>NC_090688.1:3688179-3996100 GCF_013368605.1 Nyctibius grandis | reverse complement strand
ACGAACCTGGGTTAGAACATGTTGTTGAAGGGACGTACGAGCCAGGGCATTCCCACCAGCCCAGCACGTCCTCTTTTCCCATCCCCTCCCGGCCGCACGGGCCAGTTTTCCACCTCCCCCAGGCAAATCTCAGCGTTCCCAGTTCCCGCAGCCACGGCACACAACCAAGGACCAGACCTACGAGGCACCGGCGGAGCCAGAAACCAGCCTTCCCAGGGACGCCCTCATCCTGCTGAAACGCTGCAGGTCCCGTTCACGGCTCGAGCTGTTTTGGCCCAGAAACCACCAAACCCAGCTCAAACTTTTCGAGTGTCATCTGAAAACTATTAGCGAGCAGGAAGGCGCTTCTCAGGGCTGCGGGAGCCTCTGCGGAGGGAGGCGAGGAGGCCGAGGGAGCCAGGGCACCCTTCCCAGCGGGGTCAATGCACAACCAAGCACGGCACGAAGCCAAGGCTGCTCCGACCGCTGGCTGGACTCTGCGAGAGGCACTAACGTCGGTGATCTGCAGTATTTCAAAATAACCCTCCTGGGCCAGCAACATGTTACAGCCCACATCAGCTACAAACCCCCTCTTTCCTCCTGCACGTCCTACCCACCCCTGCACGCTCCCAGAAAGTCTGAGATAGGTGTGAGCCCCTCGAGAGGAGCTGGCTTCACCCCTCCGCAGCCAGGCTCCTGCACGCTGCAGGCTCCTTCCCTCGACGAAGAAGAAAGGCACAAAAGAGGCCATGGCACATGAAACCCGTGCAGGGCCTGTGCTAGTTGTCTGAGCTCGGGCAAGCGTCCCAGCTGGGCTGGCTTTGCCATGAACGAGCAGGCGCTGCCCTCGGGGAGATAGGACACTGGTGGCCAGGCTCCAGTAGGTGGGGAACAGGATTGAGCCTGATCTGGGTCGCTGGAGAGCTGCTCCGGAGCTCCAGGAGCAACACCAGGCTGCAGGGCTCCTGGAGAGCCCCTGGGGACGGGGGAGGTTTGTGGGAGAAGCAGCACATCCCAGCACAGCCGCCGTGCGAGCTCCCACCACGCCGGGATGGCAGCCGCAGGGAACTCGCAGCGGAGCCTGCATTTCCCCCATCCAATCGGTCCCTGGCCAGGAAAATATTACTTCATAATCCAAAGCATAAAGAGAGATTTATGACCAGGCTCACTGCCTGCCCCTCACCCCTCTGAACGCTGCCTGCCAGGGTCGACGGAGCCCCGTAACACACCCCACGGCAGCAGAGCCCAAACCCAGCGGGGTCGATGCTTTCCCGCAGCTTCCACCCGCGGATCCCAGCCCCGACTCCAGGCGCCACAGACAAGCCGGTGCAGCCAAAGCGGCTGGAAGGACAAAACGCTCCGTCCTGGCAAACTTGTTCAGTAGCTTTTAAAAGCAGATCTGCGTGGAGGGCTGGGGAGAGGAGAAAGCAGCTCTGGAGCACCAAGTGTCTCCAAAGAGCAGGTCCCGCAGCTCCTGCTCCGTCGACTTCTTCCACCCTCCTTCCCTGCGGTGGGAATGCAGGGACGCAGCTCTGTGCCTCCCTGCTCTCCACCTCCCAGCAGGTCACTGGGCACAGTGACAGATAACTTAGAGCCAGTCTGGTCCTGGAGCAGCCTCACCTGCCTTCCCCACACTCAGCCCATGTGGGGATCGAGTGCCCATGGTGAACACAGGTGAGGAGCCCCCTGGGAACCCCAAACCCTAATGCTGGCACCGTCCTCTCCAGGGGAAATATCTCTCTGTCCTGTCACAGACCCAGCAAACGGCTCCCCAGGCTGAGCTGTGTGGGGGGGACAACAGCCACCGGTGAGGAAAGCTCTGTACCCCACAGAGGGCAGCTGCCCGAAGCGGCGTGTCTTCGGGGAGAGCGGAGGCACGGTTCCCAAAGCCCCACAGCAGCGAGTTGGGGAAGGCAGCGCCGAGAGCCCGGGACACGCACGAGCCTGTCGGCTGGCAGCACACCTCCGAGCCGGGCTCTGCGTGCGCAGGGGAGAGGGAGCAGCTTGCCAAAAGATTTCAGCTGGGCTCGGCTCCAGGTTTGCTCAGCTCTCGGAGAAGAACCTCGTGTGTCCGCGCTGGCGAGCACTTGCTTAGGCTGCCCTGAAAATCCCATGCATCAGACATCTAAATACCTTTGGTAAATCTATCTCAGCGCCCAGAAACAATCCCTCGATTCATTAACTGCTGTCAATACTTCCTTTGTTTAATACATGGGTTTGAAACAAAAAACACATTACGAGCCTTTTTGTGCGTGCCCAGCACATAAATAAAAGCATCTGAACGTTTCAAATGTGGTTCCTGTGCTTTTTAACCCAGTTCCAAGCGCAGTTCAAAGTGCAGCTTGACTCGGAGTCAGGCTGAGCGTTACTTTCCCTCCAGTGAGGCGAAAGAATGCATAAAAATATTTAAAAGAAGAACATGCGTATAACAATCTACCCAGCTCAAATCTTTCCAAGTTACATCAGATCCTTCGCGAGCAAAAAAACCACCAAATCCAGTTTGGGACTGTGAAATGCTACATGTTAATGGGTTACAAACGACGAGAACAAACCTTCTCTTGAATAAAAGGAGAAAACAGGACAATGCAACTAGAGATGGGGATAGAAACGGACACGGAACCGCCTGCCACATTGTGCCCTATCGTGACAACTGCTGCTGCATCGAGTCTTTCTGACTTAGGGCAGCTCTGCTGGCCCCGTGCCCCCCTATCGTGGCAGAAGCCGGCGGTGCCAAGCACGCCGTGGGTCACGCTGCGTCCACGGACGCCCAAACCACCGAGCAGCACTGGGGCGGAGTGGGTGAGAGCTTGGGAAGCCCAGGTTTATAACTGGGGCCAAGACAGCACAGCAACCCCCTGTGCTCCCGGGCAGCTTCCCGTGCCAGCTCTCTCCCCGGCGCTGCCGAAGAGCCTGAACAACTCGCACGGCTTGAGCCACGAGCGAGGCCGTGGCAGAGGCGGCGATGCCAGGATGAGGCGCGGTGAAACGAGGGTGAGCCCTCACGGAGCTGGCACGGGTGGGATGCGGAGCCGGACACGCTCCACCAGCTGCCCCCGGGGAAGCGGCCAGAGGAGGGCGGAGAGCCGGAGCCGTGCCGGGGGCTCACGCTCCCGGGCTGGCGACGGCCACGGCGCTGCCAAACCAGCTGGTATTTCCCTCCAAACAGGGGAAAGCAGGAGGGGCGGCGAGTTACGCCGTGAGCCATGCCTGAGCCAGGGCTGCTGTCCTTGAGAGCAACCACTTGGCCTCGGCCACTCTGTGCCTCCACTGCGATTTTCCCCTCTTTTCTCCCCCAGAAATGTCTCCCATGCAGCCAGCACCAGAGCCCGAGGAGCAGCAGCGTCCTGCCCACAGCCACCAGCTGCCCTTTGCCAGGGATACAGAGCATTTGCTGCTCAGACTTACACGTCATTTAATACTTCGTTTTATTCACTGAAGCCCAAGGAAGCGAAGGAACATCTGAAACACTGCACTGAAAAAGTAAATGTTATGGTTAGCAGGGACCTGAGAAGCCTCATAAATCCCTGCCTTGGGATGACCGACACCTACCTCATTTCTGAGACAACTGGAGGTCTCCACGACCTCCTCCTCAAAGGATGGACAATTTGAGAGCGCCTCAGGCAATCTCCAGACCTACTCCAAGACTTCTCTCACTGTCCAGAGGTTTCTCCTGATGTCAGACTTTCTTTTCAGCTGAAGTTTGTCCTGTCTCTCCCACCTCAGGAACCTTCTCCTCTTCACCACAAGAGCCTTTTACTTGGCTGGAGACCTTCACACACTGGCACTGAGAGGAGAAGGACCAAGAGCCCTACACCAGCACCGTCCCTTTGCTCCAGGCTCCCTTTACACCAGCCCCCAAGCAGCAAGAACACACTACTTCCATTTTAGGAGCGTTCATGGGGCAGGGTTTAGGGGTTTTTTTTGTTCAGAAACAAACCCAGGAGCTGTAGCTTGGCTACTTCTCTCAAAAGTTACAGTTCTAAAAAAAACGAGTACATGAAAAAATCCCAACTGCTCTAACTCATCTGATTAAAATCACGTTCCCTGGGGTATTTGGAATTTATATGACAATTTATTAGCAGCTCTGCACAGCGCAGCAATCGCACGAAGTGACCTACAAGGTGAGAAGCAACCACGTTAGCAGGCCAGCATTATTCGGGTATTGGCTGAGAGAGGCAAGACCTTCCGCCTTGAGAAACCCACTGTCCCTTCCTCTGTTTGCTTTTTATCTTCCATTGCTGCGTTACTTTAGCTCCAAGCTGCGGCTCCAGATATCCCCAGAGGAATTAAAAGAGCCCTTGATATTATAAATACTCTTTTTTTTCATTGTAAACACACCCCAGGACTCGGAGCGAAGCGCCGGCGCTCTGACACGGCTCCAAACTGGCTCCACAAACCGCTCTGCTCCTCACCACATTCCAGCTGAGCCGCGGTTTCTCTTCCAACCCAGAGCTTTTGTCCAGCGAGACCCAACTGCGGGCAGAAAGGATTTTCCTGTGTGCTTAAAACCTTGTTCTAAAACCGAGGGTTTGGGGCAGCGATCACCTTCAGGAGGACCGAAGCCTCGCCGCGAACCGCGCAGGCAGATCCCAAGCACGATCTGCTCACGTCAGAGAAGAGAGTCACCAAAGAAACCAAACCATCGCTTGGACTTTCCCACATCATGGAAGAGTCGATGACTGGAGCAGAGGCCAACCCAGCCTCGGGGACACACCAGCCCTTCGCATGCTAGGGAAGGGTGGGGGGAATGGCCAGGAAAGCAGTGATTTAGGCTATATTTACTCAGCTGTCTCCATTCTCTGCTCTCACAGAGAAAGTCACAGGGCCAGTTCCCCAGTGGCTCTAAGAGCTGCTCGGGAAATAAAAGCCCTGCATTAATGGGGAGGAGAGGCAGCCATTCCTCCGCCACGCCAGGCAGGGGTGCCACAAGGCGCGATGCTGGTGCCACTGCAGCCCTCGCAGAGCTCCTTTTAGACATGTTTCCCCACAGCTTTTATTTCCCCTTGAACACGGACCCTCAGTTTGGGACGTACGTGACCACGAGAAGCTTCCTCTTCAAGGGGTTGAGAAACATCCCCAGCATCAGAAAAGACGCAGGGCACAAACCGTGCGCTGGCCACCACCGCAGAGCCAGGGCTTGGGGGCCACTGTGTCTAGAGCCAACAAAGCCACAGCCACCCCAGGCACATCCAGAGGGACAGGAGCACCCCGGGCCAGCCAGCACAGGCCTGGGGTCTGCTGGGGCCAAGCCCTCAGGCCAGGCTGGAGCCACGCAGCCCTGACAGGCCGCTGTCCTCCGGCTCTGCCGCCCAGAGAGGGTGGCCCAGGACCCTTGGCAATGGGGGCTGCACCTCGCCGAGGGGGCGTCCCTGCCCTGGCACCACTGCAGGGGGAATGGCCCAGGAGTCCCCGTGCTGGCACTGCTGGGGATGGAGATGGGGGAGGGCATAAGGGTGCACAGCCCTGGCACAGGGAGGGGACGGGGCCAGGCCTGGCACCACGGTGGGGGGCACACGGCTCTGGCACAGGGGACCTGCCCTGGCACTGCGGGGTGGGGGGACGGGGCCAGCCCGGGGGTGACACTGCCCTGGCAGCGGAGGACCCTGCGCTGGCACCAAGGGGAGGGGGACGGCGACAGCCCCGGTGCTGCCCGCGGGAGGCTCGGCCCGGGGGGGCCCGGCGAGGTGCTCCCACCCGGGGCCCCGGGGCGCCTCACGCTGAGGGGCCGCGCTCACCGCGGCTCCCGGCGCCCGCCCGGCCGGCCCTGGGCCTGGCTCCGATCCCAGCCCCCCTCTCCCCCGGTCCCCTCGCCCCCGGCCCCGTCCCACCTCTCCGCCGGCCCCATCCGCCGCCGCTCGCCTCCAGCCCGCTCCTGTCTCCCCGCCCGGCGGCAGCCTGGGAAAGGGCCCGAGCGCCGCCGGAACGGCCCGAACCCGCCCCGGAAAGACCCGACAGATGCCGGAGAGGAACGAACCTGGGCCGAAGCCGCGGCGGCCCCGCCCCTTCCCCGGCCGCCGGCAGCGATCGGGGCCCCGCCCCTCGGCCGAGCCGCGCCGGGAGGAGCCGAGCGGGGGACGGCGCCGAGCGCCGCTGGGCGCTGCGGGGGAGCGTGGCGGCGCCCCCTGGCGGCGGGTAGGGACCGCGGATCGGGCACTGCACCGGGCACCGGGCACCGGGACTGCACCGGGACTGCACCCTGCACCGGACATGGGGCACTGTACCGGGCCCTGGGCACTGCACCGGGACTGCACCGGGCACTGGGCATGGGGCACTGTACTGGGACTGCACCGGGCATCGGGCACCGGGACTGCACTGGCCACCGGGCATGGGGCACCGTACCGGGCCCTGGGCACTACACCGGCCACTGGGCACTGCACCGGGACTGCAGCGGGCAGCGGGCACTGTACCGGGCACTGTACCAGGCACTGGGACTGCACCGGGTGTTGGGTGCTGCGGACACGAGGTACCGCATTGAGCACCAGGCACCACACGGGGCACTGGGCACTGCACCGGGTACCACACTGGGCAACCGGGTACCACACCGGCCACCCAAAACCCAGGCCCAGCACCGGAGCCAGGCTCGGTGCCAGCCATGCTGCCGGCATGGCCGCGTTCCCCCAGCCCTCCCTGCCCACGCTGGGGCAGCTCCAGCCCCCACCAGACCCCGTTTACCCCTCACCATCACCCCACGCAGCGGGCACTCCCTGCCCAGCCACGCTCTGGTACCCGCAGCGCCGAATCCACCCCCCCGGTGCAGACACCGCGGCTCATCGCAAGGAACAATTTTAATACAACATAAAACTTCCCGAAGGTACGAACAGAGCTGGGCGCTGGGCAGGAAGACACGGTCCCCTTGGCTTTTAAGACATTTTCCATTAAAAAAATTCTATTCCCACCGTATTGACGTGGCTGAGCCCCCTTCCCGCGGTGCCGGTGGGCAGGGGGTGCCCGGTGTCTCCCCCAAACCCCGCTGCCTTCCCGAGACCTTAATACAGACGGCGGAGGAGAAGCAAAGGAAGCGCTGAGCAGCTCCGGCTGCTCGTTTTTGGGGGTTAAACGGTGCCGGTTTAACCGGGGAGCGGGGAGAAGCAGGACCCGGAGCCTGGCACAAACCGCACACAAAACAGTCCAACACGCAGCCAAAAAATCCACCGGGTGCCTCGGGGTCGGAGATGCCCCCGTGGGTGGTGGCACGGCGGGAAGGGGGGTTGGCAAACCGGGGACGGTGCCTGGGTGGTAAACGGCGGCGGGAGGAAAAGCTGGTACGTGCGTTATCACATGGAAACGGTTAGAAAAGAGTAGAAATGGGGGGGGGAAATGCTGGGTTGAGGTGTGGTTTGTTGGATAAAAAGTGATGGGGGGGGAAGGAGGGGGGTGACATTTCCAAATTGCAAAGGAAGGAGCGCAGGTGCTCGCTGGGTTGGGAGTTAAAAGAGAAAAAAAAGAGAAATAAAAGAGAAATATTGGCTTTTTCTGGATGTCTACGCACCGAGCGCCGAACACCGCGGGATGCACTGGCGGAAGAAAGGCAGAGCGCAAAAAACTGACCCCAAAAATCCCGTTAGTATTCGCATCGATCGCTCACCCCGTGGGGAGGTCTCTGCTTTTCCCCCCGGGTGGCTCCAAAAGGCTCCGAATAAAAGAATTAAAACCTTTACATCCACTACACACCTATAAAACGAACCACGTGGCATCATCAGATGAACCATGTGCACGTAAAACCACCCGTACGCAGCCCAGCTCGGGCTGCCGGCGTTTGGGGGATGTTGCTGTGGATTTGTTTTTTTTTTTTTAAATTTTAAATATTACAATTACCTCACGACGGGGGTTTCTTAGGAGTTTTGGGGTGTTTCCAGCTAAAATTGAAGTTAAAAAGTGGGGAGAAGCGAGTGGGTCTTTGCAAGGTTAGAAAACGTCGTGTCATCTGATGATGGAGCGTGGGAGATGCACGGAAAAGCCTGGGACCCCCCCCCGGGGCTGCGTCGGACCCTGCGATGGTCCTGCGCTGCCCGTTTAGCTTATAAAAAGTAATAAATTAATTAAGGAATATTTGCATCGAGTCCTTTCTGTACACAAAGGTTGGGGCCCTGCCGGGGAAACGCCGCCGCCGGAAAAGCTCCCGCGTCTCTACAAAAATATGAGCATCTTTCGGGGAGTACAAAAAGCCTTGGGGGGAGGCGAAGCGCCGGGGCGCGGCCAGCCCGGCCGGCACCGGCATCCCGAATGGCTCCGGGGATGTCGAGCTCATGGATACGCCGTGCGGGATGGGTTACCGGGAAGGCGGTGGGATACCGTGGCGGGGACCTGAACCATCCCTGGGTGCCGGTGTAGGGCTCAGGCGTGCTCAGCCCCGCTCCGTGCGCTGCCCTGGGGTGCTGGGAGCTGAGCACCCACCGGCTCCTGGCCCCGTGCCGGCAGCACCGGCAGCACCCGCGGTGGTTGCCGGTGGCTGGTTTCTCTCTCCCCACAGTTCCGGTGCTGCCGGGAGCCGCGGTCCTGATGCTCACATCCATCCCGCCGCAGCGAGGAGATGCTGCCGTGAGGCTGCTCGGCGCTGCTGATGGGGTAGGAGCCCTGGCACGGACGGTTGGTGTTGCTGATGGTGGGGTAGGAGCCCTGGCACGGCTGGTCGGCGTTGCCGATGATGGGGTAGGAGCCCTGGCACGGCCGGTCGGCGTTGCCCATGATGGGGTAGGAGCCCTGGCACGGCCGCTCGGCGTTGCCCATGATGGGGTAGGAGCCCTGGCACGGCCGCTCGGCGTTGCCGATGATGGGGTAGGAGCCCCGGCATTCCCACTCGGCCACCGCCGGCTCCTGCTCGTCGCTCTCGGAGCCCTGCACCGCGATCTGCGGGACTGGGCTGGGCTTTGCCTTTGGCTCCGTGCCAGCCGTGCCACCATCTTCACTCGCCGGCACAGGCTCTGGCTCATCAAAACTCACTTCTTGAACCGCTTCTTGCTTCTTGAAGGAGTCCCGACGCTCGGAGAGGTTCAAGCGCCGCATGACCACCATCTCCTGGTCCCGGTCGTGCCTCTCGCTGAGCCGGGAGCTGGCGGGGTGATAACCATGCTCCCCGGGGTACGCCGGTGCTTCGCCCTCCCCGACGGCCTCCCCATCCGCCGCGGGCATCTCCAACCCCAGCTTGCGGCTGCCGCCGGTTTTCTTCTCTGCCAGGATGGTGACGATCTTCTCGGCCGACTGGACCCGTTTGAGGAGGGGGGAGCGGGGGCAGTCGGTGCTGCGGGGCCGTGAGCTCTGCCGGACGATGGTGGGGGGGGACAGGGTCTTGCCCTGGAAGGAATGGGGGGTTTTGGGGTACCCGGGGAGCGGGGATGGGGAGCGCTGGGGAGAAGGCGGGCGCTGAGCGGAGGAAGGGGTGCAGGCGAGGGGCGAGGGGGGGATGCTGCTGGTGGATTTGCGCCGTCCCACTTTGTAGCGTTGCCCACCCAGTTTGGGTGCCAGCCCGTGCAGGGAGCTGGGGCGCACGTGGCCGGCGGGTGACGTTGGGGTGCTGGAGGAGGGAGAGGTGCTCTGCGGGGACACTGCATCTGCCGCACAAAGAGACAGAGGTCAGCGTGAGGGATGGAGGGACACACCGCACCCCCTGCCGTGCCCGGAGCTGATATCCACCCCCCAGCCCCGCCGCGCGTTGGGGTACCTGGGGGCAGGTCGGGAGCGGGGCTGCGGCAGGGCGTCGTGGGACCCGGGCTGTGCGTGGGGGACTCCGGGAGGCTCTCGCTGGAGGACAGCGAGTGATGGAGGCCGGAGGAGAAGCTGCGGCTGGTATGCAGGACCGACGACTGCTTGGAGATCTTCTTGAAAAGGCATTTTCTCCTGGTGGAGGGACAAACGTGGCGAGGAAAGGAACAGCCTCGGCTTCTCCTCAAAGCTGGTGGCCCTGAGTCTGCCGAGCAGGTGCCGGCAGAACCAGACCCCGCTGGATCCCCCAGTGTGGCAGAGCTGGAGCATCCCCCCGCCCAGTATGGCACACGCTGGGATAATGCCATTTTATCCCACCCTGGTTCTACCCACCTGTCCTGGCCGTCCTTTTTCCTGCTCTTCTTGCTCCTCCGTGCCATCCTCATCTTGGAACTGTTTTTCCGCGCGGGGCCGATTTTAATGGAGGTGTTCTCCAGGGCGGTGGTCCGCAGGGCCACTTTGTTCCCACTCTGAGGGGTGGAAAACAAGTCACTGCAGCGCGCCGGATCCGACGGGGCCCCCACCGAGGCGATGCCGGGGAGCTGCTGGGTCGATGCCCCGTTGCTGGGGGACAGCTGGGTGAGCAGCGTGGCACTGGTCACCCACCTTCAGCAGCAGCTCCACGACATCCCGGTGAACTAAACCCAGCACGGACTCGCCGTTCACGTGTGTGATGAGATCGCCCGCTCTCAGCCCCGCTTCCTGCGCGGGGCTCCCCTCTTCCACGCTCTGCAACCCAAACACCAACATTTTATTTGGATGCAAGTTTAAATTTCGTCCCGGGGGTTTTCCCGTTGGGAAACGCGGTGTCTGGTCCCGCCGGTGCCTCCTCACACGGAGGCCAGGCCACATACCCAGACCATGTGGTGGACGGTGTAGACGTCGCTGTCCCCCATGTAGACGCGGATGGCTCGCAGGGTGAAGCCGTACTTCTTGCCCGAGCTGTGGATGATGATGGGGGGCCGCAGGCTGGCGATGGCGAGGGATGAATCTCGGCTTGGAGAGGAGTCACGGGAAGAGGGGTTGGACGAGAGGGAGTGGGGGGAGATGGGGCTCATCAAGGCGCCGCTGCCGAAGTCGTCTGCAAGCGGGAGAAGTCGGCTCAGCTGGGAAAAACCACATGGCAACCGCCATCCGGCAGGATAAACCGCATGGCACACGGACCTGACGTGATGATGAGGGACAGGGCTGAGACAGAGGCAGATTTGGGGACGCGGCTGCCTGGTGAGGCTCTCTGCCTGTCCGGCACGTCCTTCTGGCCGCTCAGCCAACGGCTCCCGCCCGGCTCCAGGCCCCGCGGAGTCGAGTTTTTGGTGCCGGTGCTGTTGCTCCGGAGGCGGATGCGGTTCAGGCTGACG
The DNA here is from genome assembly GCF_013368605.1 of Nyctibius grandis. Lineage (NCBI taxonomy): Eukaryota > Metazoa > Chordata > Aves > Nyctibiiformes > Nyctibiidae > Nyctibius > Nyctibius grandis. The sequence continues at coordinate 3,985,064 of NC_090688.1, read as the reverse complement.
AGATCGGCTGCGCAGAGGGAGGGAGGGAGAGTTTGGGGACATGAAGAAGCCACCCTGTGCCATGCGGGACCGTGGCTGGCCCTGGAGCATCCCGCACTGGCCCCCACAGCCTACGCACCGGATAGTGCCGACGGCTTCACCGTGCTGCCAGTCCCCACATCAGGGTCTCCCAGCACAAACTTGGGTCTCTCCGGCTTGGAGGACGTCAGGCAAGGCCTTTCATCCTCTGAGGAGAAGGCAAACTTGGGCATGGTGTCCAGGCTGTAGGTGCTGGGCAGCGCGGCGGGGCTGTGGCTTCGCTCATGCCGGGAGGTGTACGGCGTGGAGGTGCAGGACGTCCAGGAGCGGAGCCTGCGCGGGGAGAGCAGGAGGGCTCAGGACAACCAAAGATGGGCGAGTGGGGTGGCACTGAGCCGCTGCAACACCCGCGGACACGTCCCACCAACACCTCTACAAACCCTTGGTGCCAGCACAAACCTTTGATGCTGGTACCAACCCTCAATGTTGGCACAAACCCTTGGTGCCAGCACAAACCCTCGGTGCCAGCACAAACCCTCAGTGTTGGCACAAACCCTTGAAGTCAGCACAAACCTTTGGTGCCAGCACAAACCCTTGGTACCAGCACAAACCCTCAGCACTGGCACAAATCCTTGGTGCTGGTTCAAACACTTGATAGTGGCACAAACCCTTGGTGCCAGCACAAACCCTCCATGTTGGCACAAACCCTTGAGGTCAGCACAAACCTTTGGTGCTGGCACAAACCCTTGGTGGTGGCACAAACCCTTGAGGTTGGCACAAACCCTTGAGGTTGGCACAAACCCTTGATGGTGGCACAAACCCTCGTCACTGGCACAAACCCCCACCAACGCTGCATCCCCCGTCTCACCACGCACCGGGGCTCTGTGCCCACCAGCCGGCTCCTCTCCTCGTCTCCCGAGTGCCTGTCCCATCGCTCCTCTTTGTCCTCGCTGTGACTCCGGTCGGAGGACGAGAGGCTGAGGTTGGAGTGAGCCGCCAGGAATTCGGAGCTGCTGTACACCTGAGGAGGAGACAAGCCATCAGCGAGGAGCAGAAATTCGGGAATCCAGGTGCTCTTGGCACGACCGCGCTGGCCGCAGCGCCGAAGCCTCTCGTTGAGGATGCCAGAGGAGGGGTGGGAGCACCTTGCTGAAGCGATGGGAGCAGGAGGAGAACTGCGCGATCTCCACGGATGATTCCTCGTCGTTGGTTTCTTCATCCTCCGAATCCAAGTGGTGGTACCTCTCAGAGCGAGCTGAAAGCAAGAGCCAGGGCTATCACCCTGCCTGTGACACCCCGGCGGGACCTGCACCCCCGCGGAGCTGTATTGTGGCTGACAGCCCCGTCCAAAACCCCAGGGAGGTTTTGGGGTGAGAAAGGAAGGGTTTTGGTGAGGCTGAGCAGCCGATTGCATCTGTTCCGTGACTACAGTTGTAAAGCGACTGGCTTCACCCAGGAGATCTTCATCTCCCGCGGAAGCGTCCCACCCGCAGCTGGGATAACGGATCGGCAGGGGCAGAGGGGAAGGGGATGAGGGGACGGCTTTGGTCTCACTGTCGAAGTAGCTGGTGTCGTCCTCCGACTCCAGCTGGGGGATGAACTCAGCCTTCTGCCGCAGCAGCCCGTTCCAGTCGAGGTGGAGAAAGAAGGAATGGTGCTTCACCTCGTGCGCACCTCCTGCCAGGCAGAGAAACCCGCGTCAGGGGGACGGGGCAGGGCCCGGGATGCTCCTGCTCCCGTCCCAAATGGCCTCTCCTCCATGCCAAGCAAATGGCTTAAACCAGGATGGACCGTAGCCCTGTGCAGCGTTCCTGGGGTCACCCCTCAGCTGGGGACCTCCTCCGAGCATCCTCAACAGGTCAGGACATCCTTTGGTTTCAGAACGCGGCTTGACATGAATTAGGGTTCCAGGTAACCCCCCGAGTGCTGCCCAGGGGCTGCCACACGTACCGGTGCCCAAGCGCTCGAGGGGACACTGTCTCAGCAACCGCATGATCAGGTCCTGGGCGTCTGCAGGAAGAGCCTCGTCCCCTTCCGGCCACATAATTTCATCTGCAGGGAAAAAGGAAAAGGAGTTTGCAGTGGCTGGAAGAGTTTGGACACGACGGGGGCTGTGAGGATGCGAGGTGGCATGAGAAGTCACTTCTGGGCAAGAGGAAAGTCCCCGAGGAGACGCAGCAGATGAAAACATCCTGCCAAACTGAGAAATCCAACCTTGAGGAGCCTCCTCACCATTCAACCGAGTATGAAATGAAGGAATGAAGCTCTCCACGTGTTAAGGATGAGCCACAACTGCTGGGAAGAGTGAACCGAGGAGCAAAGTTGCCACCAACACTCACCACTGATGACCTGCCCGAAGAGCTCCTCAGGGGTGTCTCCGAAGAAGGGGACGCAGCCCACCAGGAACTCGTAGAGGATGATGCCCATGGCCCACCAGTCGACGGGCTTCCCGTAGCCCTGTATGAGGATGACTTCTGGGGCGATGTACTCCGGAGTGCCACACACCTGCGTGGGAAGCAGTGGCTGCCACCTCTGCAATGACCTTTGTGACATGTCCCAAGGCTATCCTGGTCCCCAGTGACAGCAGACTGGCCAAGCAGAGCAGGACCTTGTACCTGCTTGTCTATGAACTCCCGAGTGTCCTTCTCCATATGCCCTTCGTAGAGGTTCGTGGTCATGTTCATCAAGCCGATCTTTGACAGACCGAAGTCTGTCAGCTTTATGTGGCCCATGGAGGTGATGAGCAAACTGCAAGAGAAGACAGATGCCCCCCAATGATGCTGTTTGCTTCTGGGGAGACCTGGGCAGGATCAGCTGGACCCCAAGACCTCTGGTCCTGATGCAACGGCACAGAATCAGGTCTTTAGGCACCAAAAACCATGACCTCATTCTCCCTTACCCTCTTGGCTTGGGTCAGTCCCTTTCCCTTCCCCATCCAAACCCAACCCCATCCTTGCTCAGACCTGACCCATGTCCTCACTTGTCGGGTTTGAGGTCCCGGTGGACGATGCCGTAGTTGTGGAGATACTCCAGCGCGAGAACAGTTTCAGCGAAGTACATCTTCGCCATGTCGACGGGCAGCGGGCCCATGTTCTTCAGCAACGTGGCACAATCCCCCCCTGTGGGGACATGGGTCCTCCTGAGCGTGGGGGGCTCAGAGAAGGCAGGGAGGTCAGTGGGCTGGGCTGTGCTGCCTCTCCTGCCAAGCAGGCTCCCAGCCAGACCCTCCTGTCCCTTCTTGGAGCAGCGTTGATCCCTGGGCATGGGGCACAAACGCTCTCCTAGGTGAGCACAGCCACCACCTTGATCAAGGTGAGAATGAGGATCACCAAAGCATCTCCTCATGCTTCCCTCCCTTCCCTGGAGCAAAGCAGGGCAGGAGATGTCCGGGTGGTGTCCTCAGTGCTCAGACATTGATATTGCCCCCTCCCTCCAGCCCCGAATCCCGTTCTCACCTTCCACGTACTCCATCACCATGCAGAGGTGTCGCTTCGTCTCGAAGGAGCAGAACATGCTGACCACGAAGGGGTTCTCGGCAAAGGTGAGGATGTCCCTCTCCACGAACACCTGCTGGATCTGGTTCCTCAGGATGAGGTTCTGCTTGTTGATTTTCTTCAAGGCGAAGCGCTGCCGCATCTCCCTGTGCCTCACCAGGTACACGGCCCTGGGAGAGAGCGAAACAGCTGGACGTCAAAAGATGTCCTCCAACCACCAGGACCGACCACGCAGCACCACGGGGCTTGGACAGGGAGGACTTTGGAGACCTTTACAGTTGGAGACAAGTGTTAGGAACTTCACAACTCACCCGTAAGCCCCGTTGCTAATCAGCTTGATGGTCTCAAAGTCCCCCTCGCAGGGTTTCCTCCGAGGAGCGGTAGCTGAAGGCTGGCTCTGGAGAAGACATGGAAGGTTTTTAACATTTCCTGGCGTGCCAGTGCTCTGAGTGCAGGCGGGAATTCACTGAGCACATCACGTACCACCTCCGAATGCTCCTCACTGCCAGAGAACATCCCTCCCTGAGCCCTCTCCAGCCACAAACCCCAAACCAGAAGACTGAGATGCTCTGCAGAGCAAGAGCCCACTCTGAACTCTGTCCACTCAAGAAGCCGCTTGAGGGACTGTGAGATATGACACCTGAATACAGCGGTCACCCTTGGGGACAACCCGAAGTAACATCTCCCAGCCTAAGATAGCAGGCAAGCTGCTGCAAGGAGCTTTGGTGTGGGGCGAGGCAGGACGAAGCTGGAGGCAGCAGGTGGAACAAGCAGGTAGGACCACACTCACCTCACAGGTGTCATCATTCTCCGGCGTGATGGTGTTCCCGCTGTCGAAGTGATCCAGCTGGACCATTTCTGCAGAAGACAGGGATGGTTTTCATGTTCTTCATGCTCAACCCCCACCAAAATAACCCCCCACCAACCACTTTCCCTCCAAAGTTGGAGATCCCGCGGAGATTCAACCACAAGCTTTGCCCGAGCTATCGTATGGAGAAATTCAGGTCATGGCGTTAAGAGGTTCCACACGAGGTTAAACATTTATATAATTCTCTTTTTTCCAGAGTCATTCCTGTGTTCTTCAGGGATTATGGTCCCCCCCCAGCAAGGCCGTGGCTTCCTATGGATTAAGCGTTCTTGACCTTAATCCGCTTTGCTGAACATGTTGGGAGCAATAATGAGGGATGTGGGGCTGGCTGGGAGACTTGGACATTGTCCTGGTCCTGCTGTGATCCACCCCATGACACCAGCTCAGCCCTGACAGTCCCCCTGCCATCTCCCAGTGCTCGTTCACGCTCGCCAGTGGCTGAACTGGGAGTCCCCATCCCACTGCAGACCTCGGAGCCATCAACCCAAGCGCTTCCCTACCCTCCAGTGGGTCCTTGACGAGCCCCAGTTGGCTGATGATGTATCGGGGAATATCGGTCTTTATTCCCTGGCCAACTTTGGCGTGTCCTTCCGCAGCTTCCAGGAGGTGGTAAAACTCCTCTGGATCAAATTCCTGGACGGGGAAAACCAAGCACAGTTGAGGAGCGAGACTTTGCAGAGTTAAGCCTTTCCTCTAAGCCTTGCAGGTGACACCTGTAATCGAGGACAGGCTCTGGATGCTTGCAGGAGAAAGCTAAAAACTCTGCTGCTATTTCTACCATCATTCCCCCATTGTCAATGGAAAGAAATAAAGCCCCATGAGCTCCTTCTTCCAGCTGCAGGAACCACAGCACAAAGGCAAGCGCTTTAGAAATCCAGCCCAACAGCTAAAAAAACATCTCAAAATGGATGAGAAAGCTTGTTAAGAACTTCACATCTCCCTACTCCGCTAGGAAAAACCAGCTTCTCATCTCCAAGAAATGGCTTTATTGCTAGGAATGGTCTTAGCTACTTGCTGCAGCCTGGACAGGATGGTGAGGAGCAGCGGTTCCCATGGTAGACCAGGCAAGGTGGTGAGAAGATGTCTTGTCTTTCACGGGCGGGCACCGACCATGAAAGACAAGACACACCAGGAGCTGCCATGTCTTACCAGACACTCCAGAAGGCGAGCGGGACGGGAGATGATGATGAGCAGCTTCCTCACCAGCTGGTCGATGAACTTCACCTCCTCGCTCTCCGAACGTTCCTGAGCCTGCCAGAGAGGAGACAGAAACCAGGTGTCTACCGGTGGCCTCAGAAGATGACACCGGGCAGGGAACTGCCCCGTACTCACGTCTCGGAGCATCTTCTCGAGTTTCTCCTGCAGTTCCATGAAGTAGCGGGAGGTGATGAGAGCTCCCTGGGACTTTGCCAGGCAGTCGCGGGCCAGCTCAATGATCTGGTGGTGGATGAAGCCCAGCACCCCATCTGCCAGCGGCAGAGTGCTGCTCGGAGAGAAGTTTGTGATGGTGTCCTGCAAACGCTCTTCCATTTGGGCTGTGGCCTGCAAGGCAGAACGGATGGTGATGCCTCCGTACCATGTTGGGTTTGGCCAGCCAGGATGTCATGCTACCACCTCCATCATGGCCCCACCTGGGACCCAGCTTCCAGCATGCTGGAAAAGCTCCTACAAAGCCTCCAGACCTCTGCCTGCATGTGATGAGGTAGACACACAGGTCCCTGCCTCCCCAGTTCACGACCACATCTCCAGTGTCCTCCAACACCCACCTAGTACATCTACCCATGCATTTTATGTTCCAGCATGGAGAAGAGGTTGTTCTGGAGAAGATGGTGTCAGGATGCCATGGAAGCACCAACACGCTCGTCCTCCCCAGTCCCGGCAGTTACCTTGGGGAACCGCTCCTTGTAGACATGGTTCATCATCACCACCTCATTATCAAACGTTCCACTCGTCCGCCCAGGGCTGTGGAGGGAGGAAGACAGTTGCATTATGGGCTCCAAGTCATTTACATCTATGCAAATAGCTACTACCCCTAGAGAGCAATTTGTTCCTTCCTCCTAACTCCCGATCCCAAGCGGTTAAAGCTCATCCAAGTGGAGCCACCAGCCTTGGGCCAACGCTTCCAGCGGCATCCCTCCCACCATGCATGAATCTGGAGGTCCCTGGGACCTGGTCCAGGGAACATTAACCTCCCACCAACCCAGGTCTCCAAACTCAAGTCCCTTGAAAAATCCAGAGCTGAGAGGCTGATGCATCAGTCCCTTGGCTTTGAAGAGTGAGGTCTTCCTTTCCTTCCTCTGGATCCCACCATTTCTTGCCATTGTTGCCCCTTTTTGCAGCTCACCAGCAAAAAAAACCCCAGATAATTAATCTGATTTTAATGAAATTTCATCTGGCAACACGCAGGGCTACGGCTCTGCCTCCGGCGCAAAGCGAGTCGGGAGCTTTCCAGTAGGAAAAGAGAATTTAACCAAAATATCCCCTATAAAAAGCACAAGCTCCTGGTGCTGGGCAAGCAGAAACGTGACCAGCTCCTTGTGTGGGACACAGTCTTGGAGCAGGAACGCGGAGCTCGGCAGGTCTGTAGGGTCAGCTCGCATGATGCCACAGCCACCGGCTTGATGCTCTCTCCAAATCCTCCTCTCTCCAGCCCGCGAACGCCCGTCCACCCACGCTCCTTGTTTTTTGCAGAAGCAAAGGCCAGGCTGATGCTCAGCCCCAGCAAACACGGGTGATGTTTCCTCAACCAAACCCAGAAATGGGATTTTTAACCTTTCAGCTGTGCCCTGCAAGGACAGACACCGCTTGGGCTTCTGCTCGGCGGTCCCCTTCTCTCCACCGAAACCTTTGAGACAATTGAGCAAGAAGCTGCAAACCAACTATTTTGGAACAAATCCCACTTTCTCCGGCTTCAGCCCCAGGAAACCTCACTCTCAGGTGTTGGTTGCTGCCAGGAGAGCAACATCACATCCCAACAGACGAGAAGATGCTGAGAACCAGCCCCTAATGCCCAAAATCACAGAGCTGAGGCTCATAGAATCAGACACTCATGGACTCCATGTCATGGAACGGTTTGGGTTGGAGAGGACCTTTAAAGGCCATCGAGTCCAACCCTTCTGCAATGACCAGAGACATCTTCAACTAGATGAGGTTGCTCAGAGCCCTGTTCAACCTGAACTGGAATATTTCCAGGGATGGAGCATCTACAACCTCAAGCCATGGCTTCTCCACTCCCCTGCAAGGGGAAAACGTGTGTTGGGGTCAACCCCTTGGGACAGGCTCAGCAGGACCAGGACATCCCAGAAACAGCTCCTGAGAGGGCAGAGGATGCTCTGGAGGTGCTGGCACTGTGGGTGCTCCCCACAGCAGGTGCCGTACCTGAGGCTCCTGGAGCGCGGGCGCAGGCAGGGCGAGTGCCGCCCCTCCTCGTCCGTGACGCTCTCCGTACTGCGGAAATGCTTAGAAAGGAAATGCAGCTCGTCGGGAGTGGGCTGGTACGGCAGCTGGTGCAGGCGCTCCTGGGAGGACGAAGACGACTGGAGAAAGAGAGAGACAGCAGGGATGAGGAGATGGATCCGTGCTTCCCAGCAGCGGGGTGGGAACCAGCAAGGCCACGAGGAAAATATTCCTCAGAGCCTCTCAGGAGGCTGGAAACGCTGATGGGCAGCTCTGTGCAACGTGAAATACGGGCAGCAAGGCCAGCCTGGGGAGGTCTGCGCTGCCCAGCTCCACCCCAAACCCCATCCCGGGCACCCGCAGCATCCCGGGCAGCTTCTGCACAGCTGGGATGCCCCATGCACGCTTGACCCGTGACATGCAGGGATGCTGTAACGCCCAGGACGCTGTAACGCCCAGGATGCAGCTAAAGCACATGGTCCTCTAGGAACAGAGGGGCTGCCCAGGAACCAACGTCGCGGGGCTCGGGAGGCATTTCACCAAAAATCAAGGGGTTTTGGGTCCTTCTCGCCTGCTGCCACGAGAAAGTGACCGGTACCGAGACAGTGGAGCTGGGGGTGTTGGTCCCATAGCCGGAGGAGGGTAGCGAAGCCAGTGACCACCTTCTGCCATCAGCCCTGTGAGTGCAAACGTGCCGATCACATACAGGGAAAAAAAAAACCAACATCTAAATGCAAATAAATAACGTCAGAGCGATAAGGATGGGGAAGGGGATGGGGGTTTGGTTTGAGTAATAAAACCCTGAAAGCTCTTTTCTGAATGGACTGAAATTGGGTGAAATCAGAGGGGTTTTGCAGGGGAGGAGGGGCTGTTTGGCAACCCCAGCGTCCACGGGGATGGGGACAGTGAGCACGGTCGCTGTGAAGGGACACTGGGGCTCGGTCGGGCGGTGAATCCGTTTCAGGCAGAAAAAAAAAAAAACAATGTGAGAATCTGACTTATAATTAGAGCCAAATTCAGCTGGGTGGGACTTTGCTCTGTGAGAAATTGGGATTCCTAAAGGCCCGTCCTGAGACAACAGGCGCCGCGGAGCAGAGCCCGGCTATAAACAGGAAGGCGGCCGCTCGTACGTCGGCGAATGCTTCCTCTTGGAGACGTTTCTAAGGGACGGGGCAACGTCCAGGTCAAGACGAAGCCCTTCACCTCCCGCCGCTGTTTCCCGTGTGGGGCCGAGGACGGGCAGGAGCTGGCAGGGTGCCGGATCCGGCATCACCGCGTGCCCTCGCCGCCGGCACGCTCAGCCAGCTTTTCACTCTGTTACGAGCGTGAAAACCATCTGGAAGCCTCCAGCTTTTTTTCCATGTGACGATCAATGGGTTAAAATCAGCCATCGGCCCCCATGTGTGCAATTAATTAATTAGTTAAAGGGGATTTTGGCATTTGCAGCGTGGGCTGGGGAGGGGATGCAGCGAGATCTGCGTCCGCAGGGACCCGGCTGAGCGTCGGTCCCCAAACATCTCTGAGCATCTGTCTGGAGCGGGTCTGCTCGTGGCCAGGGATGGTGTGATGGGAACTGGGATATTTCTGCTCCCAGAGGTGCAGGGAGCCCTAGTTCCCGAGCAAAATCTCCCACCCAGGGATGCACCCAAGGAATCCCAAGTCTCCCCCGCACGCAGCCCCAGCCCGTCCCCGGTACTCGCCTGTCAGTCCGAGGAGCATGGCTGGGGTGGGGGGAGGCACCGGACACGCAGAGCAAACACCGGAAAATCAGAGAGGAAAAAAAGCAAAAAAAAAATTCAAAACAAATCACTTGAGATCAACAGAACATTCCCAGCTGGTGAATTATAATTACTAGTGAATATTAACAGTGTGGGAGGGGGGGCAGGAGCTCACCTGCGAGCGAAGGGGAAGTTGATGGAGGTGCTGGCGGAGAAGTTGCGTGGGCTGTCCAAGGGGCTGCTCCCGGCTGCGGGGAGAAAGGGGCAAAAGTCACCCCGATACCCACCCTGGCGTGATGCCCACGGGCAGCTCCTTCAGGGGAAAAAGGGGGTAAATCATTTCCCAAGCTATTCCCTTCTGGAAAAGGCCCCCGCAGCCAGGAGCCAGCCCGCTGCGGCTAACAAAGTGCTGCCGCAGCAGAAGGGTTGGAGCTAGATGATCTTTAAGGTCCCTTCAAACCCAAACCGTTCTGTGATTCTGTGGTCACCCTCCAAAATATTCGGGTAATTTTGGGAGACGCTGAAGCCATCCCCTGGGACACCCCTTACCTGTCGGCACGGAGAGAGGGGAGAGAGGCCGCGAGAGGGTCGGCGAGGGGGTGCCCACCACTAAGCTCTTCCTATTGCTGCTTCGGCAACTAGGGAAGAAAAAAGAAGGAATTAATTTGGGGAAGTTGAGGACGGGCAGGGCTGGACGGGCTCGGACACATACGGGTCCGCTTGCACGCGATGCCCCGTGCCAGGGGCCGCGGCTGCCGTCGCCCCATTGATTACGGATCTCCTGCCGCAGGGATGATCCGTCCCCGGCTCAGCGCTGCTGGAGATGGGCCGACTGGGTTATTTTTAACGACGAATTGTCTCGTGGAGGACCCACTTCTGGTTTTGGCTGGCTGGGAAGGGCAGGGGCTGGCGGCCCCTCGGGCAGGAATAGAAAAAGGGATGTAAAAGGAGGAAGCGACAGAAATGCCAAGCGGCCACAACCCGACCTGCACCGTTGCGTGGAAAATGCCCCCCAGTTCCTATAAACCTCCCTTTGCTTGGTGGTTCCCGTGTCACAGCGGGGAGGACAGCGCGTCCCCGACCCCCTGGGACTCTGCAGGGTCGCTGGGCATCCGCGGTGCCTGGGCAAAGGTCCAGCTCAGCTGCGCTCCAGCAGCAGCAGGATGAAGCCACGTGGGCCGGCACCGGGGTGAGAAGCAGCACGGGGTGCGGGTCCACGCTGATGGCACCGGCACCTCGACACCCCAAACACCCTGACACCCCAAACACCCTGACACCCCCACCCCAGCACCCTGCAGAGCTCCTTCGAAACAACCGAGAGGCCACGTCTGCGAGCGCCAGGTCTCCGCATCGCCGGCTCCGTTCCCACCCTCCCAGCTCACAGGATTTCAGTCCTCACAGGAATCCCCTTTTCCCTCCCAGCCCTGAGCCCAGCCCTGAGCCCAAGGCTGCCTGGCAAGCGTGGCTCAGCCTTGGGAAGCCCACCAGCCCCTCTCCCACCGTGTGCAGCCCATTTCAACCCCATTTAAAACACGACCAGCTCATTTAAGTTCTCTTTTACTCTGCTGAGAGGGAACTGGAGAGATCCACGGCGCGAAGCAGAAGCCGGTGCTCGCCGGTGTGCGAGCACGAGGACGACCTTCCCCTTCCTCTATCTGCGCTTCCTTGGGCTGCAGATTCTGCAAAGGCGCCGCTGAATTTCCTCGCCAGGCTGGAAACGGGAACTCGCACGGACGCCACTAATTAAAGGCCGTCATTTAACATCACGCCGTGGCCAGATACACCCGCAAAATCCAGAGGATGAATGTGGGGAGAAGGGATTCTCCCCGGATCTCAAAAACCAGAAGTGAATGGCAGATGTGCTCCCCAGGGTGCAAAGGATGGTGTTTCGCAGCACGGCGTCCATCCGGACGCTCGGACACGGCCCCGACGCACGGCCAGCGCCGGTGATATGTGGTCGGAGCTCCGCACGTGTCACCTGGCACCCCATCACCTCGCACTTCCCCCTTAAAACCAGGAGCCCCAACTCATCTGCTCAAGACTGTCTTGGCCAAGCCGGCAGCAGGGGAGGTGCTTGGGGCACCCCAAAACCCTCCTCTGCCGGCTGCACCCTCCCTGCACCCAGGGTGAGGGGTCTCTGGGTGCCCCCCTGTGACACGCACCCCCCGATCACCCTGAGCTCACCGGGAGCTGCAGCGGCATCGGAGGGCTCGGAGCCTCCTGCTCAGCACCGAGCTGAGCTGTGATGCCAGGGGGGAAGGCAGAAACCTTCCCCCCCATAACAATCCCCCCCTTCCCACCCCTGCCTGGCCCCTCCGTTCACTTTTCTTGCTCAAACCTCAATTGCAGCACCCACAGCTGCAAAGCCCCAGCCCAGCACCCACCCCCGGAGCAAGAGCAAACCGCAGCCTCTCACCGCCGCCGGCTCCGTGTGCCGGATGGGAAACCGAGGCACTGCGAGCCGAGCCGTCACCGGAGCGGCACCGGCAGAGGTTTATGAACCGGGAGGGCTGCGGAGAGCAGCTTTGGTGTCATCCTGCCATGGGGACCTGGGTGCAGCTGTGCCTTGTGGGGGGGGACACCGCAGGGGACGAGGGGCTCGCTCCTGCTCGCTCGGGTTCACTTTGGAAGTGAAAACAAACCTTTAACGAAGCAAGTTCCAGTAACGGTGACACAGAGGGAGGCCGACGTTTCCTGTTTCCGCGCGCTCCACCCTCGGCTCCGCAACCATCTTGCGCCACTTTAACCCCCCTTCGCCTGATGCATCATCTGCAGCTGGTTCCCATCCCTCGTGGCACAAAACCTCTGGCTAGAAACGAGCCTCGGGGTAGGGGCGAGGTGCCGAGCCCTGAAGGCAGGAGCTGGGGCTGCTGCCCTCTCTGCCACCGTCACCCGATTGCACTTTTGGTACCAAAAATGGAGTGGAAAATCGTTGTCAGCATCTCCGAGGCTGCCGCGGCCTCGGCACTGCCGTCGCCATCCAGCATTTATTTCAAAGGATGTGGAAAGTGTGTGACAGCCGCTGTGACCCTGGAGCAAAATACCCTGTCACTCGCCCCAAGGCTGCCTGCGAGGAGGAACCAGCAGCTCCCACAGCCCGTCGGCACCTGCACCAGCACCCAGCCCTGGCCCAGCTGGGATGTCCGCGGGCAGGAGAGTAAAATCCAACAGCTTCCCAGAGGCTGCAGGAGGGGCAGGATCTGCCCACGCAGCACAACACTGATGTCTCCAACCAGCAAATGGCTCTGCCAGGATCCAGGCGAGCGGCGCTGGGTGACAAGGAGTCGGCACCGCGCGATACCGAGGGTCACGCTGACCGCCTGGCCCTAGGCAGGACCATCCCCGGGAAATGCCCACGGTGCCCCAGCTACCGAGGGGCTGCAGCACCCCGCTCCTCACCCGCAGGATCTGACCCCTAAAACTTCCCAGGACGGTAGAGCACCGTCCGTGAGATGCCAGCCCGGTGCCGGGCACCGCCGGCAGGCAAACAGCTGGCAGAAAGGCAGCGGGTTGGGGCAAAGCGGGCGCGGGGTGGTGGGAGCAGCGCGGCGGCGAGGGCAGGGTCAGGCCGATAAGGGAGCGGGCGCAGGCTCAAAGTACAAGCGGGCGGCTCCGCTCCCGGCTGCGTGACGAGGAGCACGCGCCGGCGCTCCCGGCTCCCTTCTCCGCGTGGCTGCGGACAATGTTTTTTCCTCCATATCCTCCAAAAACGGGCGCGCGGCACTCACATGCCTGGAGGTTTGGGGAAGTGCCACGGATCATCCACGTCCTGGAAAAATCGGTTTCCAGTGGGATAAGTTTAACGTCGAAACCCGCTGAACCAAGCAGCTGCATCCCAAGTTTTTCCATGACATTTTTTCTCTGTGACTTGTGATGGTGCCGAACTCGGTCGCCTCCGGGGATGGAGGCTGGGGACCAGGGTCTGGGTGGTGAAATGCAACACGCTGCCCAGCACGGGCCATGCACAGCCCCCCACCATCTTCACACCCCCCCAGGCACCCAGCATCGCTCCGCAGAGCTGCCCTGACCCCAGCAGAAAGCCTGGCGCTGCGGATGCCCTTATTAACCCCAGAGCACCGGGCACCTCCCAAGAGCAAAATCCCAAATCCAGGGAACCGCACAGTACCATGTCATGTCGAGACTTATTTATATCTACACACTGCAAGAAAACAGCCTAAAGAAACTGCCCCGCGCCCTGGGACGCATCCCTGCCTGTCCCCGGGCCGCAGTTTCCCGTTAGCGGGTGGGAACCGGTACCTGTTACGGCTGCTGGCACGTTCCTCTGCGGTGCGCGAGGTGTGAACAGCCACGGGCAGCATCCACGGAGGAGAAGAGCCCCATCAGCCACTGAACCACCAGCCGTCTTGCCCCACACTGTCCATCTCAGCATCCCCCACGGGAAATTAGGATCCCTCAGACCTCTTAATCCCACTAAATAACATCGTACGCTCTCTGCCCACTGTAAAATAGGCCAGACCAGTGCTCGCCGTGGATTCGAGGAATACTGATGACAGAAGAGCAAATCCTCTGCCCTTCATGGGATTTACAGCCTCATCACACTCAGCTGGACACAGATGACTGCCTAGATCATCTCTCCAATTACACATCTCTCCCACGGCCCCCCTGGGCTTGGAAAACCCCATCCAAGGCCTTTTCTTATTTATTAAGGGTCCCCCTCACCCATCAGCAGCGGTAATTCCCACAGCCCAGGTGAAGCAGGCGCCTTCCCAGGATGGGATCGGTGCTGGGTGGGTTCATTTGCCAAGCAACCGTCTCGCTTTGTGCCAGCCCACGGTAATATTCGCGATGGGAATGTCTCCCCCCCGCCTCCGCGCTGCCTTAAACACCTACGTTATATAAAGCCCTGGAAGGGTTTTATGCCTGGGCCGGCTGCAGCACCCCAGATGTGCTGGCCAGAGGTGCCAGGCTCCAGAGCCCGCACCCGGGGGGCTCAGTGGGTGCGAGGGACTGGCCCCTTCCCACCCCCCCAAGCACCCTGGGGACCCTCACCCTGGCTCAGGACATGTCACCGCATGGGACACGTCCCATCAGTGCGGTGCCCACCTCGGCGCAGGGGCTCACAGGGGTACTTCCCCCACCTTGTGCAAGCAAGACCCCCCCGCCTCCGACACGCACCCTGCTGCAGAGCCCCCCCCCCCACCCCCCGCTGGGTCTGGCACCCCAATACGTGCGTCCCCTAACACCCCGGGACCCCGAGCTCCGGATCCCCCGTGGCACTGGGCTCCCAGCCAACACCCCCCCCCCATCCTGGTGCACAGCCCCCCCCACCCTGGCAACCTCGGGGCTCTGAGGATGCACCCTCAGTGCACAGCCCACCCCAAAAAAAGATATACCCCCGCTGCACAGCCCCCCCAAACCACGCACCCCGGTGCCCCCACTCCGGTGCAAAGCCCCCCCCCCACCCCGCATCCCGGGGTGCCCCTCCGGTGCCCAGCTCCCCATCCCATGCCCACCGGGGTGCCCCCCCCCCCCCCAACCCACGCACCCCGGTGCACGGTCCCCCCCACCCCACGCCCACCGGGGTGCCCCCGCCGCCCCGGTACCTCTTGGAGCGCTGGAGCAGGGCGCCGGCGGCCCGCTGGCCCCGGTAAACGGGCGGGGCGGCTCCCCAGCAGCTCGGGTCCGACATGGCGGGGGGGGGGGGGCTCGGCCCCAGCGGGGCCCGGCCGCATCCACCGGTGCCTCCGGGGGTGCGCGGGGCTGGGCCCGGGGCCGGGGCTGGGCTCCCGCCGCCGCCGCCTCCCGCCGCCGCCCGCCCCTTCCCGCCCGACGGCGCCGGGGTTGGCATGGAGACGGGGCAGCGCCCCGAAACGGGGCCAGGGTTACCGTGGAGACGGGGGGTAGCACCCCCAAAAGGGAGGGGGGGGGACGGGGTTACCATAGGAACGAGGCAGCACCCCAAAATGGGGTCGGGGTTACCATGGAGAAGGGGCAGCGCCCCAAAATGGGGCCGGGGTGACTACAGAGATGTGGCATCGCCCCAAAACTGGGGCTTGGGGTTACAATAAAGACGGGGCAGCACCCCAAAAGGGCTTCGGGGTTGCCATAGAGACAGGGCAACATCCCAAAATGAGGTCAGGGTTACTATAGAGGTGGGACATCACCCCAAAATGGAGGCTTGGGGTTACCATGGAGGTGGGACATCACCCCAAAATGCGGTCAGGGTTACCACGGAGATGCAGCACCCACCACTCGGGCATTTGAGGGGCACAACCCCCTCCCCCCAAGTCAGCGGGGGCAGCCCCAAGGCCTGGGTCTCCCTTGGAGGGGGAGCGCTCCCCTAAGGGCACCCCGCTGCCCACGGGATGCCGTGCTCAGCGGGTGGTTACCCCGCAGCACCCCGGCAAGCGTCCCGCACCCCACAACCTCCCTCCCACACCAGCTTTCGCGTTTAATCAAGGAGATTAAACATCCCCATCCCATCCCCACGACGAGCATCCCAAAACCGCCTTCCCCGAGGCCTCGGCTCAGCAACCGCGTGGCCGCGCTTGTTCTCCCATGTGCCGCGGTCACCGCGGGCGAGGGGTGGCCAGGCAGGGACCCCGTGGGCAGGCAGCACCCCAAATCCTGCCCGTCCGCCCGCAACAAAGGGCTCTGCGGGTTGCTGAGCAGTGGCAGAGCACCCCACCAGTTCCCTCTCGCCCAGTGCCAGCCACTCTCGCCGGCAGACAGCCAGAGGTGCCTGGTGTCACCCATGGGTGCCACAGGCTCTGCCCTGCGGGTGCCATGGGGCACAGGGCTGGGGCGGGACAGCTGGGTGCCAGCACACCCGCTGCACCTTGTCCCCAGGGCAGAGCGCAGCCGGCACGTACCGCACGGTCCAGCCACCCGCCTCCGCGATGGCAGCACCCAGGGGGGCGCCACAAGGGGCTCGTGGCATTTTGGGTGGGGGGCACCCATCGCCCAGAGCAGCCCCCTCCTCCCCTTCCCTCACGGCGGAGCAGAAAAGGCGGCGAGGGAGGTTTCCTGGGGGAGGGGTCCCCAAAACAGGCCAGCTGGTAGCAGAGGCGGAGCCCACCGGCACGGCCAGGCCGCTGTTGGGGTGCACAGGGTGGGGGACAGACACTGGACGTGTCCCCGCAGAAGGCAGCGCTGCTTTTGGGGCACGCTGGGGAATCCCTGGGGGGGGGGACCCACCTTGCTGCCCCCTTCTCCACCTCTGCCCCATCCTTCCCCGGAGCTGGTGGCCGCAGTGCCCGGGGATGGTTTGGGGGGGTCTTACCTCCAGGGGTGCAGAGTGAGGAGGGGGCTGCAGGGGCTCAGCAGCGTCGGGCTCTGGCTGCTCGGAGACAAGCTGCAAGGCAAGACGTGCCGGTGTGGCGTCAGTGGGTGCCGGTGGGCACCCCGGTGGCACGGCACCCCGGTGGCACGGCACCCCGGTGGCACGGCACCCCGGCTGGGCTGAGGGGTCCGGAGGGGGCAAAGGCTGGAGGGGGCCAAGGGCTGGAGCTGAGGGACCGGGGCTGGGGCGGGGCCAGGCAGGGTGGAGAGAGGGGCAGAGCTGGAGGGGGAGCACCGGGGACAGCGGGGACACTGCGGGGAAGCCACCGAGTGGTTTGATGCTGCCGGTGGTGGGGTTCACCGGGGGGGGATCCGGGGCTGTGGATGAGGGAGGAAGGGCTAGGACCTGCGGCCCGGGGACAGGGATGGACCGGGATGGGGAAGGACCGGGACCGGGATGCAGTGGGGTGGGGATGCAGCGGTGCGGGGATGCCCCGGGGCGCCGCCGCCCGCCCCCGGCGCCGGTACCGGCGCGCCCCGACCCCGGCCCCGACTCACTCCAAGGTCAGCGAGGGGATCTTCAGCCTGTCCCGCCGCGACTTCATGCCGCCCCGCTCCGCACCGCGCTCCCCGCGCCGCCGCCGCACCGGCTGCCCCCGCGCTGGGCGGCTCCCGCGGGCGGGCGGCAGCGGCGGCCCCGCCGGGGCTCCGTGCTCGGCCCGCCGGGCCCGGGCCCGCCTCTGCGGCACGGCACGGCACGGCTCGGCTCGGCTCGGCAGCCCCCAGGCCCCCGACCCTGCCCGGCCCGCTCCAGCGGCAGCCCCATCCGTGCCGCTCCCGGGATGTGCCAGGGCGCTGGCGGTGCTGAGACACCACGATCCCAGCACAGCTCCAGTGTAGCCCCAGTACAGCCCCAGTGCCCCCCCAGCACAGCCCCTACGGCCCCCAGCACAGCCCCGTGACACCTTGACAACCGCAGCCCAGCGCCAAGACCCCCCCGCGTTACCTCCGCAACACCCCAAACCGCCCTGGCACAGCCCCAGTACAGCCCAGCACACCGCAACACACAACCGCAGCACGGCTTTGCAACGGCCTCCTACCACACCCCAGTACAGCCAATACACCCCAGTATGGCTTAGAACACCCCAGCACACCTGCAGCAGAGCACAGCACACCCCAGCACATCCCAGTACACCCCAATACCACTTAGAACACACCAATACACCCTAACACACTTGCAGTAGAGCACAGCACATCCCAGTACCTCCCAGTACACCCCAGCACATCCCATTACACCACAGCCCACGCACATCAGATCCCTCCAGTATCAGAGAACATGGCGATGCCACCCCGGATTTGGGCACAACAAGCACCGGCGCCACCCGCCGCCTGTCCCCGCTGCCCGCCGCGGTGCTGGTGCCACGTCCCCGAGCGCGTCCCTCCCGGTGACGCCCCGTCCCACGCCCCGGTGGCCCCGCTCGGGGACTTACGCTCTTCCTCGGCGCGGCAGGCTCAGCTCCTTCTGCAACGAGAAAAGCGAGAAGCAGAGTCAGAGCGTGGCCCCAGGCGTCGGGGGGTGCCCACGCGTGGGACCCCCAACTCCCACCCGCCACGGTCACGCACCCGCAGCATCCCCGCTGCTGGCACTGAGGGGTCACCACAGGATCGGTCCCTGCTCACCGTGCCCGGGGTACCACGGCTCTGCCGTGCTGGGTGAGGGTGACAAATCGCCTCCCCAGGGGCAGCGCAAGGGGACATCTCCTTTCACGGTCCCCAGGGCTGGTGGCCCCGTGGCCAGGCCCAGGAGCCAGGGCATGAGGGTGGTGGAGCGGGAGCAGCACCCAGCCGCCCGGCTGGAGCATGGCCCCGGGGTGGTGGCTGTGCCCTGTCCCCCCACCCCATCCCCCCGTCCCCCGGTGTGGGGAGCAGCCGGTGACCCCCGTGCTGTTTATTTTTCCACCCGCTGGGAATATTTCTTGCGAGGGCTGTTTGCTTGGAGCTGGTGCAACAGGGCAAAGGGCAGCTCTACGGGCAAGAACCCTGGCCCACGCCATCCTCCCAGCGTGGTGGGCACCAGTCAGCTCTGGCACAGAGCCGGTGCCCATCCATGTGCCACCGAGCATGCTACAGAGAGTGGCACATGTCCCACTGGCACGCTGCGAGGGGCATGGCGTGAACGGGGTGGTGCGTGCCCTGGCACGCCATGGGACGCTGGCATGCGTGGCGGGTGCACGTGCTGGCTAATGCCCCGTCATCGCCCTGATCCCGCACCCGGTGCCCGCCGGTGCCGTACCCCTAAGAGGCTTAGACACATTCCCCAGACGGGCACGGAGCTCCCCGCGGGCAGGGGCTGCTGCCACCCATGTGGGGACACGCAGCGGCACCCACGCACCCCCCCAGGGTGCCTGCGCCCCGTCCTGCCACCCACACGGTGCAGCCCCTGCGGAAATCCCGGGGTTTGGGGTGCGCTGCGACGCAGTGATGCAGCAGCATCGCCATGGCAACGGGTGACAGCATGCCTGGGCACACAGGGACTCGGCAGCCCAGGGCCCACGGGCGTGTGTCTGCCCCGGGGTGGCGTGGGTGCCAGGGACGGCTGTGGGTGCAGGGGACGGGTGCCCCAGGGTGGGTGTGGGTGTCCCAGTGCACCCAGCATCACTGGATGACCCCAGGCCCAGGCTGGGGAAGGGGGTGCAGGGTCCCTGCGTGGAGCAGGAGCCCCACAGCACCCTCATCCAGCCCTGCCATCGCCCAGCCTGGACCTTCACCCACACCTGGGGCCGTGCCGCCAGCCACCGAGCAGAGAAGGGTCACGCCGAGGGTTTTACTGCTCAGCCACGTGCAGATGGGACAGTGGGACAGAGGACAGATACCCCTGTTCCCCATGCTCACCCCCACCCCATGGCACAGCCTCCCCACCCATCTATGGGTGCAAGGGCGCAGAGCGCTCCTGTGGCACCCAACACCCATCACTACCGAGGGCTCTCCGGCCACGCTGCGTCCCTGGGGACAGACAGAGCATCCCTGGGGACAGCCAGAGCATCCCCCAGGGCCCTGGGGACCCACGTGGGGTAGTGCCACAGGGCCAGCACCCACAGGGTGCCTGACGCACCCATCCAGCACGGTGCATCTTCCATCAGCAGGTCCCTGGTGGGAGCCAGGATTAACCATCAGCTGGTCCCTGCGGGGACGGCACAGGGGATGACATCGGGGTGGCATTGGGGATGGCATCAGGGACGGCATCGCTGCTCAGCACTTTGGGATTAGCTCCCTGTGGGAGCCCCTTCCCACCCTCCCGCCGTGGGGACGCAGGACACAGACGGGGCTCTGCTCTCCCTGGGGACTCCCAGGAGTGACACCCATGACCAAGAGCCCCCAGCCCCACGGCAGGTGCGGGATGGGTGCCCCTCGGCTGGCCGGGAGCAGGAACACAGGGCGATGGAGAGGGGCAAATCGGCACCGGCACAGACCGGCATCGTGCGCTGGGCCAGAGGGACCACGGTGCTCCCATGGGAGACCCCAGCCCCCACACAGGTGGGTGCCCACCCCCAGCACCCCACGGCGTGGTTGGGGCTTGTACCCTGCCCCGCTCCCGGCACTGGGTGCCTGGCTCCTGTCCCACTCGCCACACACTGCTCACGCACAGCCCCCACATCTGCCACACAGCACCCACCTAAACATGCAACCAGAGCACCCAACTCCTACTCACAGCACCCACTCCTTGCACGCACACACCCAGAGCACCCACCTCTCGCACGCAGCACCCACCTCTCGCACGCTGCACCCACCTCTCGCACGCAGCACCCATCTCACATGCACCTGGAGCACCCACCCCTCACTCCCAGCACCCACCTCTCACACACCTGCACCCAGAGCACCCAACTCCTACTCACAGCACCCACCTCTTGTAAACACCCACCCGGAGCACCCACCTAACATTCACCCAGACCACCCAACTCCCACTCACAGCACCCACTTCTTCCACACATACACCCACCCCTCACCCGGAGCACCCACCCCTCACTCACAGCACCCACCTCTCGCACGCAGCACCCACCCCCCGCATACCCGCCGCCCCCGCAGCACCCACCCCTCGCAGACCCGCACCCACAGCACCCACCTCACCCTGGGCTCACCGGGGCCGGGCTTCCCCCGGTTTCCCCCCGGTGCCCCGCTGGCCGTGCCCGGTGCTCACCTGGAGGCCCCGGCGCCGCAGGATGCTGGGCTCGTCCATCCCGCTGCCGCCGCCGCCGCCGCCTCCCGCTGCGCCCGCTCCGCCCGGTGCGCCCGGTCCGCCCCGCGCCCGCCCGGTGCGCCTGGGGCGCCGCCCAGCGGCCCCGCCGCGTCACCGGCCGCGCGTCAGCAGGCTGGCACGGCACGGCACGGCACAGTCCGGGGCTGGCACAGTCTGCCTGGCTCAGTACAGCCCAGCATGGCAGAGTCTGGCATGGCCCGGCATGGCCCAGCACGGCACAGGGTTGGAAGAGCCCAGTACAGCATGGCACAGCACAGGACGGCATGGCATGGGGCTGGCACAGCACAGGATGGGACAGCCCAGGACTGGCACAGCCTTCCTGGCTTGGTACAGCCCAGCATGGCAGGGTCTGGCACAGCACGGAATGGCCTGGGGCTGGGATAGTGCAGCACGGGGCTGGCACAGCCTGCCCCAGCTCAGTATAGCCCAGCACGGCACGGCCTGGGGCTGGCACAGCAGGGCACAGGGTGGGAACAGCCCCCCAGCTCAGTGTGGTCCAGCCCAGGTCTGTCCCACTGCCGGCACGGCACAGCATGGTCCTTACGGCCTGGCGCAGCCCAGCACTGCCCAGTACAGTCCAGCATGGCACGGCACAGCCCAGTCTGGCATGGCATGGTCCAGCATGGCATGGTCCAGCATGGCATGGTCCAGCATGGCACAGCCTGGCATGGCACGGTACAGCATGGCCTGTTTTAGCATGGCACGGCACAGCCCAGCACAGTGCAGCACAGTCCTGCTGTATGTTGCGGCATGGCAAAGCCTGGCATGGCTCAGCTTGGCATGGCTCAGCTCGGTGAGCGCCCCGACCCAGGCGGGCAGGAGGTGCCGGGGCCGCTCTGTGTCCCCAGCCCTGGGGTCCCGGCGCGGGGACGCTCCCGCCACCACCCAGCACGAGCTGCACAAGGGGACACTTTGCTGCGGGAACAAGGGGACTCTGTGACAGCCCTCGGTGCCACCCAGCTCCACCGTCCCGGCGTCACCCGCCCCGTCACACGGCTCCCAGTGACACCACGCTGCCCTGCCTCACTGGGGCTTTGTTCGCCGCCCAGAGGGGGACAAGCCATGCCGGGGATGGGGACAGGAGCTGGCGGATACCTGAACACCCGCCAACCTCGAGATGCGCCCGGTTACGGACGGGGGATCAAAAACACGCCGTGAAGTTTGCAAGAAAAACCCCAAACCCCCAAAACCCCAAGACATCCCTTTTGCTTACCTTGCGCTTCTCGCCGGGCCGGGGCACGCGGCACGGCTGGGGCAGGATTTGGCTGCGTCCCGCCGAGCGTTTCGGCAGAAAACGGGGATATTTTGGTCACTTTCTGTTTTGTTTTTGGTAAAAGTGAGGCGTGAGCTCGCGCCTCGTGCTCTGCCCTGCCCGGGAACGGGCCGCCCCTCGGCGAGTGCTCGCGGAGGAGGAAACGCCGAGCGCGGGGAGCTGCTGCCGAGCCCGGGGGGGGCACCCACTGGGTGCTGGGGGAGCGGGGAGCCGGGAAGGGCAGCAGACCCTGGGATCCAGCGTGGGACGTCGCGGGTGGCCCATGGTGGGGTGGCTGCTGGCAGCGCTGGTGGCGCTGGCTCAGGGCGGTAAGTGCTGCTGCTGCGGCGGCGCCGGGAGATGAGAGATAACGACAGAAAACTTTCAATGAACGATTCGGGGGCGATAAGGGCCCCGGGGGAGCTGCCGCGGCGATGGAGACGCTCGCCCAAAACCACAGGGACAGGGTAAAGGCGGGTGAATCCCCGCTGGCAGCGGGTAGGAGCTGGGGCGAGCGGCACCGCGCGGCACCGTGGCCCCAGGGAGGGGGGAACGGGGTGTTTTGGGGTGAGGATCGCCCGCGTGGCTGCTCCGAGGGATGGGCAACACGGTGATGGGGCCATGGCTGCGCCTCGCCAGGGGTTTGGGGTGCGGGCCCCCCCCCCCAGCCCTGCTCTCTCTAGCAGGCGCCGCCGCGGCTCCCGGCTTCTCCTGCTGGAAGCCGTGTGGCTTCCGCTCCTTCCGCTGCTCCTGGCCACCCCTTGGCCCCACCGGCAACACCTCCTACCTGCTGACGCTCTGGTGAGGGACTGTGTCCTGGGGACCCCGTGGGAGGTGCCCTGACACACGGGGACACGTGGGGACACGTCGGTCCCCATCCGGACCCGACCTCGCGCCCGCTCCCCTGCAGCTACGCGGTGCCCAGGCTGTGCCGGCGCTTCGATGCCGGCGTGGGGACGACGTACGCCCTGAAGCATCACCACGTTTATGTCCTCACCAATGCCACAGCCTGGGTGGAGGCACGCTGGGGGGACCATGTCCAAAGGACGCCCAACCTCACACTGTACCTCGACGAGGCCGGTAAGCGCCCACGGGGATGGGCTGGGTGCCGGCACCGGCGCCGATAACCGCGAGACCACCTCGTGTCCACAGTCAAGCCGCATCCTCCCCCCACTGGGATGCCATTCACCAAGAGCGGTGGCCAGCTGCGGCTGCGGGTGCCGTGGCCACCATGCCGCCGTGGGGACCGGCCGCCGCAGAGGGAGGCTCGCTTTCGGAAGGTGGGCGACCGTGGCTGGACACAGGTAAAAACACCGTTTGCCAGAGCCGGTGGTGACCGATGGGATGATCAGTGGTGTGGTGGCAGCCTGGGGAGCGCAGAGGCTCAGTGATGCCACCGCCCCCCCCCCCAAACCCATCCACGTCCCATCTGTTTCGCTGCGTTATCAACTCTGTCCCGTCCTCCCGGCCCCGGGATCCCGCTGCCACCCGTAACAGGATCAGGCCGGGATTCGTGGGGATTACACAGGCAAAGCCCCGGATTATACTAATGACGATGAGGGATGAAATCCGGACGCTTGTCCCCAGCAGCCAGGGAGCCCCCGCCCCAGAGGGGTCCCAGGGCCACAGGCGTGGTACCCCGGCCAAGGGGACCCTCCTGGCCACCATGTCCCCTGCACCCCATTTGGCTCTCCCAGCCCCTGGGATGTTCGGGGGACACAGGGCAGCATCTGCTTTCATACCCCAGTAACTCACTGGTTGTACTGGGTGGGTGCTCTGTCTCTGGTTCTCCCCACAGGTGACATGTGAGACGGTGACGGACGAGGATGACTCAGGTCGGTTTAGCCTGCGGGGATCTGGGGGACAAGCATCTCCTGGGGGTGCTCCCAGGTCCCAGCGGGGGGGCTCTGCCCTGCGCTCCCCCCTGCACCCCACGATGGCCAAAAGCTGGGGGAAAGGGGGGGGGGTCACCCCCCACCTGACGCTGTCACCTCACCCTAGTGACCTGTGCCCTGCGGGGCGACGGTGCCTTTGAGGTGCAGCTCCGGCACAAGCCCCCACACTGGAGCAGCTACTGGAGTGACTGGAGCAGCTCCATCTTCGTCCCCAAGGGTGAGGAAGAGGAGAGGAGGTGGGTGGGATCCCACTGGCTCCCGAAAACGCTGACAGCCCGGCCGGGCTTGTTCCTCTCGCAGAAATCCTGGCGAGCCCGGCGCTGAGCTACCACCTGGGGAAACTGGGGCGAGACGGGCAGCGGGTGCTGAGCCTGGGCTGGCAGGTACGGCCGCGTCCCCCAGGGACCCCCTTGGGTGTCCCCCACCATTTCATCCTCTGAGCCGCCCCCTCTCCCTCCCCAGCGAGCCCCCGAGGAGCAAGGGGACGTCACCTACACGCTGCGCGCCCGCGTGCCGGCGTGCGGCTGCGCCGAGCCAGCCGACGAGGACAGCGTGGTGCTGGGCAGGGAGGTGACGGCGCACAACCTCACCCTCTCCGGGGCCGAGTATGAAATCCTGCTGACGGCGGCCAACGCCGCGGGGCCGGGGCCGGCGCGGCAGCTCCGTGTGCCAGCAGAGCAGCATGCAGGTACCTGCCCCGCGGAAGGACCGAGCTCCCTGGCAGCCTCGCGGGGGTTATTTTCCCAGCCATCCCTCGCACCCTGCTCCGTTTCATCCCAGATCTCAGCTTTGAGGATGTCAGCGTGGCCGGTGGCACCGTGACGGTGCAGTGGGAAGCACCGAACCCTGGTTTCATCTACTGCTTCGAGAAGCAACCGCTGCCGGGAGCCCCGAAACGGGGCGTTTGCACCCACCAGGATTTCCCTGCCAAGAGCATCCACGTGGAGAGAGGCAAGGGAGCGCCGCGAGCCCCCCGCCCGTCCCTGGGTCCTGGCACGGGTTTAACCAGCATCCCCGGTTCCTGCCCCAGGAACGCTGGACACGCCGGCCTGTTACCGCCTCGCTGTGCACGGCTGGGCCCCGGCGCGCGGCTGGGCCACCTTCGCCCTGCAGCACCACTACGCCGGCAACGGTACGTACAGGCACACAGAGCATCCGCACCCCGTTTACCTGTGAAGGGGGGGGTGGTCCCAAAACGCCCCCTCGTTTGTTTTGCACCCCCCGTGCCATCGCTGCAGCCTCGCTGGCCGTGCCCCTCCGCATCAACGCCAGCGCCGGTGATGCCGCCGTCGTCCTCCGGTGGAGCCCGTCCCCTCGTGCCGCCTGTCCTGGGGTGCTGGCCAAGTACCTCATCTGCCACGCGGCCGACGGGGACAACATGACGTGTGAGTGGGACCCCTCTGTCCCCTTGGGGAGGGAGGAGCATGTGGGCTACCACCGGGCTACCGCCTGCTCGTTATCGTTTGCCCAGACGGCGAAGCGGACGCCGCAGCATCGCACTACACCCTCCGAGACCTCCGGCCCGGCACAGCGTACAGGGTGGGCGTCCAGGAGATGACGGCGGGGAGCAGGGGGACCTGCCGTGCGTGGTGGCACTTCCAGACCAAGGCGCTGGGTAACAGCTGGAGACCCCGTCCCCTCCCCCTGGTCCCCACGGGGTGCTCGCCCTCGCCCCAAAACGGCCCCCGTGTCCCAGTGCTGGGGACAGAAGTGCCACCACCCAGCTGTGCCCATCCCCAGGTCCCCAAGGAGCAGCGTGGAAATCCAACCTGAAGTACCTGAGCATCTCGCTTGGGCTCCCCGCCGTGGCTGCCGTCTACCAGCTGAGCAAAAAGAGGTGACAGTGGCACCCTCGCCCCCACCCCGTGCCGCCCACCACCCCGTTACCCCCCCTCACCCACCACCCCCTCCCCAGGGCTCGCCGCCTCCTCTTCCCCCCCCTGCCCAAGCCTGTGGGCAGCAAAGCCATTGAGTTCGCCGCCGGCACAACGAGCCAGGTGAGACCAAGGTGCAGGAGGGGCCAGATCCTGCACCCCGGCACGCGCCGGTGTTCCCACCCCAAACACATCCCACCCTTAGGGCCAGCCCCGGCCGGGCTTCGTGGAGCCATCGGAGAGGTTCAGCCCAGCCGAGCTGCTGCTGACGGAGCCGAAACCCAGCAAGGAGTCGCCGGCCAACGCCAGCACGCGGCCCGGCACACCACAGCCCGGCCCCGCGGCAGCGGTGACCCTGCCGGGCTGCGAGAAGGAGCTGCCCTTCGCCTACCGCAGGCAGGAGGTGCTGAGCCCGGCGGGGCTTCCACTGCCCGACGATGAGGAGGAGGAGGAGGAGGAAGAAGAAGGAGGGCAAGGGCTGCACCAGCCGCTGGTGCCCATCGCCCTGCTCATCTCTGACAAACCCATCATCATCAGGGACGAGGAAGGATGGGACCCGTCACCGGAGGAGTCGCTGCCGTAGCCACCACCAGCAGGGGGGACAAGGGGGGAGTCCCATGGGGTGCTGAGCACCCGTGAAGGATGCTGAGCGCCCAGCCCGTGGGTTCGGGGTTGCGCCGGCACTTTCAGGAGGGTTTCTGGTTTCCAGGCATGGAAGGTGATGCCCCCAGATGCGGCGATGCCCAGGGACAGGATCTGGCCACGCGGTTCCCAGCCTCAGTGTTTAATTGGCGATAAATAATGAGGGGAGACGACGGCAGAGCCCGGCCAGGGGGAGGGTGTTGCCTTGGGAGTGGGGGGAGAAGCAGAGCTTCATCCTGGCTGGCTGCCTCCTGCTGCAGCCGGGGCCAGCATCACCCCTGCGGGGTGGGGGAACAAACAGGCCTGGCAACAAACACCGGCTCCTTGCAAAAAATGTGCAAAAAAATTTAAAAAAAGTGGAAAAAAATTAAAAAAATGAAAGTGAAAATAAAAGAAGCAAAACCAAATAAAAAAGCAAAAATTCAAAAATAAATGCAAAAATTCAAAAATAAATGCAAAAAAACCCCCAACTTTAAATTAAACGCAGGAAGCAGCGGGGCTGAGGTTCTTCCCTCGCCACCCTGCGCAGGTCACAGGCAGGATTCAGGGCCGAGGGTGCAGCCAGGCAGCAGGGCCAGGCCTGGGGGTGGCGCGGGGCAGGCAGGGCCCCCCTGGCCCACCGGCGTGGGGCCGTATTGCCGCTGCCTCGAGCCTTATCTGGGACAGAGCCGGAGACGAGGAGCAGTTTGTGGTTTCGCCTGTGCCGGTGTTGGCGTTTGACTTGCTGAGAGCGCAAAAAAAATCGAAAGGAAAAAATAAATGGGGTCAGTAGGCCGGGGAGGTGCGGGAAAGGCAGCGCCGCGGTGCCTCTGCTGTGGTTGCCGGCCACCTCGCTGCTGCTTTTGGCCCCGGTCGTGTTTGGCAAAGGGATTTCACCAAAATCACTCTCACGGCACCGGCACGCGCGGGGGGAAACCGGCGGTAACGCACCAGGGCGGCACGTGGCCGCGTTTCGGGGCGCTCCCCCCAGCCGTGGCCGGGTTGAGAGTCACAGCTCTTCCTGGCGCTCCAGGGATGGGGATGGCTGCCACGGTGTCACTCCCATGGCCGGGGGTCCCGGCCGGCTGGGTGCACGCAGGACCCCCCTCTGCCGTGCCCACTGCCGCCGTGCCCACCCGTGTCCGGCACCGCATGGCCGGGGCTTCTCGGCCGCCGGCAGAGCCACGAGGTGGCACCAGCCCCGCGTCCCCACGGTCCTTCCCCACCTCCCGGCAGAGCAAATCCATCTTCCCCTCCCCTCGTCACCCCAGCGGGGCCGGCAGCCCCCATCCTCGCTCTCCAGCACCCCAAATCCCCGGGGATCGGCTGGCGGACGGGGATCCGGCATCCTCCCGGCCCCACAAACCAGATTTAGGGATTTTTACTGGGATTTGGGCGACGCCGGGCTCACCATCGGAGCACACCGGAGGAAGCATTCGGTTACTGGCTCCGCGCGAGGGTTTCAGCCCCGGCCCCTGTTTACAGCCCGATTTTGGGGTCGGAGCGGCGAAGGCAGCGGGGTCACGGCTTGGCACGGTTGGGTGGCGGCAGTAAACACGTTGCCCAGCTTGGGGCCAGCGCCGCCGGCGGTTAATCATTGCTGCTCATGGAGTAAGTCCGTGCCAGGACAGCCAGTCCTGGCTGCTGCATTAAAAACACCCTGGGGACGGGGAGGGGGGGACGGGAGACCCCCCCATCACCCCCATGGGGTCACCCTCAGGGGATCCATCCCACCCATAGCACCACTCATGTCCCCCTGCAACGCCTTCGGTGACAGCCCCGTCCCACCAACAGCCCCGTCCCCACCAACAGCCCCGCGCATCCTTCCCCACATGTGTCCCGAGTTGGCCGGGGCTCTGCCAGGAGCACGGCGCCGTACAGAGCCCACGGGCAACGTGCCGGGGAAAACTAATTAAGCCGGCCTCGCCAATTAGTGCGAGCGAGCGGCTCAGGACTTTCTAATTAGTTTAAATTTCACAGGACTGTTTTCCAAATGAGTCCCCCGGGAGCCGCTCTGAGCCCAGTGACCCGAGGATGGCCGCCGGGCCAGCTTTCGCAGCCAGGACGTGACCTTCCCTGCTCCTCCACCCGCATCCGACACCGCGCGGGACCCAGCCGCGCCACAGGGCATCGGTTACGCCTGGCGAGAGCCACCGCCGCCACGCACCGCCTGAGAACGGGCAACTCATTACACCAAACTCCTTCTAGGTAAGCAGCAAAAAGCCACCACGATGGGGAAAAGAAACCTCAGCCCAGCACGGGTGGATGGCGGGAGCATCGATCCCAAAGGCACCCCGAGCTGTGGGGTCACCCTGGTTTTGAGCACCCCAAGCCACCCGCACCCCGACACCTTTACAAGCAGCTAATTTAAGACCCGCTGCCTTTTATTTTTAGCGCAGGACATCTCGTTACGTCCCGCAAGGCCTTTTTATATCGCCTGATACGCTGCCTATTTCTGTACGGCTGTTTACACCCGCCGGTGCCAGCGCTGCCCCGACGCTGGGGGTGAAGGTGCCGCTTGCCAGGGGCGAGCACGGAGCATCCCTGCCCTAAAGGGGAGAAATCTCCCCCTTATTCCCCCCCTATTCCCACGGGGTCACGCGTGGGTGGATTCACCCTGCGCCGCCTCCCCTCGCTCTTGCTAAGCGGAAAATCCAGCGCCACGTCCTGAGGAAGCCCGTGGGAAGACGCTCCGAGCCTGGGGAGGTGCCTTGGGCTCCCTGATTTCGGGGGATGCAAGTTCAGGCCGGAGGAAAACCATGAAATAGCCGGAGGGGTTTGCTACAGCTCCATAAACATCAGCTCCTGGGGGGGGTCTGAGCCCCCGGGGAAGGCGAGGGCCGTCCCTGTGGGGCTGGGCTGGGATTTTGCTCCCAGATTGAGGAGTTGAACTGGTTTCCCAGCCCCGGGGAAACGCAGCCCTGCGGGAACACGGCGGGGAAGGTCACAGCCACCCAACCCCTTCTCCCACCCATCCGTCCCTCTCACACCCCCTACCCTGCACCCAGCACCCTTTCCCCCTCCCCAAACCCCAGCCCCGAGAGGACCCGATGCCAGCGAGGGGTTTAAGGGTCCAGCCTGACCACGAGCCGCGGCCGGGAGAAGGATTATTTACCGGGCAAAAAGCCACCGCTGCCACCACCTACACAATGCCACCCGCTCCGGGGGGATTAGGGGACCATTCAGGAGCTGCTTTGACTTAATCTCTAAGCAAACAAGCTGATCCCTGGGATAATTTTTTTTTATTCTTTAAGCAGAATTCAAGGGCTGTGTCTCATCCATGTGTCTCATCCATCCTCCCAGCATTGCAAAACCTCCCCGTGACAGGGATACCAGCAGCTCCTCGGGGCAAAAAAAACCTTTGCAGCTGGAGAATTTTTGCTTTTCCTCCCTAAAAAAAGCTTTTGGGGTTCTCTCCCCCTCAAAAAACTGCTGGCACAGGCATCCCAGTTGTGCCTGTGCAGCAGGGAGGGGGCTGCAGGGACCACAGCTGGATGGGGACCACAGCTGGATGGATGGCTGCCGGCCACAGCTGGGCTTGTTTTGAAAGTCACGGGTATTTCAGCGTTTCGCAACCCTACGGTGTCACAACAACAACAACCACCACCTCGGTTTTTACTTCGCAAACACGGCCCCGCGCCCGCCCAGCACCTCCGGCTTTTTCCTGCTCGCGGCAGGCTGAGCTCGCTTGCCGCAACACCTTCACCCGGGCCAGAGTTATTTCCAAACCCAAGAATGGAAAACGACTTGAAATGGAATATTTAATAATATTTTTTTTCCCCACTGAGAGGGGCTCGGGGCTGTGCTGGATGCTCAGATCACCGCAAACCCCCCCCCCCCGCCCAGGGATGCTGCGTGCCCCAGCACGTGAGCTGGGAGAAGCGGTTAAAAACCATCTTCTCCTTCTGCCACACGAGAAACACCCGGGTGACGGCAGGAAATATTTTCTTTCTGCAGTTTTCATGCTTTCGGCTGGCTGCTCGCAGGGCCCGCAGCCCCGGGGGCAGCTCAGCCCCTGGCACGGCCGCAGCTTTCCAGGCTTTGGCAGCAGCAAAGCCACAGCTATCATATTTTTAACTTTTTTTTCCAACTGAAATCCTATAATAATAGTAAAAGACATCATCCAACAAGGGCGCTGGGAGCCAGGCAGCCTTCCCTGCGCTTCCCTGGCTGGGCTGGCAGGGAAGGACACGGCCCCCTTATCAGCACACATGTTCCCCTGCCCGCTTGGCAGCGGAGCCAGCCAGAGGTTGGCGGCGTAAACATATTTTGTTGGAGCTGACGGGGTTGAGCTAAGGATAACTGCCTCCGTAGGAACCAGAGAACCCCCAAAAATCCCATTTTTGCAGCAAAACTCCCCTCCGTGCACGCAGGGCAAGGGCTGATCCTGGAGCAAGCATCCAGCTGAGCTTTGCAGCGATAAATACAGGACCAAGAACAATCCCCCCCCCCCCCCACCCCAGACCTGCTCCCCCAGCATTTACCGGCTCTTTCCAAGCAGATTGACTTGCCCTCATTTTTTTCCCCGCACAAACCCACCAGGAAAGCGGAGCGAACCGGCTCGGGGCCCCCCGGGACTGGCCTGCGGTGCCGGGGCTGGTGTCCCCATCACAGCCACCTCCAACCGGCTGGGTCCTCCCCGGGTTATCGCTGGCTCCATCACCGTGCTGGGATATGGTGGCATTTACACAGCTGCTCAGCAGGAAAATCCCTCACCCTGCTCCACCTAAACCCTTGTGTTTAAAAGTAATTGGGTGCAGGCTCACTAACAAGGCTGGTAATTGGGGAGGGGGGTTAATTGCAAGCTCCTGGTGATGTGAGGACATCCCTGTGAGCTGGCTTGGAGCCCTCTTGTCCCCTAAATGGGTTTTTGTTGAAATCAGCTCAAAATTGCTGCTTCTTGCAGGGTGGGGGAAGAAGAAAGGAGCACAGCTCCTGTTTGTGGAGACTTTGAGACTGGGGAGCAGATGGGGGGATTGGGGCTGTGGGGTTTGCCAGGGTCACCCCATCGCAGGAGCTGCCCTGGGAGCGGGGATGGGGAGCAGTGGGGGTGACACCCCCCCCAGTCCTCGCCTCTCGGGTAGGGATATCTGTGTCCCCCCCGGCACTGGGGGCAGCCCCCGGTGAGGGTGGCAGGAGCCGTGCCCCCTCCCCGTCCGGGCGAGCGCCGTCCCCATCACCCTGTTTGTGTGCCAACACGTCACGCGCCGCCGTCAGATGACTTGGGGGGGGGGACTTTTTTTTAGTATTGTTGTTTTTTTCTTAAACAAAGCCAAAATATTTGCATCCCCGCAGGGACGGCTCTGGGTCACCGAGCCCAGGATGCCCCACTGGGGTCCCAGCGGGAGAGGGGACGCCCAGCTCGGTGGGGATCCACCAGCTCCAGCCCCCAGCACGGTCCCCGCTGTTTATCCATAGACATGTTTGTGCGCAGCGCCCGGCCCCTTCCTCGCTCCCAAACAACTGGATAAAAGTCAAAAAGCCATAAAAATTTTCCATTGCCAGAGGGAGGGAGCGGTGATGGCACGATGGGCCGGGCAGCCCCGCAGTGAGGGACCCCAAACTGGGGGAGTCAGGCCCAGAAAAACAAAGGGTTGGGTTGGATATAGGGAATAAGGGTGGTGGTTTGCTCCCGGGAGCCCACGGCATCGGTGGTAAATGCACCGGCACCGGTAGCACCCGCTGCCGTCGGGGCTTGTGGGGTGTCTCGGTGGGCACCGTGACACCTGCTCGCACCGGCATGATGCTCCCAGGGCACAGGCCATGTGGCACATGCCACACACCCCTCTGGCTGCTCCAGACCCTGGGTTTTGGTGTAAACCAGCCCCGGTTTTGGTGCCCTCACCGGGAAAAAGCTGTGATTCGTGTCGAGCCGGTGGGGAAAGCCCCGGCACAGGGATGGAGGGACTTCGCCTGCGGTTTCCGTGGGTGGGAGCGGCTCCGGCAAACAGGCGCTGAGTCAGCGGGTGGAGGATGGTGGCGGTGACGCCGCGGCGTGTCGGGGTGCGCGGCTGCTTCCTGGCAGAGCTCTGCCACTGCCACGCGAAGGGGGACCCCAGAGATGGTGCCGGGACCGAGCTGTGCCGTAGGTTGGAGCACAACCCAAGACAGGCCCGGTGCTGCCGGGGACAGCACGCGTGGCCCTGTGGTGCTCAGGGACCTGCTGGCCCAGCACGGGTCCCATAGCCTGGGGGCGAGCAGGTCCCCATGCTCCTGAGCACCCACCGGCGCCGACTCGCTGCTCCCCGGGGTGTGAGCCCAGCCGCAGACTCGCCGCGAAGATGTTGCATTTGGGCAGCGCATCTGCCCCATCCCCAGCGCGGGGACAAACTGGGGCATCCCCGTTGGGGCCAAATCCAGATTTACCATCACTGACTGCACACAGAGCAGCCCCTGGTGCCCCTCCCCCCGGCGGGTTTCGGGGCGAGCTGCACCCCGCGGGGCTCAGCCCAGCTGGGATGGGGGGAGGCGGCGCTTGTTTCGGGAACTGGCCGGGTGCCCGGGCCGGGAGGCAGCAGCCGCTCAGCTAATCCTTGGCCCTCGCACCGCTGCGCCGGCGCCGGCACATTCTGTCCCTGCCAGCGCTGGGACGGCTGCGAGCTTCGCGTGTCACCCTCCCCGTGGCATGGCCGTGGCGGCCCCCGCCGCTGACCCCCCGCCGGGGGACAACAGCCTCAAGTGACGGCCACCTCCAGCGTGCTGGGATCGAGCGCGCTCCGGGGACAGGGAGGGCTGGGGGGAAGGAACGGCCCCCCGACATGCTGCAAAAAGGGGCTGCAGGGCTGTGAGATGCAACAGGGGGGTCCCAGCACCCTGCAGAGCCATGAGCTGCAGGGGGGGGTTTCCCAGCACCCCGGTGCCCAGGGCAGAGGGGTCCTACATTTTTGGGCCTGAAGGGCAAAAAGGAAAAGAGAGAGGAGCAGAGTGGGGGGACACGGCGTTTCCATGCCCCTTGGGAGGAGCAGGTTTTGCCGGGTGGGCTGGGAAGTGTTTTCCAGCGCGTGGGGCCAAGAACTATAAATATTCCTGGCACTGTAATTGCATAACGCGCCTCCTCGCCGGCATCGGGGCTCCATGCCGCTGCTGGCATCACTGCACAGGGCCATCGGGGCTCAGCAGACCCCCAGGGTGCCCCCACTTACCCCGAATCCCCCCACGTCAATAAACAGGCGAGCGGCCGGGGCTGCTCTGTGAGGACTTTGGAGCTGGGGAAGATAAACAGCAGAGCTGGAGGCAGCACCAGCGGCGCGGCCGGTGGTTGTGGACGCGCTGCCGGGGGGGTCTGCACCTTGCCCTGGCTCCGGGACCGCTCCGAATAGCCAGACGGGGTATTTTTAGCCCCTCCAGGATCCAGGAGCTCAGCTCTTTGCTGGCAAGAGACCCAGACAGGCCGTGCCCCCCCGGCCTCGCTGAGCTTTACAAGAAAAACCTGGAGGTGTTTGCAAAAATCCCTGCTGGAAAGATCCTTCCCACGTGGGGCGCGGGAGCGGTGCCCGCGGGTGTTGGGTTCCCCGGCCCGGCATGGCCTGTCCCCATGGCTGTCACCGTCACAGTGACGAGGTTTCCCGTAGAGGCGCAGCGGGACGGCCGGGGGGGCTCGGCCCCGGGAATAAGCCTCCCCTTGTGCGGCCGGGGCGGATGATCGGGGTCTGACCGGCAGCCCCCGGCCATCGTTGCTGCTCGGCACAGAATGGCTCCTTTGTGCCGTGGCGGGGGCTGCCTGGGGGGGCAGGTCACAGGGTTTCCTTCGGAGACATGTTTAAGCAGGGAAGGGGGGGCTGCAGCACTGAGGTTTGTGCCCTTTGATGTCCCCAAAGTGCCCCAGCGTGGCTGAGCCACGGGGCCACGCAGCACTGGGCGCCAGATCGGAGCACGCATCTCCCCGAAGGGGGATGGAAACAAACCCCCTGCGAGGCCGGTTCATCCTCTTCCGAGGAAGATCCCCTGGCGCAGCCGGGGATGCCCAATAAAAAATCAGGTTTGAGTAAAGGTCACACCAGCACCAGGCTCTCGTGGGCAAACACGGGGCTGAGTGACCTCGCCAAGCTGTGAGCGCCTGGCCCACCGCGGGAGCACGTGCTCCGATGCGCTGAGCCGCTCAGCAAACAACAACAAGGAAAAAAAAAGGAAGAAAAAACAAACCCCCCATTCCAGTGGCAATATTTTTAAGCAGCGGGGTCTGGGGAAGGCATAAGCCTTGACTCAAGCCCTGCTTTACAGGTGCCAAGATCTGCTGTGCTCAGCAGAGACGTAGAGCACAGAAATGCTGTTAATAAACCAAATCCCAACCCACAGAAGCAGGTGAAGGATCCTGCCTGCTCCTCCCACACGGCAGCACCCGTTCCCAGCCGGTGCAGCGTGGGGCTGGATCCCGACCCTCCTCGGGAAGGGCTGAGCCACCGTGGGAGCATCCTGGCTCCCAGTTGGACCCGCTGGGTCCCTGCCAGGCTCTCAGGATGGCGGAGAGAGTGTCCGTCCTCCGACAGCCCAGACACAAGGAGGAAGCCAGCATGGAAAAATACAAGGGGGTTGCTCGCAGCCCTGCAAAGCCCGGGAGGGGAAAAGGGCCAAACCTGCACAGGCACCGAGGAGCCAGAGGATCGCTCAGTGCTTGCCCTGGGAGCCTGACAGCCAGGCAGGGCAGGGGGGCTCCAAGCACGGGGGTCCCATCCTGTCCCCAACTGCTATTGGGGAGCAGCGCTGGCCCCGTGACGCAGTTAATGCCAGTGGTGCCGAGCAGGAGGCAGGGTGGAGCTGGGTGCCCATGGGTCAATGAAGGGAGGGGAGGGAGCGCTCTGGCATCCCAACAGCCACACAAGCTCCGGGCAACGGGAAGCAGAACCAGAGCAAGAGAAAAATACCCAGGCGATGTCTGGGTTTAAAGAATTTATTTCAAACAAAACCTCCCCACCAAAAAGTCATAGAAAAAGAACAATCAGAGACACGAGTGCTCATTACAAAAGTGTTCACAGATACCAAAAAAAAAAAAAATCATCTGAGCAATCCCCAGCGCGCGGAGCGCGGCCCAGCACAGAGGCGAAGGCACGTTGTACGCGGGGAAGCAGCAGCCCCGCGGGCAGGATTGGCTCAGCGAGGGAATGCAAAGGTCCTCAGCACCCAAACTCTGCTCAGGGCACGCACGCTCGAGCAGTCCGTGCTCCAACACCCGCTTCACCAGTTCCCAGAGTGGGGAGCACAGGTTGCCGGGGCCACCGACCTCTCTGCGGGTGCAGGATCAAACCCATCCTGAGCAGGACTCCTGGCCCTGAAGGACTCATTTTAACTCCACATCTCCCATCAGCATTTGTGGCTGCCACCAGCCTTGACCAGGCTTCCTTTTCATCTCCTTGGCCAAGAGGGAGATGCCAGAGCCCCAGCTCCACCACCCCCGTGGTGGTATCACAGCCTGGGGGTTGGTTTTCAGCCCCATCCTGGGGGAGGGATCAGCACACGGCGCAGGTTTGCTGCTGACACACAGGAACCAGCTTTCCTGCTCTTGGCAAACAGCACCAAAACGCTGCTGCAGATCATAAATTCGCCCCCCAACTCCTCTGCCCCGGGAAGAGCCCATGGAAGCCTTTACAGTTTTGGTAGATGAGCACAAACCATCCCCCTGCAGGCAGCACCAGGCTGGTGGCAAAGGTGATCAGCAGCAGATGAAGCCTCTGCTTCATCTGGCCAGAAAAAGGCCTTTCACTTTCTTAGGGAGCTGCAATCCTGGTGAGCTGCTGCAGGAGAAGGGCTGCACCCGCATCACCACAGGACTCAAACCTGAGCAGGATTCAAATAGTCTCTAGAAATTCAGAGAAATACCTCCAAGCTCCTGTTTGCCATGCCGGGAGTTGCCAGAGCACGGCCGCTGCAGGCAAGGGGAGAGCAAATAACCCCCCCTTTGAGCCCCCCAAATCCTGGGGCAGTTATTGACCCCCCGCGTCCCGCCCAACCCCACACGGAGCCGCTCCACACCGCGGGGTTTCACGTGTTCTCCTGCCACGCACGAGTCCACGGCACCACGCTCGGTGTCGGTCCATGGGACAGCCACGACGAGAGCGGCCGAGGGCAGCGAGCGGAGCTGGGGTCTGGGCGCTGCAGGAGCTCTGGTCTCACGGCCACCACGTCCCCGTTTCCAGACTGAAGCGCTGCGCGGGTGCAAGCTTTCATCCCAAGGGACCACCACGATGTCACCCGTGTGCTTCTCTCAGCAGGTCATGCAGCGCGGGCGGATGTTGTCTGAAGGGGGGTTTGGATCAATCTGCAAAGCCAAGTTGAGAGTCAAAAACCTCAGCAGCGAGCGCATCCCAGCCACCTCCACCAGCCCTCCCAGCCCGGGGGGATTTGTTACCTCCGAGTACAGCGGAGGTGGTCGGAAGCGAAACTCCTGGATGTAGGCGAAGAAGGGACCTTCCACGATGCCACTGAGTTCGCTGCGGCACGGCGGAGCCAGGCTCTGCTCAGCCTCCGGGCTGGACACGACTGCTGAGTATTCAGGGGGAGCTGAAGAGAAAAAAGAACCATCAGGGACCAGGAAACACTCGCTGTTAATGGGGGACACGCAGGGAAAAGGGCGTCAAATCCGCTGCTTCCCAAACCCTCCCAGTTCCCAGGGAAGGAACCCAGGAGATGCAGCACCACAACCCAAAAAAATGAAGTAAAAAAGCAAAAGCTGGTCCTGGAGCGAGAGACAAGGTTGAGAACTTGCTCTGGTCCTCACTACCCACAGCGGGCTGACCAGGGGGGTTTGCAGCACCCAGAGAGATCCCGGGAGAGGGAGACCCTCACCCTCCGGCTGCTCCGGGATGGTGCTCAGCCAGTCCAGGTTGACGCTGTACTGGCTGCTGACGCTGGACGTGCGGCTCCCGAAGGGATGCAGCGGGATGGTTCCGATGACGAGCGGCAGCTCGAGGAGCAGCTTGGACGTCCCAGGAATATCCACACAAACCTGCGGAGACAGCGGGGAAGCTGAGCTGTTGGTGTTGTCCCAGTCTAGAGGGCTGAGTATCTCCCCAGAGCACTGGTTTGAGCTGGCCAGGAGGGGATTCTTGCAGCGGGATGCAAAGAGAGATGCAAATGCTCCTGCACGAGCCGTTGTGCTGTGCATGAGGGGCAATGGGGAGATCCCAAGACCCCACACAGAATCACAGAATCAATGAGGTTGGAAGAGCCCTCTGGGATCATCGAGTCCAACCATTGCCCTGACACCACCATGGCAACTAGACCAGGGCACTAAGTGCCATGTCCAGGCTTTTCTTAAACCCCTCCAGAGATGGTGACTCCACCACCTCCCTGGGCAGCCCCTTCCAATGGCTAATGACCCTTGCTGAGAAGAAATGCTTCCTGATGTCCAACCTGACCCTCCCCTGGCGAAGCTTGAGGCTGTGTCCTCTTGTCCTATCGCTGGTTGCCTGGGAGAAGAGGCCAACTCCCACTTCACTACAACCTCCCTTCAGGTAGTTGTAGACTGCACTAAGGTCACCTCTGAGCCTCCTCTTCTCCAGGCTAAATGCCCCCAGCTCCCTCAGCCGTTCCTCATAGGTCAGACCCTCCAGACCCTTCACCAGCTTGGTCGCCCTCCTCCGGACTCACTCCAACACCTCAACATCTTTCTTTTCTACAAACCACCAGACCCCAGATCTCTGCAGCAGCCCAAAGCAGGCATGATGAGCACAGCTCTGGTGAGAAGGGGAACGCTCAACGCCGAGCTGAGCCGCACGCAACGCTCCCCGCGAGGTTCCTCACCTTCAGGGAGTATTCCACCTGGATGATGCGGCACTGGAGGATGGATGGACCCACGGGTGGGATCTTCAGCGCCCGCCCGTGCCACACCTCCCGCTTCCCCGCTGCAATGGGGTCACCGACAATGCTGGTCACCACCGACTTCTTCTGCTTCTTGGTGCCCCGAGCGATGAAGGTCTGAGTCTGGATGATGGCCGCCTTGGGCACCACCGCGCGGCTTGTGCAGTTGTCGATCTCAGCAAAGATAGGGATGACCTCACCTACCAAAACAGATCCACGCATTGCAGGAGGGGAGATGGTGCCGGTCCTGCCTCAAGGAACTCCTGCACGGGATCACCGAGGGTTGCTCATGGTACCCAGCACCGCAGGCACAAGGTTTCATCTAGCAGGAGCCTGTCCCGAGGAGGTTGCCCGGATCAGGTGCGCACGCTGAAGCGCTCTGACTGATTTTGGGCCAGAAGTCAGGAGCCCAGCTCACAGTGACCCCAAATCCCCTCCTGCTGGGGTCCACCCCAGGGCCCACAGAGGTTCAAGGGCACCAGCACGTCGTCTCACCTGGGGTGTAGCCTTTTCGGTCAATCTTGGCAGTCACAGAAACCTGGCCACGATTGCAGTACCAGGCACGAGCAAGTTTCTCCTTAGCACCAGCCTGGGGAGCCTGGAGGAAGGGAAATATTGAAGCTACTTAGTAAGAAAGGATGAAACTCAAAGCAAGCACCTCCCTGGCACCGAGAACCTGCCGAGGAGCATCAGCAACTTCTCAGGTATCTGACGCAAGACGCTGTCGCAATGCATTGAAGTTTCCAAAAACTAGAGAGACACAGATGACCCCTGCCCTGTCCAGGTAACGCTGGAGGACACAAGTTACAGGGGGGCAAATATTCTCTCTGGAAATCAGGTCTGCATTGTAATGCTGGAGGGGAGGCAGACACCTTCCCCGTGGGCTTCCCGGGGAAGTTCTGGATGCCGCTGGCCTGAGGTGGAGCAGGGGGAGCTCACCAGCAGCGCAGGCGTGTTGATGTCGATGGGTTCAATCACAGTGAACTCCTTCTTTGCCTTCTTCACTGTCGACCAGGGTCTGTGCAGTTTGGCTTTCACCCAGTAGCGCACGCTGCCGTGCTTTCCCTCAAAGGAGGTAGCCAGGGTCCTGGGTATGAGCAATAAGCAATTTAGAAGGGCTTTGCTGAAAGAATCTCGTTTTCAAGGTGCCCTGTCCCTCCTCCCAGGACCTGTGTCACACCCCGAGCGGCTCCTGTCCCACTTTACATTAAGGCAACAAAAAAAATGTCAACTTACTCGGGGAGCTGGAAGGTGAAGGGGAACTCGTGCCTTCCTGCCTGCAGAACGGTGACTTCGCCATTGTCTGTGGGCAAAACAGATTTAAGACCATTATCTCCCTCCTGCAGAACTTCCTCTCTGGGCAAATCGGTGGCCGAGATGTACAGTTCACAGCAGAAGATCAGCACAGGAATATTTCTGCCAGGGTTAAACTGCAGCAGCACTAACCCAGCTGTGACACGAGAGCCGGGCACGTCCCGCGGGTGCCGGGCACTCTCTGCTTTCCATGTGTCTCCAGGCACGCACGACCCAGGGGCACCTCCTCGGGGAGCCGGGCAGCTTCCCCGGGTGGGCTCTGCTTCATCCTGCAGCCACCCTGCACCGTGGCTGGGGAGCAGGAGCCCAGAGACCCCCGGCCAAGGCAGGGGCAGCCAGCCAAGCCCCCCAGTGCCCCCCATGACTTGCACCCCCATCCTGCCAGCATTGCCCACAGCAGCTGGGGTTGGAGGGGACCTCTGGGGAGCACCTAGTCAAACCCCCCTGCTCAAAGAGAGCTCCTCGACCTCCGCAGGAGTTTTCCAATGCTGCTTCCCTGCCAGGGAGCACCCACAGCAAAGGGGGAGTCTTGTGTGGGGCCAGTCCCTGACTGGGGTGCCCTGCAGAGCAACAGGGTCTGGCTGCACACCCCAGGGTGCACTCAGCATTCGAGGTGTCTGGGGGGACCTATACACCCAGTCCCCAGCATGCCCAGACCCTAAGGCATCAATGCACCCAGTCTGCAGCTGCCTGGGGTGTCGTGAACCCAGTAGCTGGAGTGTGCCAGGCACCCAGATTTCAGCTGGCTGGGGTGCCATGCACCCGGGGTGTCCCAGGCTTTGCCATGCACCCTGATTTCAGCTGGTTGGGGTGTCATGCACCCAGCAGACGGGGTGTCGCAGGCTGCCCCACACACCCGGTATTCCAGCCCCTGGGGTCTCCGGTGCACCCACGCCCCCGCCCCCGGAGCCCCCCGGGGGTGCCGTCCCCGGGGGGGTGCCGTACCTGGGGGTGCCAGCAGCGTGTCGCGGTGGTTGAGGAACTCCACCTGGTCGCTGTAGCTCTGCGTGTAAGCGGTGCTGGAGCCGGCGCTGCGGGACTCGGTCCAGTGGACGCGGGCAGCGCCCATCGCCCGCAGCCTCAGGGCTCCGAGCCGCGCCGCCGCCGCCAGCTCCAGCACCACGCGGCCCGACACCGCCTGCCCGGGGCTGAACGCAACCGGCCCGTCCCGCTCCGGCCCCTCCAGCACGATGAAGAAGCGTTTAAGGCGCTCGAAAATCATGGCGAGCCCCGGCCCTACGGCGCAGCCCGGCCCCGCCGCCGCCCGCCGCTCTTTAAGGGCCCCGGCGCGGCCGGGGGCGGCCCCGGTGGGGCGGGACGGGCGGGAGGAGCCGAGCCGGGCCGTGCAAAACACGGCAGCGAGCATGTGCGGGCTGGGCCCCCCACTCCGGACCGTGCAAAACACGGCAGCGAGCATGTGCGGGCTGGGCCCCCCACTCCGGACCGTGCGGGGCGTGGGAGGGGGGCGATGGGCCGTGGGGTGCGTGTCCCAGCCCCTCCGGCCGCCCCCCGGCCCCGCACCGGGCATCCCGGTGGGTGCCTCCCGTCCCGTGGGAGCAGGATGGTCCACGGGGCCGAGCAGCACCGCACCACGCAGGGGACACGCGTGTGAGAGCCGTGGGGTGTTGCTCAGTGCCCCCCAAACCCCCCCTCCAGCTCCCATCCCCACCCTTGGCTCAGCACCGGCCACGATCCGTGTTCCCGGGGTCGCCCGTGGCTGCCGTGGGGGGATTTCTGGCCCCTTCGGTCCCCGTTCCCGCAGGCGAGGGCGGCTCCGCACGCACACCCACGCACACCCACGTCCTTCCCTTCCCAAGAGCCGTTCCCAAGGGTTGGGACAGGCTGCAACTGGATCTGGGCTCCTCACGCGGCGCGGCCGGGCCAACTGGCAACGAAGGGAAAACTTCGTGGTCTGGGACATCGCTTCGCTTATTTCTAAGAAATCAAGAACTGGCCCCGGTTCAGCTTGTGCAATTACAGAGCGAGCAAGACATCTTCCCTGCGCTTTTTAACCAGGCGAGCGCTGGTTTTCTACCAGCTCTTACTGGGGTTTGTGCGGTGCTGCCCCAAAAC
The DNA here is from genome assembly GCF_013368605.1 of Nyctibius grandis. Classification (NCBI taxonomy): domain Eukaryota; kingdom Metazoa; phylum Chordata; class Aves; order Nyctibiiformes; family Nyctibiidae; genus Nyctibius; species Nyctibius grandis. The sequence continues at coordinate 3,943,251 of NC_090688.1, read as the reverse complement.
CCAGCAACAAACCCGCGCGGACAGGCACGGTGTGGGGACTTGCTCCCTTGGCAGCATCAGCTCAGCTGGGGTAAAAGCATCAAAACTGGGCACTGGTGATTCTCAGGGTGGACGACACCATTAGCAGTGCCCCAAAATGTTGTAAAAGAGAGGAGAAAAGGGTCTACGCCCCCCCCAAAAGGGTTAACGCAGCTTTAGAAACTTCCACTTTAATCACGATTGTCACCAGAGCTCTCCACCCCAGGCACGGGCTGGGGATAAGACAAAACAGGCATTAAAAAAATGTTACTCAGCGTTTGGCCACCGAAGTTTGGAGGATTTTCGAGTTGCTCCCAGCCCTGCTGGGCAGGCCCCGCTGTGCTGAATGGGTTTGATCTCAGCCACTGAAAACGAGCTGGGCTTAAGCCTTGCAAAGCTTTAGCTGTCTCCGAGGCTAACTGGAATCGGCTGTCTCCCTCCCCAAGGGAAGGGGACAGTGTTTTATTTTATGTGCCCAACCATTTGCTGCCACAAGCAACTACGAATGGTAGCAAATGCTGTAAAGGGAGCCTGGCAGCAACGGGAGAGGGAAAGAAGGAAGGAAGGCACGTCACAGCATGAGTTAACAGGCGATGCCGGCTCTGGGAAGGTGCCTGGTGTCCCCCCTGCGATGCACGGTGACATTAGAGGTGGTGGGGACTCCCGAGAGGGGCTGGAGCCTTGGCAGGGCTGAGGCAGCTCCATCCTGCGCTTGGCATCTTCCTCCTCCCGCCCGTCAGCACACACCCCTCGGCCGTGACTCAGCCTTCACCCACGGCATGAGAATCTCTGCAAACCTCCCTCCCGTGTCGGCTGCACGGGACGTCCACAGCTACCGCTCGGTGCCTCCCCGCGGGGTGGGAAGCCCCTTCTCTGACCTCTTTGGGACCCCAGCGCTGGGAGAGGGTCTCTCCTCTGTCCTGGGATCTCCAGGTGCAGGGGCTGTGGGACCACAGCCAAGAGTTTTCCATTCAAAAATGCTCCTGGGTGCCCAAACCCAACTAAAACCCAACTAAAACCCAGGCCAGGCTCGGTGCAGGACACATCTCCAACTCTTCAGCCCCACCTAGAGTCTGGCCAGGCTGAAGCTGGTCCCAACACCCACTGACACCCCACCCGGCTCCGAAGGGGCTTCTCCTTCCCTGACCCACTGCTGGGACCGGGTGGCTTCTCCCCACTGACCCTGGTGCCACACGAGGGTCCCTGGGAAGCCAGAGAGAGGGGGCGCAGCAGGTAAAGAGGCGAGTCAGCAGCCCTACCCTGACCCAATTTGGGGACAAGACGGGACAATGCAGAGCCTTGCACAAGCGCACACTCCCGGCCCGAGGAATAAGCTCCGTCCCTGCCGGATTTGCCAGTGTTGCGTATGTACAAGGATTAAGGTGCTGATCGAGGGCCACCCCACACGGAACAAGAGCCCTGACGTGCTCTTCGCCCGTGTGCCATAACTCTCCTGGATGTCTCCATGAAAATAAAATGGCTTCTAGATGTTTGCCTCTCACTGGGGCAGGACCCACACCTCTGGGATGTGCTGTGGGGCCCTCGGATAGAAAGGATCACTGCCCAAAAGGTGTTTATGTTTCCCAGGGCTCTCTCACATCACCCCATGCAGGAGTCCAGGGCCTTCCTTGCCATGCCTTTGCCCATTAAACCCCCACCTTCTCCTCTCTCCCTGCTCCCTGTCTAAGCTGATGACACAATATACATTTAATGGCCCTGCCACACCAGCTGAACATCCTCCTTTCACCCTTTTTCTTGTCTCGCAGCACAGCACCCTGATGCCAGCGCTCACCACCCTGCCAGGAAACTGCAGATAAACTCCCAGCTCAGGGGAGAGCAGAAGGGAGGGCTCTTATCTCAGCCGGGCTTCCCTCCGCTGCCTCGTTACCATGACAAAACCTGCGTTTTTTGAACACCACGCAGACCCAGCTGAGCTCAGCGAGAAGCAACAAGAAGGGAGCAGTCGCAGGGACCTTTGGATGGTGGCACGTTTTCAGCAGCTTCTCGCCAGCTGACATGGGGAAGGTCCTCACGTTGGGGACAGTGGGACAGAGCAGGACGCAGCGGGATCCGAAGGAAGAGATTTTGGCTGCAGAACAGCTCTGCTCCCTTTCAGTCCCTTCAGTCGCTCCTGTGATCACGCGCCCGTGTCCCTCTCACAAAGCAGCAGAGGAATCCGCGTATGGACAGAGACAATAAAATCCCAGCCCACAAGTTCTGGCGAGGCTCTCTGCTCCCCAAGGAGCCCCGTTCAACCCTTCCCATGTGGTAGGCGAGGGCCAGAAACCAGCAGCTCCAAGCTCCAGGAGCGCGGGGTGCTGGCGAGGCCGAGCAGCTCATGCAATGCCTCCAGCCCCTGGCCCAGCGCCCTTCTCCAGATGGCTCCCGGGGTTTCTATCACACACAATCCCAGCAGCACAATCCAAACATGCTCGCAGCAGCTTGTGGCTTCCCTACAGACGTTCACTGGAGGGATAACAGGGAATAACACTCACCCTGTAACCTTACAGCTAACGCGGCCATCATCCAAACACCGCGGTGACCAAGTGCTCAGGACCTTCTCTGCTGGAGTTCAGGGCAAGGACTTCTCCCACGTCCTTAATTGTGATGGGGACACTGAGCACAGCTACAGCTGCAGCTGCAAAGGGGCCATCCCACGGCACAGCATGGAAGAGCCACTGCCAAAAGGCAGAAACTCCAGAGAGATGCAGGTGTTTGGAGCAGATGGCAAGGTACAATCATCTAGAAATAGAGACTATGCCCCCCAGTGCAGTCCAGAGACAAGAACACCTCCAGGAAGGCAGCTCACGTCCTCATGTCATCACTCAGGTTTCCTCCTGCAACCTCGACATTTCCCAGTTAGGGCTGGCACCACTTTCTGGGTTGCACTTGGCCACTGACACAATTAAATGCCCTCAGCATGAGTGAAGTCCTACGGTCATCTCCAGGGCTGGGCAGCACATAGCACTGTGCCACAGGCAACACCAAGGCCAGCAGAAGCAGGGAAAGGGGGAGAAAAAGCCACAGAGCCATGACTGTAATGCTATCCTTGGAGGGGAGGATAAAAGACAGAGTTAATGAGCTGAGATGTCCCATATCCCTCGGCTCTGGATCATTTCAGCCCAATCACCCAAAGAATTCAAGCGGCTTGTCCTCTTGCAGCAGATCTAAGCAACGTGCCAGCTGGACACGCGGTCCCAGCATCAGGAAACTGAAAACAAATATTTACTGAACTACTAAGTGCTCTTTCCACGCTTGCGAACAGACGCTTCTATTTGCACTTCCCTGCGCAAACAGAACAAAAGCCACAACCCTTTCGTGCTCCCCAGCCCCGCGTTTGCAGGCAGCCTCCTAGAAACCAGCAGCAGAGAAACCCTCGGCAAAGGCGAGAAGGTGTCCAAGAGAGACAATCTTGCTTGGGTCGGTGAGCACCCACCAGGGCAGAGGTCCTCTCGGAGGGGATGCCTGCAGCCCAGGGGGGTCCCAACCCAACGCCCTGGAGCAGAGAACCACCCCCACGCCCCCGCCTTACCGGGGATGAGCTGGCAGCGGCGGTGCAGGAAGGTCTGGTAGGCTGTGTAGTCGCGGTAGATGGTGTTGAGCCCCACGCTGCGGCTCTCCAGCCAGTGCGCGGTGGCACGCCCGCAAGCGCACACCTCCAGCGCCCGCAGCCGCAGCGCGCCCCGTAGCTCCAGCCGCACCCGGCCGTGCAGCAGCTCCCCGCTGCCGTAGGCGCCCCAAGCTCGCCCCACGTCCAGCTCCACCACCAAGCTCCGCACACGCCCCGGGGGCTGCATCGCTGCTGGCTCTGCTTATCCGGCAGCTCCAGGAGGCCGGTCGCCACCTGGGCTGAGGCGAGCAGGACAGGCAGCTGTGCAGCCCTCCGGGGACGGGAGGAAAGAGCAAAGGCTACACCAAGATCCCCTAATTTATCCCCGGCGCAACCCTGCAGGCCTAATCTTCCCCAGGGTTGGACTGAGACCCTGTTTTGCAGTGATGCTTTAGCGTTGACCTCGTGTGCGTGAGGCTGATGCCGTGCTGAGGATGGGGCCGCGGAGACGAGTGACGTGGTTTTAAACCGATCGAGAAATAACATGACTTCGTCTTATCTCTGAGTCACAGACACTGTTGATGTGCAACTGGTACGTGCTGGTGGCTCCGTCGGCAGGGAGGGGTGTCATGTGCCACCGGCCGTGCTGGCAGATTTCACGTAGCTGGGGGAATCACAGAAAGGCTGTTTGGCCTTCCCAGTTCAGGCATTCCTGGGGCGTTGCTGGAAGGGGTGGGAGAGGAGTTTAGAAAGCAAAGACTCTCACCCCAAAAGCCAGTTTTACTTTCTGTGGCTGAAGTTGCATCAAAATCCACACGAAAAAGAAAGTGAATAACCACAGGGTCCTCCCAGCAACAGCTCCCCCAGCCAGCTGGTTCCACCAAAAGGGTGATGGTCACCATTTATCCCCAGTGAGCCGTGGCTGTTTCTGTGGTAGCACAGGTGGCAATGCCACCTCAGTGTCACAGAAAAGTAATGGGGCAGACTTGTAGGAGATGCAAGTCCCTGTTACTACATCAAATGATGCAATCTAGGTGTTTAAATCGTGGTGTTCGCAATATAGTGATGTGAGGTATTTGCAAGACTTGAGTATGTGGCTTGTTTGAAGCATGTGTGGAACAAAGACTCTCCCCTTCCTGAGAGACACGGACTCAAATCCCAAGAGGAAAGCACGGGGGTTCATGGGTCCAGCCACTGCTCACACATAAACTGCAGCAACTGGAAACAATTTAGTAACCTGTGCTCAAACGCCTTGGTGCTGCCTCACAGCACCTGTGAATCAAGCCCATCTGCAGCAAAAGGCTGAGAAGAGCTTGTGAAGTGGCAGCTGTGACAAGGCAGCAGCTGACCCTGCTCACTTGGCCTCCCATGGGAAGGGGCTGACCGGCCCACACTGATCCCTCTTTAAAATAACCTCTATCCCAAACACAGTTAGTGCAAGCTCAGCATTCAGGAAACTCACAGGAGTTATCAACTCAACAACACACAGCTCACCTCTAGGAAAACAGCCCGCTCACCACAAGCTGGGGAGAGCTACCTCTGCCCTGCTGTTCACTGACCTTTGGTTCCAGGCCTTGACACCAAAATCCAAACAGAAAACAAGGGGATATTCCAGCCCACACACAGTCCTGACAGTGCTTCTGATCTCTTGCCCTTTCTCTGAGCTTCCCCCACCCCACCTGCTTCCTCCTGCCCCAGAGCTAGAGCCATGCAGTGGGTCTCGCAATCCAGCGAGATGTGTCACCCATGTCTTTGGGCTAATCTCCCCGTGTTCATTCTTGCTGTCACAACACCTTTTTGTGTCCTCGTTCAACTTGTGAAATAAATGTTCCCTATAATAACGCACAGATGAGCCAAGAGCAGGGCACCAGGGTGGCTAACAGGTACCATGATGTGTAGGCAGTGCACAGCACAGGCAGTTCTGGGCGGGCACCAAAGAAGGGAGAATGTCATGATGCGAAGGTCACCTTCCTCCGGGGACGGTATCCTTTCAGGGTCCCCAGGGGGACGGAGCTCACTTGGCATTCTGCCTTTTGGATTTCTGCTGGGTCTCTAGACTTGGGCGTGAAGTTGTCTTTGTGCTCAGTCCTGAAGAGGTCCGGTACCTTCCAGGGTAGCTCCAGGTGTGAGCATTTGAGCTGAGGAGAGAGAAGAGCTTTCAGCAGATGGGGAGGGGGCTGGGGAAGAGGCAGGTGGTAACGTGGCACCTGGCAGCCCCTACATCTGAGCCCTGTGTTGCTACCTGAAGGGTCACCCCCCTGGGCAGCTGCACCCTGTGCCTGCCTGCACCCTCTCTCTCTGGCAGATGCGCAGCCTTCTCTGTTGGTGGTGCAAAGAGACGTTTACCCCGGCAGGATGCCTCTAGCCACACCAGTTTTCCTCCTCTGATCCTCTGGGGGGCACCAGGATCACCTTCCCCGTGGCTCCAACATTCCTTGGCTTAGGGACTTGGTTGCCTGTCCCTCCTCTTCCTTCAAAGATTTGTCTCAGCTACGACTGCTCCCCACAGAGTATTTCCTTGAGGCCGGAGGCAGACAGGATTTGATGCGTGGTTGTCCCACCTCAAGTGGCTCAAGAGCACACAACAAAACTGGTGACATTAATGGGGAGGCTACAGCTTCGCTCGCTATAATCCCGCTTCCCCAAGCTGCCCCGTGGTAAATCCAAGCCTATTAAGGCTGTACCTGCTGTAGCTTGTCTTCAGGGAATCGTTGTTTCTGCTGTCTGTGTGGGACCAGCGTGGCCTTCATGGTTGAGATAGAACTTTCATCTGCTGACAGATGGAATTGAAATAAAAAGTAAGTTCAAGCCAGTAAATTTGGAGGCCATATCAGAAAAGCTTTGCAGTTTGACTTGCAGTCACAGGTCTGTGTGCATTTCCATTAACAAGTGGAAAAGACGGGCTTTGCCGTCAGCACTTTGCTGAAAACCTTTGCCCAGACAGAAAACAATTCTCAGGGTGAGGAGGTAGATGGAGAAATTCACATGCGGTTACAGGAATATCGCTCCGTATGCTAGTTGTGGAGCTGCTCCACAAGTTTGGGGCCAAGCAAAAGATCAAATCAACTGTGACCTGTTCCACATTTAGGAAAACAAATGGCTTAAAAACAGATACATGGCACGAAGGGACCTCTCTCAGCTGCAGAGCACTGGCGATCAGAAGCAGGAAGCAACGTCAGAGGAGGATTTTGTTCATGCCTTCTATGACCAGCTCTAACCACATCCCTTCCTGAGGTTGCATAAGCACAGCTTTTGATGGAAATCCGCTCCTTCCTCCCAAATACAAACGCAAAACAACTTCTAAAAACAAATGTAGCAAGGGAGAAAGATTGAGCCACTGGTTCCTGTCTCAGAAATCATTTATGTCACCTGAATACACTAAACACTGCTGTACGATGGCAGTGAATGCCTATGGCTGGCACAGGCATCAAGGTGACTGAGAAGCGAGATGCCATTTGGGGAGGTGAAAGTGCCTGAGATTAGCAGTGGCTGCGTGAAGCAGCAGGCATGGGGCTGAGCACGGCTGTCCTGCCTGGGTTTGGGGTAACAGTCTCATTTTACTAAAGACACTGATGCTGCATCAGTGCCTTCCTGCCATCTTCAACCTCAGATGTCTGGGCTGCCTCCTTTCCCGGAGCACCAGCTGTCCCTTGCACAGAGCTAGGAGAGCCTCAGCAGGCTTCATCCGGCACCACGACAGTCCGAGCAACGTGGCCTTACTGTGGTAGTCGAAGGGGATGTGGCTCTTGCGGTGGCTCCTGCTGTCTGCCGTCACCCTCTGGCTCTGGGAGGGCGGCTGGTAGTGTGACTGCTGCGTTGTGCTGAAGGAAGGGGAGCCTGAAGCCTCATCTCCCAAGCAGACGCTGCTTCGGTACTTCAGCGGTAGCAAGTCAGGCTTCGGGGCGAGGTTCCACCTGTCAGCCTGGAGAACACAAGAGCTGCTTTAACAGAGAGGGGCTGCAGCTGGGAAAGACACCCTGTTGCACATGACACCCTGCACAGCCCAGAGTGGGGAGGGGAGAAGGAACAACAGTATTGGCTGTAGGTGCCAGAGTAGCGTACAGAAAAAAAAAGAGAGGGTTTCCACCAGAGAAACACCCGCACAGCAAAGCTGGGAACAGACCTCTGGGTAGGAGAGCTGGGTAGTAGTTGCCAACGCTTGATTCCTCTCAGGGTCTTCATCGCCTCTGGGGATGGATGAGGCATATTGGTTTGGACGGGCAATAGTTATAGGCTCTGGCAAAAGTGAGAGTGAAGGATGTCAGAGCGTCTCTGAACAATTTATAGCTACAGCAGCTTCTCCTCATGCCATAAAGCACAGGAGTGAATACAGCTGTTTAACCTGCCAGGGAAGGGGAGTGAGGATAAAAATGAGCCTCACAGTGATGACACTGATGCTGAGTACATAAAAACTATAAACCACTAAAAATATAAAATTATACACATATGAATGCCTTATATCTTTATCTACATCACTACAGCCAAGTGATAAAACCTACTGTTCAGCTTGTTATAAACCTCAGTAGTGGTCTGTACACGTTGCATCTGCGTCACAGTCTGACCCTACCTATGTTGCGCGCTGGGAAGAACTCCGACGTCAAGGTGGAGAATCTGTTGCGACCATCCCCCAGCTGCATGTTCGTGTGGTGGATCTGGGAGGCAGCATGTTCCTTGTCATAGACACTGCAGGATACGAGGTAAGAGCTGCTTATCTAGCAATGTTCATCAGAAAGAGCAGTTCCTGGGGATGCCCATCAGGTTTCCCGGCCGATACCTGTGTGTCCTCTCGTCTGGGGCGCCGTAGGCATGTTTCTGCTCGCTGATAAATCCGCTGCTTCTGGGATCCCCAAGTTTAACAGACGTGCCCTGAAGGGAAGCCAACAGAGCCAAAGAACAGGCACTTAAAGCACAATCCCTTTGTTTCCCCTCTTTTTCTTTCCATCCATCTGGTTTTCACTTGCACAGATCCCACCCCTCTCAGGACAGAACTCAACACGGGAACGTGCTGCCCTTTAACTGTGTCTCAGTCATCCCCAGAATCATGCTGTTACCTTTACACTTGGCTTTGCAGCTGGACTCCATTCACCCTTAAACTGCGCTTGGTAAGAAGTGGTGTAATAGGACTGTCCATCCCCTTCAATAGGGGGAACACGTCCTGCCAAACAGCCAAAAGGGAAAATTAATGGTATTATTTCTAAAAACGCTCTATTTACCCTTGTAAGGTCTGTTGGGGACAGACAGGACTGTAAAACAGCTCACCCCTTTGCGAGCGCCATGGCCTGGCAGGAGGCTGGATCTCATACGCTGGGTACGAGAAGGCGTAGTTGGATGGAGGGAGACTTATTTTCTCTCTGTCTCCACGAGGCATATTATCCTTCTGCTGGTTGGGGGTGGGTGTGTGGGGTTTCCGAGGGGGGGTGGGGTGACAGGGGAAGCTCTCCTTCGTCGTCGGGGTGAGGACGCGGATGCGGGGGTCCGTGTGCATACGGACATGCGACTTGGGGGTCGCAGGCCGGGTGACGGGCTGCGGGGGCCTCTCTGGAAATGCCTGGCGAGTTTCTGAGCAGGTGTCCCTGCTGTCCCCCCAGCCCGAGCTCAGCACCTGCCCGCTGCTGCACAGCGGGACTGGCGCCGGCCTGAAAACCCCCCGCAAAGGGGGGAACTGGCTGTGAGACCATGGCTGCCAGGCGCTCGCCGGCGCCCGGCGGTCGTTCCCCAGCTGGAAGTGGGACGCTTTCAGGAAGGGCATGCCCGTGAGGGGCGCGGGGATGAGGGGCACGGGCACGGCCGGCACCGCGCTGGCCGCCATCGCGCTGGCCGCCATCGCCGCGCGGGCCGCGGTCGTGCCCCGGGAAGCACCAGGCCGCGTCGCCATGGCGACGGCTCCACCCCCTTCCCGCCGAGCCCCGCCCTGCGCGCTGACGTCACACCCCGGAAGCGTTGCCATGGCGGCGGGCGCGCTCCGCGGCCTGGTCGCGGTGCTCGAGACCTACCGCGGCCGCGACCGGGTGGTGAGTGACGGGAGCGGCCCGGCGGGGCCTTGTCCTGCCGCTGCGGCCGGGCCCTCACCGGGCTGTGCCTCCGCAGGTCCGCGCGCTGTGCTATGGCTGCCAGCTGGCGGGCGGGGCGCTGGCCGGGCCACAGGCCCCACCGTCTGGGCTGCCCGGGAGCCTCCTGGCCGTGTCGGCCCAGCTGAGCGCCTGCCGCACGGCCCTGCGCCTCTTCGACGACTTCGCCATGCTCAGCTACAGCTGCGGCTACGGGCTGGGCCCCAAGGTGAGCGCGGGGGGGCCCAGGGTGCACCGGCAGCCTCCCCAGCCAGGCCGCAGGTGCCAAGCCGTGTCCCCCGTGCTGCCCGCAGGACGAGGACGGCCTGGTGCGGGGGCTGTCGGTGCTCTCCAACCTGGCCAACCAGCTCTACTACCCCTGCGAGCACATCGCGTGGGCGGCTGACGCCGGCATCATCCGTGTCGGCTCTCAGAAGTGGTGGACCCTGAGCACGGCGCTCTGGGCCTTCTCCCTGCTCCTGGGCATCCTGCGGTGAGGCTGGTTGGGGTGGGGAGGAGACGGACAGGGAATGAACCGCGCTCCCTGTAATCAGGCGAAAATGAAGGACCCTCTCGGCTGCAGAAGGGTGCTCTTCCTCACGGATACAGTTAATGGTAGTGAAAAACCTCCCCCTCGATGCTATAGGAGAAATAACTCTGTTCTCTTCTCTTCAGATCTCTGAGAGTCTTGTTCCAGTTAAGAAGAAAGCTGAGGTATGCAAGTGGTACGATTCCTCTCCTTGGCTACACAGCTAATTCAACCCAAATATATATGCTCTCATTTGCGAGCTATCGCTAATTATTATTACGTTATGGGCTATCAATCGTATTACGCTTGCATCCAACAGGACGTCTTCACCTCGGAGTCAAAAGGAAACGAAAGCCCAAGTGAAGGCTGAAGTTTTGAGCATCCTCACAGACGCGGCAGATCTCTCCAACGCAATCCACTGGCTGCCTCCGGGATTTCTTTGGGCCGGACGCTTTCCTCCGTGGTTAGTAGGTCTCCTGGGGACCATATCTTCCCTAATTGGTATCTACCAAGCATCTGGAGGAGGAAATTCCGAAGCTGTATAAACCATAATTAAGCTTCAGGAGTCCTATTTTTACATGGTAAAAATGCCTTTGGTGAGGCAGGGTGTATTTTAACTTTCCTGGGTGTCGATGATTGTAATTCCACGCATCCTGTAATTGGGACTGTAATTGACTACAGAGTCAAGATGTCTGCTACAGAGAGGATTGTTCGCAGTTAACCATTTTTATCACTCTTCGTCAGAGAAATCTTTCAGGCGAATCCTCTGCAAATCAAGAAATCTCGTAGGATGGGTAAAATAGAGGGGAAAAAAGTCACTTCCATCCTTCCTTCCTGCATCCCAAAAGACAAACGTAACTCTTCAGTCTTCGCTGTCACTTAAAAGAGCACAAAGTCAGCGTTAGGCGGAGAAACGGCCACGGTTCTGTCACGCAAAACTTCTGAGGGACGGATCCTGTATGCTGAGCTCCAGGCTCAGCGCTTGGTGCCTCATCTGAACCAGGGAAGTGACCGGTACCGTGGAAGTTTCTCTGTTAGATATTTTGGTGTTTGAGCTCAGTTGATCCCCAGAGCACAAACAGGAGGGAATGGTTATGTTGTTTGTGATGGTTTTGTTTCTTTAGAGGTGCCTTGTGGAGCTTCTCCTGCTCCCTGTTACTCATTTAAGGAGAAATACTGGAAGTTGAGCGTTGCTGGTTAAACCGGGAGCAGCGCTGAGCCTCCCGCTGTGCCTGTACGGAGTGCCACCGGGTGGAGCTCTTCCACCGGGCTCTGGCAGCAGCCAACGGACCTCTTTGTTTTTTTTTTAAAAAAAAGCAGTAAATTTATTAATTGCCCTTCAAAGGACCAATCGAACCAATGCCAAGATGAGTTTTACAGTTATATTTCTAGGCGGTGCCAGTAATAAACGAGACGAATGCTTCAAAGGTGGCCTTGAGTGATTATTCCTCCCGATAACTGGGTGAATGTTCTTTATCTGGTTCTAGAAAGCTCCGCAGAGTGCCGAGGCGACAGAAAACGTTTGCGCTGCGTTGGCTGCAGCTCCCCATCTGTCACCCGCCTTCCTTCTCCCAAAATAATTCAGAGCACCTGACTAACCGGCATGGAACTGCATCTGAAAACAGTTCTGCTTAGTCTGCGCGGCGCTCGTGCTCCCCGCAGGGCAGGACGGCACAGATCGCTTTTCCAGGAGGTCTGACCTCTTTTTTTTGTTGCTGTTTTAGGCACAGACACAGGAAACTGTCTCCTGCCTGCGTTCAAAGAGCAGAGCGAGGTCTTGATACTCATTATCCTCCGCCCTGTCCTTGCTGTTTATCAGGACCTTCACCCTGTGAAGTGCCAGCTCTGCCACAGAGGACGCCTGGCTTAGAATTTGGTGTCAGATTTACAGGTTTTGGTACAATCTGGAGTGCGGGCAAGCGTTATCTGGAAGAGACTTGTTTTTTCTCTGCTTATGCCACAGGTCTTGTGCCCAAACAGGCGGAGCACCCGGGTCCTGCCGCTTAGGGAGAGCTGCTGCGCAGTCCTGTCACCATCTGTGGTGGCTCCTGCTGCAATTTAGTGTTTTTTTAAATCAGAAATCAGATTCTCTTTGTATTCTTAACCTCGTTAACCCCTTCCTTCAGAACACGCTCTCCCACTTAGCGTGGGACAAGGCGTAGCGATAGCGATTAAAAAACCCCAATCACATGCGCCTCCGGTGCCAAATTAGTAAAACTCTGTGCTAGAATTAACAGCGTGGTTTAGAAAAAGGACGCAGTAAACTGGTCTAAGTGCTTTTGCTTCACCCGCTTCCTCACTGAGCAATTTCAAATTGCAGCCGGTGAAGTGCAGGACAAACCGAAAGGTGCAAAGAAACAGCAAAATCTGGTCATTCTGAATTCCTGAAATACACATTTTCTGTAAGTGCTTTTGGTCCCCAATGTCACGTTGTATTTAAGCACCCATGGGGGCTGCTGCCTGCTGTCCAGGGCAGCACTCGCTCTTTTTCAGCCCAGCCCTTGTGCGGGCAGACCCCATCCTCCCCAAACCTGCCCTTTTTCCCCCTCTTTGCTGCAGCCATCAGCCCAGCTCTGCCCCACGCAGGAAAACATTTGCTGAGCAGGGACGGTTTGTTCCGGCCGTGACCTCCCTTTGTCAGCAAGCCGAGATCTAAAGGCCGATGAGCAGAGGAGCTGCTGATTCCAGCTCTGAACCCCGGCTCCTGCTTTTATGGCCCCTTTATGGCACAACGACGCCATCACCCAACCTGCAGCCGGCTTTTATGGGCGTCACAGCTGCCGCACCGTCCCCTTTGCGCCTCCTAACCGCTGCCGAGGCCTTGCCGCGGGAGGGAGCGGTACCGCTGCCCCGGGAGAGCTGCTCCTGCTCGGGGGGAGCAGCGCTGCGAGGCGGGGGACGGGCTGGGGGGGGGGGACAAGGCCACGCTGCCCCCGGGCAGGAAGGGGTTAAGGGACGGCGCATGCGCACGCGCGGCCTCGGCTCCCATTCACAAAGAGCGAGCGGCGGGCGCCGCGGGCGCTGATTGGCTGTTCCGCCGTGCCGGGGGCGGGGCCAGCGGCGGGGCGGCCACGCGGCGGCGGCGGGGAGCGGCGAGCGGCGAGTGCGGCGGCCCCGGAGCGAGCCCCGGCGAGGTGAGGGACCCCCGGGCGGGCTGGGCGGGCGCGGGCAGCACTGGGAGCGCGCATCGTCCCCCCCGGTACTACGCGGGAACCGGCGGAGCCGTGCCCTGCACCGGCGTTTGATCCGGGACCGCCCGGTGCCCCGCTTCGGTGTGCGCTGGGCGAGCCCCGCCGCGGCGGGACCCCCCCCCTTCGGGCTCCCCTTAGCGGCCGGGCGCCGTGGTCCCGCCGCAGCCTTCCGGTGCGGCCCCAGCTTCACCCCCCCCGCCGGTCCCGGTCCCGACTCACCGCGCTGCCGCGGTTCCCGTGCTGACCGTGCAGTGTTCCCTTGCAGAGCAGCCTCCCCACCATGTCCGTGAGCAGCCACGAGAACCGGAAATCCCGCTCGAGCTCCGGCTCCATGAACATCCACCTCTTCCACAAACCGGGCCACGCCGACAGCCTCCTCACCCACCTCAACCTGCTCCGCAAGCGGCACCTCTTCACCGACGTGGTGCTGCGGGCGGGGAACCGGGCCTTCCACTGCCACCGCGCCGTCCTGGCCTCCTGCAGCCGCTACTTCGATGCCATGTTCAGCGGGGGCCTGAAGGAGAGCAGAGACGCCGAAGTCAACTTCCACGATTCCCTCCACCCCGAGGTGCTGGAGCTGCTGCTGGACTACGCGTACTCGGCCCGGGTGCTGATTAACGAGGAGAACGCGGAGTCCTTGCTGGAGGCTGGGGACATGTTGCAGTTTCAGGACATTCGAGATGCTTCGGCTGACTTTCTGGAGAAGAATCTCTACCCTGGGAATTGCTTGAACATGTTGCTGCTGTCCGATGCCCACTGCTGCGAGCGGCTGCTGGAGCTGTCGTGGAGGATGGCGTTGGCCAACTTCACCTCGCTCTGCAAGACCGAAGACTTCCTCCGCCTGCCCAAAGACAAGCTGCTGGAGCTGGTGGAGAGCGAAGAGCTGGAGGTAGAGGATGAGACGCTGGTCTACGAAGCTGTTATAGGTTGGATCCGGTACGATTTGCCCCGACGCCACGAAGTTCTGCCAGAGCTGCTGCGCTCCGTCCGCCTGGCCCTTCTGCCCGAGTCCTACCTGCGGAAGCAAGTGGCCTGCGAGAAGTTGGTGACCAGCCACAAGCTGGGGGAGGAGATCGTGGCCGACGCCGTACGATGCAAAATGAAGATCCTGCAAAACGACGGCCTGGTGACAGGGTGCTGTGCCCGACCCCGCAAGGTCAGCCAGGCCCTGCTGCTGCTCGGGGGCCAGACCTTCATGTGCGACAAGATTTATATGCTGGATCATAAAACCAGAGAGATCATTCCTCGTGCCGACATCCCAAGCCCTCGTAAAGAGTGCAGCGCCTGCGCCATCGGGTGCAAAGTGTACATCACCGGCGGCAAAGGCTCCGAGAACGGCGCTTCCAAAGACGTCTGGGTGTACGACACCCTCCACGACGAGTGGGCGAAAGCTGCTCCCATGCTGGTGGCGCGGTTTGGCCACGGCTCTGCTGAGCTGGACCACTGTCTGTACGTGGTGGGGGGTCACACCGCCGTGAGCGGTGCCTTCCCGGCCTCTCCCTCCGTCTCTCTCAAGCAAGTCGAACACTACGACCCGCAGCTGGACAAATGGTCCTTGGTGGCCCCTCTCCGAGAAGGTGTCAGCAACGCCGCCGTGGTGGGTGCCAAGATGAAGCTGTTTGTGTTCGGTGGCACCAGTGCCAACCAGGAGAAGCTGCCCAAGGTGCAGTGCTTCGATCCCTGCCAGAATCGCTGGACGGTGCCCGCCAGCTGCCCCCAGCCTTGGCGGTACACGGCCGCCGCCGTGGTGGGCAGCCACATCATCGTCATCGGCGGGGACACGGAGTTCTCCGCCAGCTCCGCTTACCGCTTTCACAGCGACACCTCCCAGTGGTCCAAATTCGGGGACGTCACCGCTAAGCGCATCAGCTGCCGCGCTGTTACGTCGGGGAACAGACTGTACGTGGTGGGGGGCTACTGCGGGGCTCAGCGCTGCAAAACGCTGGACTGTTACGACCCGTCGTCTGACACGTGGAGCAGCGTCACGACGGTGCCTTACTCCCTCATCCCCACCGCCTTCGTCAGCACCTGGAAGTACCTGTCTGCCTGAGCCACGCTCGGGCGAAGAACCGGGGAGGTAAATAGTTGTGGATCAACCCAGAGCTCCTCTGTATAACTTTGCGCTGCACCAGGGTTAAACCCTGAGGGGCAGACGAATCCGGACTGGAGTTGTCCTAGAGCCCAGCCTGGTGTGAACATCAAGCTCCAGAAAACGTGCTTCCAGGCTGGTAGTTTGAGCTCTAAAACCCTGCAAGACAGAGAAACGTCTCTTTAGGTGCTGAAATGCTGCGAGGAGAAGATTAGTATAAATAACAAGACGCTTAACCTGGCATCCCAGCCCTTCCACTGCGTCTTGCAAAGATTTTGGGGAATGCTCTCGGCGAGGAGGATTGGGTGTCGTCCCTGGTACCCAAAGCTCCTCGAGCCGATCGTTGGGCTGGCTGCAGGAGCTGGGACAGACGGCGCGGTGCCGGGGGGGGACTGGCTGCTGCTTTTAGCGCAGCCTCCTCCTCCTCCCGGTGCCACGGTTAATCTGTTAGTGGCACCCAAATGTCTTGTGGGACGTGAGGGCTGGGAGCTGGTGCCAGAACAAGATTATAGCTGGGATTTAGTCCCAGAACGGTTGGTAATTGCATTTGTAAGACAAGCCCTGTCTACATATAAACACAGGGTTTCTCCACTTCTAATTATTCTCTGGTGGCCCTTTCATGCCGTTTCTTTCCTGCTACACAGCGATTAACTTCTTAAAAATTTGCAACTGGAGTTAAACCTTTCTAAAGGCTCTGGGCAGAAAAGGGACCAGTGAATCACAGCTACCTGCAGGTTTCTTGTTCTTTTCCCCTTGCGAGAGGTCTACTACCCAAATGAACCTGTTCAATGTAATAAAATATCCTGCGATACCTATAGAAAATTCCTGGATGTAAAGAGAAATAAGCAGCCGGCACGCGATAGCCGCGGTGGAGGTTTCGAGGCCTGGGGAGTGCTCTCGGGTTTGGTGCACACTAGTCTCACGCTACTTTCTGCACTACAGGCTTCACACCTGATTTTGCCCATGTCCCACTTCACCGAGGCTCCAGGGTGGCAGTGGGAGTGCTCCTCACGCCGAGTGATCTGTGACCTGTCCTGGGTGCCAGCCCTCGCTCGGGGCAACGCAGCTTTGGCTTCGAACCGCTTCTGTGAATCCCCCCCCAGGGATTTACCTGTTCACACCAGGGAGGGGACAAGCACGGAGGGACCTCCATGGACTGGCAGCTTGTGCTGCCCCTTGAGATGGCAAAAGGTTTCCAAGTTTTCTCCTAACTCGTGTGATCTCAGAGCAGGAACCAGAGGAATATTTTTATGTCTTTCATATTGAATATTTTGTTTTAAGTGATATGTACTAGTAAGGGCAAAGGGAGCTCCTGAGTAAGTGGCAGCAGGCTCTGGACTGCGCTGCTGTGACGTGGAACGCAGGCAGCACCAGAGGCAGTTGCCTGAAATGTCTTAACACGTGACAGTACTTTGCCCACGGGCTGGTTCTGTACATTTTTTTATATATATATATATATATATATATACACAGCATTTATGTGTGTTTGTTACTCAGCCTGGAGCTGCTTCAATAAATCTGAATAAAATCCCATCGTGTCCCTTGCCTGCTCTGTATGCTTAAGCTGCAAGTTTTCCCTGCTTGAGTCCAAATCTGCAGCCATCGAGGGCTCAGATCTTCCTGTCTTTGTAACACAGGAAAGCTCAGGTCTCGTACTGCCTTCTAGCTTTGAGGGACACACAAATCTGTTTAAAACTCCAAAGATGAAGCTATTTTCTGCCCTTACCTGGTCATCCTCCACGGAGCTGGGTTTCCTCACTGCCAAAAAGAAGGGAGGAAAGCGCTGCCGCTTCTCTCCCCGAGGGCTGCACGCTCTGGACCCTGCTGCAGGTGACGCTGGGGGCAGTGGGTGGGAAGGAAAAGCTCTGTGAAGGGTGGGAGGACTGAGCCAGGAATCAGCCTGGTCAGAGGAAACGGGCACGAAGGTGCAACCGTCTCACCACAGAAGCATGGTTTGGGTGTGATCCATTATTCAATTTCAGAGTTAAATAAATCAATGTCACAACCCTTCCTAGCTGCTAGTATGGGCAAGAACTGGCACGACTGGGAGGAAGCAAGCTGCCCTGCTGCTGGTGGCTGAAGCAGATAAACTGACTTCATTTCCACCCTGTTCTCTGATGTCTCTACCATTTTCAGCCCCCAGGCTGGGCTGGTTTTGGTGTCCCCTCGCTGTGCCGCCTCGCCATTGCTTGCTGAGCCCTGCAAACCCAGCCTGCAGCACCGCAGGCAGCAGCATGGGAGCATTTAGGTTGGAAAAGACCTTTAAGATCGTGGAGTCCAACCGTCCAGCAGCTGGAGCGTGGGGCAGCTCCCAGCCTGGCCGTGCCTCGCACATCCAAGCGTGGGCAGGCAAGAAGCTCACAGCCCCAGTGCAGGACAGGGCTGGGGCTGGGAGCCAGTAGGAAGCATCTCCATGCCCGTTCCGGAGCTGCTGCACCTTTATTACATCTCTGGCAGTTCCTGAGGGTCGGACAAAGTCCGGCTTTGCTCAGCGAGTCGGAGGAGCGGAGGTTTCATTCGCAGCCATTTGAGCAGCAGCTGTTTTGTTTACGCTGCCAAGCAATACCCGTTGGCTCCCAGCCACCGCCGGCTTTCGCACCGGGACAAAGTCGCTGCTGGCAGCACTGGGCTCTGTCTGCCTCCCTGGCGCTGGGCTGGTATCCGAGCCACGCTCACGGCATTTTCAGCTCGGGGAGCGAGCGGCCCCGCTGCTGAAGCCTTTGCAAGCGTCTGGGAACTGTTTCCTCGTTTCAAACTATCCTTACAGCTAACAGCCTCGCAGGGAAAACCGGCACTTCGAGCACACCTGGGCCTGGCTGCTCCGCGGTGGCTTCCCTGCTGCTGCCAACAGCCGGAGCTGCCTTTCACTGCCTTCATCCCCCATCACCTGGCACAAAGCCCCACGCTGTCCCTACACCTCCACCTCCTCCTGCCTGCAACCAGCTCCCAGCACTCCTGGGGAAAACCAGACACCTTTTGCATGCCTGACGGCCTCCCAGCAGACCTGTTTTCCCAGTTTGACATTTCCATGCATCGATCCAATCACTACTTCAGTGCTGGGGCCAGGAGGTTGAGGCCAACTGGGCTGCAGGTGAATTTGGTTCCTGGGAGAGAAATCCTTCTGAATTAATAGAATTAATTTCAAATCTCAACACAGCTCAAACCCAGGCCTCTCCTCCTAGCCCAGAACCCCGCTTCGTGGCTGTGGGAGCCAGACCCCAGCCCACAATCACACCTGGAAGAGGCAACAGATATGGGCATCGCTAGGCTCGAAGCCAAAACAACCTAAGCCTCTGCTATGGAGACAGCTGAGAGAGTTGGGGTTCTTCAGCCTGGAGGAGAGAAGGCTCCGGGGAGACCTTCCAGCACCTGAAGGGGCTACAGGAAAGCAGGAGAGGGGCTTTTTACAAGGGCAAGTAGTGACAGGACAAGGGGGAATGGTTTTAAACTGAAAGAGGGAAGATTGAGATGAGATATGAGGAAGAAATTCTTTCCTGTGAGGGTGGTGAGATCCTGGTGACACACGCTGCTGTTACAAGGACAATCCATGGCAGCCCAGGGAAAAAAGCACTGTGCTACACACAGGGTGAGTCTGTCCGTGACTTCAAATGTTCTAGAAGGGAAAAAGGACATTACACATCCACCTGTCTGAAATCCCCTGAAAATCTGCACATCCCATGCAGTCACCTGGGATGGCGTCAGGTCTAGCACCACGCTCTGCCCCGTACAGTGAAAAGGCACCAACGCCGCTCTGACGTGGGAGAGACACATCTACATTGTGCTGTGCAACGAGGATTTTCCACACTCCTGGACTTGTAGCCCTGTAACAAAGCGATCCCCGCGACGCCGTCCCAGAGCCAGGGACCACGCGTCGCACACGCCAGCGCTGCCAGCCCCAAAAGGGTTTGGCTTTTATCCTCTGCCAGCCCCCCTGGGCCCAGAAGCAGCAAACAATGTAGGCACCACACAAGGACAGGCCCCACATCCCTCGTCTCTTGAGCCTTGGGCTGGCCTAATCGCTGGGATGAGAAATTAAACCGGATTTGAGTCACAGGGGTGAGGAAAGGGAAAGGCAGAAAGCAGCACATTCCCACTGCCGGAGCACACTCCGGAGCCAATCTCCTTGGTGCATGTTTGTCCTCAAGCATCTGGTTTGCCGACGCATCTCAGATGCACGTATGGGAACCATCAGCCCTGTCTCACCCACATGAAAGAGGAAGGTTTAGCATAAAGCCGGTCATTGCCCATGGCCTCGGAATGATTCATCCGAATAGAAAGAATGTGGTTTGGGTTTCGGGTTAATTAGCTGCAGATTTGAAAGAGAGACAAGGCAGGGCGGAGCTGCTGGAGTACTGGTATGAGCAAGTTGAGAGCTCTGAAGGCACCGCCACCGTCCTGAAATCACACCCTCCTTGTGAAAACCGGGGAGCGCGTCTCGGGGCCGAGCGACAGCGTTATCAAGGCTGCTGTCAGTCAAGGTGGTTGCGATCGCCAAAGGAATGTCTGCCCCGCTGTTGCGGCGAGAACTGAAGCGTAGCACAGCAACACCCACGCTCCTTTGAACACCAGAAGCACCAAAACTTCTAACAGATGCAAATTCCACCCGAGATTTAAACTTGCCCCTACGGAGCTGTGGGCTGCTGCAGCCGGGCAGTTCCCAGCGGGAATCGGTGCTGCAGGGATCCCTCTCGGCCACGTTAACCCTGGGTCTCCCTGAACCAGGCTCTTCTGTCTCTCTAGAAACAATTCCTACTGCTCCAACACGATTATGGCTGCAGGAGAGGACAGTGCAATTAGAAAATAAACCCCAAACCCACTGCTCTGGAAGCAGCTCCTCGTAACTTCTACCTTAGACCGTCCCTTTCAGCTGTGCCCCGCGAAATCGCTTTGATTCCATTTCTCGCTGCTGAAGCTGCATTTTGAAGTCACTCGCCTTGCTCCAGCAACAAGGACAGCGAGATGTGGCAGCGCATCGAGGCAGCGGCCGCTCAGCTCCTCGGGAGCGGAACGGGGCAGCAGCAGATGGAAGAAATTTTCTCTAAAAGGAAATGGAAGCAAAAGCTTATACACACACACACAAACTTTCAAATGTCATTCGCTAACACATCAGTCTGTTACTTCCCATAAAGACCAAGTCATGTTTTAAACACTGGTGTGCCTGGAAGGTTTTGATTATTTACGCACATTGGAAAAGTAGAAAAACTTGTGTTTTCCCAGTTGAGTTCCAGTTTGTGCCGCAACCCAGCTGTCAACCGCACTGCAGAGACTGGGAAATGCAGACTGTGTCCTGCTGTACACAAAGGACCCGCGTCCTCCAAAGACGCTTTGATAGACACAAAGACCTGTCGCTGTGCAAAGCGATTCCCAGCCCGCACCGCTGGCACAGAATCAACCAGGTTGGCAGAGCCCTCTGGGATCATCGAGTGCAACCATTGCCCTGACACCACCATGGCAACTAGACCAGGGCACCAAGTGCCACGTCCAGTCTTTGCTTAAACCCCTCCAGAGATGGTGACTCCACCACCTCCCTGGGCAGCCCCTTCCAATGGCTAATGACCCTTGCTAAGAAATGCTTCCTAATGTCCAACCTGAACCTCCCCTGGTGAAGCTTGAGGCTGTGTCCTCTTGTCCTAGCGCTGGTTGCCTGGGAGAAGAGGCCAACTCCCACTCCACTACAACCTCCCTTCAGGTAGTTGTGGACTGCACTAAGGTCACCTCTGAGCCTCCTCTTCTCCAGGCTAAACACCCCCAGCTCCCTCAGCCATTCCTGGGAGGTCAGACCCTCCAGACCCTTCACCAGCTTGGTCACCCTCCTCTGGACTCACTCCAACACCTCAACATCTTCCTTGAAGTGCGGTCACATCCAGAACTGGCTGAGGGTTTTCCTCAACGCTGGCTACAGCACAGGATTTGGATGATCACAATCATACCTCTTCCTTTGGGAGCACCCATCCGAGTCCCAGTTCTCCCACTCTCTCTCTCTCTCTCTCCCCCCCAGTTTTGCATCTGTTCTGATCTCCCCAGATGATGCGGTTACCACGTTTGGGCGAGCTTGCCGGTGTGCCACACGTGGGGATTTCACCAGGAAACACAACTTGCTGACTCTGGAGCTGGGAAGCATTCCACCAGCCAGAGGCTATGGGATGGTGCTGGGAGCGAGCGCTGCCAAATGGGCACAAGCACTAGGGAGAAAGTTTCTATTTTTGTTATACTTGTTCCAAATGGGAACCGATACTGTCTGGGACAGAGCCAGGCATGTCTCAGACTGGCACCATGCAAAGTACCTACGGGCTAATAGAAGCACAGCTGGGTTAAATTCACTCTCTCACTCATGTGCTGAGTTCAGACATTTGGAGACCAGCTGATTTTTCCCTCGGGTGCTCACCTCACTGGCAAGGGCTGCAGCTACCAGTATCCTCCACTGAACACCTCCTATGCTCCGTCCTCTCCTCTGGAAAACCGTCAGAGTTTCGTTCATATGGCACGTTATTTCTGTCCAGGGTAGAAAACGAGAAGCACGTGAGGAGCGGCTGCTGCTTTGATCTTCAGTTCAAATAGAAAATAATAAATAATTATTATATACATAAAGGCAGTCAGTTTTTAAATGCTTTTTTTTTATTGCTAGAGGTTGGTTTCAGTCCTATTGCAGCTCTGAAATCCTTCAGTGGAGAAACATTGCAATCATTGTAAAAATCATCATTTGGTGTGCTAAGATCAAGTTTACAATCAATCAAGAGTGCACAATTCAACAGAATATTAACATTTACCCAACAACTTTACAAATAAAATAAGGACTACAAAGATGTTGCTACTGCAGTATCAACAATAAAAGAAATATTTACAATGTTTACACCCTAACAAAAACCAAACCCAAACACTTCCCCGACAAAATGGTCAATTTAACCATGGACCATGATTATTTATTAAATCTTTACAGTGCAAGGCGGGCCTAGAAACCAGACCTAAGACTAAAGAGCATCGAGAGAGTTCACAGCTCTGAGTGAGATGCACGCAGGTATGCCAACAGGATCTACCTTCATGAGAGATTTCCTTCCACGTCCAAACAGAAATGGAATTTGAAACAAACTTTTCTAAAGTGCTCCGATTTCTTTCAGTACAAAAATATAAAAACCAGATTTATAAACATGGCACAAATGGTACGAACCAGAGCTCACACAAACGGTGTCTGCTGAGTAACGTGCTGATGGTAAATGATAAAGAGCCGCCCGTGGTTACAAAGATGCTGGGTCTGGCCTCGAAAGAGCGAGCAGGGGAAAAGGCTTTGCTTTCACTTATTCGGCAAGAAGCTCAGGCAAGGACAGCACGTGTGGAACCTGGCGTCAAGAAGATTTTTTTTCTTGTCAATGTGAGAAGTGCTGGGGAAGACAACAAAACGCTCCCAATTCCCTTGCACAGGGGCACAACACACAGGGACTCCACTGAGCAGCACCGGGGAGCCTCAGCTCCCATTCTGCAAAGTTAGAAGTGAAACAAAATACATGTTTTTAACCCTTTCCTAGTTAAGTTTCAACTTTCATTGTAAATGCAAATGGCAAACACCAAGTTCCATGTACCTGATTATTACTCAGAAAGACAAAACTGTCTGCAAACAATTTAGAATTGCTCCTGCCTTCGCGGGAATGCTACTACCTCGAGGAGCAAGCATCTCTAGGAACCCCAAATCTTCCACCTCACACTGGGAAATGGTTAGTGATCTCAATTCGTGGGACACGCCACAACTACGATCCGCAGACAGCACAGGTAAACTAGGAAAGCATTTACAAAGCGCACAGGGCAGATGTGCTCGGTGCTAGCGAACACGGAGGGATCTTCAGTGGGAAATACAGAGTGGCCGTAGTCCGAATGGGGAGGGAAAGAGGAAATATCCTTTACACCAGAGTTAAAATTGAAAATCGGAACCACAGAAACAGCCTCTACGTTGCAACATCATAATATTAACGACAAACACGACAATAATTTTAAGGCCGTGACACGAAGCGAAGGAGGAGGCAGTTCAAAGCTCGTGCTGTCATTTCCTCCACACCCCAGCTCAGGAAGGAGCCAAAAGGCACCTGGGAGGCACAGGATTTTGAACTGTCTAATCCTCAGATATCACTTAAAAGGAAACTTTTATCTGAAGTGATCAAAAAGTCCAATGGAGAGGATATTACTCAGAATCAATAGCAGGTTACTTAGCCCAGGACACAGCAGTATTTTGCAATCTAATTTGCCCAGAAGAGTTATTTTTCTAAGAGTGAGATTTGAGTAAAGAGTCCAAAACTAGTTCGCTCAACTGGAGTGATCTGGTAACAGTTTCACAGATTGTTTTGCAGAAGTAGTGACCCATTAATCATTTAAAGAAAATCTTTCACTTGCTTCCCTCAGCCTTCTACAAACAATTTTACCATACTCTGGTACTAGCAATGAGATATCACAGCATTTGCTAATTCTAGAACCTTCTCCACGCTGGGTATGGTACTGAACAGGAGGCCACGTGAATACCTAGTGTGGCACTTACATGATTTTAACCCAACTGAAAGAAGAGGCAGCGTCTACTCAGGGTAAAAACAGCTTTGATAAAGGTAGCTGGAGCTAGACATGTGTTGAGGACAGAGAATGACTTTCAAGGTAATTTCTCAGTTACAGACTGAAGACCCACATTCCAAGGAGCTTTTGGGGTGTTGAACCAACAGCCGAGACCGTAATGGTCCTGGGTCCATTTGCTACCAGACAGAACTTACTCGGCGCACTGCTGACAACGAGTATTAAAAGTTACGTTTAAGTTAAAACATTAAAAGAAATGAGACTTCACTGCAGCCTTTATTTTCTAGATGTCACTGTTCTATATATGAGTTCATTCATTGCACAGAAAAAGAAGAAAGTAGCCAAATAAACCCCTTCAGTCCATAGAACACTCTCCCATACTTTAGGACAGGCACAAAATTAAACTAAATAAATGTTTCCAAAAATTATTTTCAAATACCCAGACAGAGACATCCCTCTTTGGTTGAGGTGGTTTATTCCACTGATGCAACTCAGTTTTAGGCTAAAACTCCTAAAAACCTGGTAATTTAAGGCAATGGGGGCATCGAGTTTTCAGTAGGAGTGGCCCAAACCACAGCACGAAGGAGAGGACATACTGTGCATTCTTGCTGCTTCACTGGGTGTTCGCAGGAGAAGTTACGCGGGTATCGGAGATGACTGGAGTCTCCACATCAGCCGACTGAAAAATCAGTCCTACAGAGCTGCTGGGGCTCACACGCTGGCTTGATCAGAAGTTACGTTAATTTTCAGAACTCCCCTCCATTCCAGCCTAGCTTTTAGGAATGCAAAAAATGAATATAGGGTAGAACTATGTTCTAACCACCATCAACTTCATATCACAACAATGCAAATATCACTGTGTTCCCCACACCGTTCTCTGCAAATCCAGCCACCGATGACCTGCGTGAATTCTGCAATGCTGAGGATTTACCAAGCAGTCCTTTGGTATTACAGTGAAGCACATCCAATTTCATAGTGGTAACTTGTTGGGGGGTGGGTGAGTATCACCAGTCTGTAACAAGCCAGATGGTCTGGAGTTCCCTCTCATTGAACTCTGTGCCATTGCTTCAGGCTTATACCAGTATCACCTAGCAAAGAAAAAGACCCTTAAATCCAAGAAGTGTTACAGCAAGGAGTGCTTGCTCCCCAAGGCCAATTCAGTATTTCGTAGCTTATCTTTCCCCTCTTACACTGACCAGTAAATTTGGATTTTTCAATTTCTTGTCTGAAAACAATAATCCAAATTATCACCGCTTGAAAATAAACTGTGTTTTCTGCTGAAAATTTATGACGTTTCTTGCACTGTAACTACTGAAATAAAACTAAAAATCGCTTTAAACCAGAGTTAAAGATATGAAAAAAAACTATTATCAATCATGTTCTGAAAGGTATTGACCCAAGTTTTTAAGCTCCGAGATACTGATTTCTTTGATTCTGTAATAATACCCTCTAAACAATCTCTCCTATGCACAATGTATCTGACTGGTCACATTCACCTTACATTGGAATACACATCCTTAAGCGATGTGTGTAATAAAGAACTGAGATACAGAGTGAAGTAATAGAATCCAACAAAATGACTGTGCAAATTACTACAAAGGGAAATAATGCCTTTAGAGCACAACACTTAATGTCATCACCATCCCATGATTAAGAACTGACCCATTTAACAAGAGGTATCAAAGCTGGTTTAGCTGTAAGCAGCTGAACCAACACAGGTTTAGCCAAGAGTATTCTTTTTTTCAATTTTTTTTTTTTAAATTGTAAAACGAAACAGTTCTTATTCCCTTCATTCCTAACAGAGTGCTGCAGAGAATCTCTGCAGTAACAGCAGCTTTGATATCTTCTGGTACTTGGAGTAAAGTTCCAACAAATTAACAGACAAACAAAAGATGCAGAAAACTTAGGATTAAACAAGACAATAAATTACTGCATTCAAACGCTTCTTACACGTCTTCAGCAAAGAACAAACCCCAAGTCTCTAAGTTCATCCCGAACCAACTCCTGAGCTTTGCCTGGGCACCTGTACCGCTCCCACGAACACGGAGAGCTACGCAGTGTCTCCCAGGAGACAGGTATCCCAGTGCAAGCTGATGGCCAATGAAACGTGCACTCAGTCCAACTCTTCATTAGCGTTGTGTATTCTCACACGTCCAACCCTTCTCATCCACGAGCAGGTGGAGCTCCTGACCCTTGAAGACTCTGTGAAGAAGCTTACCTTCTCTCTTCTGCCGTACCTGGCCACTGAGCGTGTGCTCCACTGAATTCACTAAAGAAACAGAGACACCAGTTTGGCTCCCGTGAGCGGGTACCACGATGTCTGTCACACCTGGCTGTAAGGAGACTGGCTTGCTAGTCAACTAGTTATCAACACACCATTAGCATAATCCATTACTGACCATGTACTCGTGAAAACAGATTTAAAAATTTGCAGCCATTTTGGGGCCTCCTACTAAAACTTTTTACATAAAAATCTGGGCGGTTCAACATCAGCTATAACAATTTACAAGATGGTGCCCACAAAGAGTGTACATTCTCTGAAGAGAGCAAATTACAATAAACAGCAGCATTTTAATATGCTCTGAATTTATATACCCATGCCATGTGTCAATACATTTCCATGTTTGGAGACTTTAAAAGCAAATTGTTACTGCTGTGCCCTCATTCTGAGCTGCTGGCAGAGGAGCCAACAAAGTCAAACAGTAATCCTGGTCTGGTCCTTGCTAGTAGTAACGGGGCAGGGATGAAAAGACATCCTTGTCAGGTCTCTGTCACGATGAACACTGGGGCCTGAGTTCTTGAAACAGTATGTCAGAAGATGAATCTTTCAATGGAAACAATTAGAAGAAAATTACATCTTCTTTGCTGGTATCATCTTGCACATTTAACAGACTCGGCTGAGAGGTCACCAGGGTCTGAACGGGAACGTTATTGGGCTTGAATAGGTTCGCTGAGGCAGATGAAGGTGCTTCTGGCTGAGCATCTGTAGGGCCATACAATTCTATAGGAAAAAGAATGGAAGACGACAGATTCATGACACTGCACAGAGAGCCTGATGCATTTCCATGGATGTGCAAGTTGGTCAAGACGTACCTGGCTGGAATGCAGTGGTCTGGCTGCTCAGGAGGACCGGACTTGCTGATCGCCTGCCCCTCAGGACACCCTCCTCTCGTCCAACAAGCCTGGGGGGAAGCAGCTGCTTCTGATCAACAGATGCTAAAGAAAATACTTTACAAATTAGTATTTGAGGCTAGCAGTACTTCACAGATGTCACTATTTCATGCTGGGGCCCACTGTATTGACACCTTTGCATATCCAAGGAAGCTGCTATACCACAAAGAGCTCGTGCTTCTGTTGCAAGTTACTTAAATTTTCGCTTACGCTGTTTAGACCCTGAATACTTTCTCTCTCCTCCTCCTTGAGGACTCCTAATTCAGTTACTAGCAGCCCCTGACAACCACAGATTTAAAATCTAGTATTATAAAGCGTAGCAGAGGAAAAAAAATCTTTGTCCTTAGCATTCAAATAGCAATGGCTATTTGGCAGAACTGTGATGAGCTTTTGTCTCCGCTCCCCATCTGTCTCACAGCTGCTCAGCAGCACAGTACATCGATTCTGGTGTTAGGGCCTGACAGTTTCTTAATTTCAACAATAAAAGCAATTCATGAAACGGTCACTCGGATCCAAAGAACTCCTCTCAGTGCACATTCCTTACGTGTCACAAAACCCAATTTCAATACACAGTATTTTGCCGCTGGTACAGAAAGTCTTGTTCCATTTTCTTCTAAGAACTACATATGGGCATAACAAGCATGCATCCCACTAATGCTCATGAGAAAATAGAGACCAATATATTTGTGTTTTATACCTTTCATAGAAATTCCAGAAAACCACCATTAAGTACATTTCCACTGCAGAGATCGTTATGTAAGAGCTATTAAAAAATAAAGTTGAGGAGATGTGGTATTAGAGCTTTATTTTCCCATTTGCCAGCATTTGGTATTCAGGGTAAGAGGATATCAGGCTTCATTTATGTGCAAGAACATAAGCAAGTTTGTAATTGTACTAAACTTTAGGCACGGCAGAGACAGACATTTCTACAATGTGCAAGAGACTTTCCCCTCCCCTCCCTAGACAGCTTTGGCCCTGAGTCCGCTGTAGTAGTGTAGGCCCAAGTGATGGGTAAGCTTGCCAAGTCTGAATCCGATACAAAGCTAAAAAGATAATTTTGTAACTTAAAATTATAGGCCATTCTCCTCAGCTGGCAGTAAGGCTATTTTAAGCAGTAGAGAAAAAGTGGTTTTTACTGTGTCTGTCATTGGCAAAGATCACTACTTTAGTACCTAGCAGTTAGCAGCAGAAATTACACCGTGACAGGGTGACTGTATTTTTACTTGCTTCTATTTCTGACAAAATTAGCAGCTTTCAACTCTACAACACACACAGCATCTTAATTCTGGCCTGGAAATCTGTATTTAATGACTGACTGGTGCTAAGAAAGGCATTGCATTCAATGTCATTACAACTCTGGACACACAGTGAGAAAAGGTTAAGCCAGCCTCAACACATTTCACTCATGCAGAACAAGCAAAACATTTGCTGTTTTCCTTTAATGCCCCAGTTAGGCAGAAGATTTTACATCCGGGTTTACAAGCTCTCACCATCGTTCTGTCCTGCTGGATTACAGAACTCCATTTGCAATATTATCCCTTTGGGCTGTATTTCCAATTTAAATAGTATACATATGTAACTCAACTTAAAGATTTTAGGAGCCTAGCTGAAGTGAGCAGCCTAACAATTCGTAGTGTATTAATTTCTGGGTTCCACACAGGTAGCCAGAGGTTTAAACTACAGCGTTCTGTCCCTCTGTGATGCTGGCAGAGATCAGAAATGCATTTAAATACACGTACCTGAACTGTCTGTCCTATGAGATGCTTTGTTCTTGCCACCTTTCTCTTTGCTTCCTTTCGTGAAGGTGGCCAGCTTAGTAGGAATCTGCTGCTGGACTGCAGCTGGTTTCTGTATCTGGTTAGTTGCACTCAGGAGATGTATTGGCACTTCATTCTTCAGGGCAAGAACCGGACGATTCTCCAGGGTGGTACTGTCCCTACGCACCAAGTCTGGCCGTTCCAGGTAATCCATCCCGGAGACGCTCACTCTCACAGAGGTTTTCAAGACGGGTAGAGATGGTTCCACCCCTTCTCCATTGAAGCTAACAGAATGACTGAGCATCTGGTTCTGTGGGAGGAAAAAGGCATTCTAAGTCAAACGGCTTTTTTCACCCTCTCAGGTACAAGGAGGAGAGATCATCCTCAGCCCTGAGAACATAAAGCACTTTCTATTGAAAAATAGAACAGGTTAGACCTGAAAGCATGCTGGCAAACAGAAGGAAGAGCAAGATTATAAGTCCTTGAACACTGAAAAGAACTTCAGCAGCTCCAGACTGCTTAATATTGCACCTAGCAAAGGAATGCAAGAGCAGACTGTGCTAGGTGATGATGGGATGGAGAGAAAGGAGGACTTTCAGACAGTAACAAATGAGCCAATTTAATCAGACCGCAAAATTCACATTTTGAAACATAAGAAATGTTTTTAGAAACCAACTGTACAAAATGCTACCAATGTAGCACACCTTCTGCAATCACCTGCCTGCAATAGGGCAGGGCCTGTACTTTAAAAATCTCCAGTCAGCCATGTTCAAAAATAACTTATTCTCTGTTTCTATCTTTTAAAAAAATATTCTCATTACCAAATGTCTGAGTGGAATCTCACAGACACTGGGGAACTGCCAAGCTCTCGTCTCTCTTATGCTATCACCAGCTATTTCAGGTGATGGTTCAAGGAGCCCAGTAAAAAAATGTACAGGGCTTTTTAGTTAGTGCTGCAAAAAGGGCAACCTTCGGTCAGAGGCAAGCAGGTTAACAGAAATAAAACTCCAAGAAAACTAATTCCTCACCTGTCCTATTTCTGGGGAGAACGTGCCTGACACCGTGTTCTGCTTCTTCAGCTTCCTTAGCTGATCCAGACGCTCTTTCTCTCTCTCGACTGCTCTCTGAGCTTCCCGCAGTCTCTCGAGGTCATGCTGATAGGCCTCTCGCTGCCTCTCCAGTTCTTCCCTCTCCTGATTCAGCTTCTCTCTCAGCTGCCGAGTCTCCTCTTCACGCTCCTGCAGCCGGGCTTCTGTGCTTTCAAATTCCCTCTGCTGCCGACTCCTTTCCCGTTCCAGGCGCTGCTGCTCCAGCTTCAGCTGGCTCTGAAGTTTCTGTATGTTCATCAGTTCTTCTCTTTGTTTTTCAAAGTTCCGCTGTTTCTCCTGCTCTAGCAGCAGGTTGCCTCGTGTAGACTGCAGCCGGTATTGCTTCTCCCGGTCTACCATGGTGGCTCGTTGCATCTCAATGTAGCTGTCCTGCTGAGATATCACTGCCTGGAGGGGAAATAAGAAGTTCAGCATAAGGCACCTGGGTTCAAAAACATGCACAGCTAAATCAAAGACAACAGCATCTACCAGGACTTTTGTCTTTGAGAGCAGATCTAACTTCCAGCTTGGTCAGCCCATCGTGACTGACATGGTACTAACGATGGCTAAGCAAATAAGTTATGCTTACGTACGGTCAAATTAACATTTCTTGCACCTAGAATTATTACTCTGAATCCAATCAGTCAAAATATTGCTGATTACAAGGTTACAGTAAAAACAACTAATACATACACACATGTGTGTACCAACAATTTTAAGAAGAAATGAGCACGGAGAGCAGATGGACCTCATAGTAGCAAAAGAATTGCATTTAAGTGAGCAGGAAAAAGGAAGCAATTACTTAAGACAACAGATCTAACGCTTCCTTCAAAATACCAGACACAATGTTTGTTTCCTTGAGTCTCAGGTCTTAAATTCTGTACTTCGCTCTGGCTTTAGGGGATATTTTCAAGGTAGCTCCTCTCCACACCTGCATAAATTTTATTACATTTAATGCCTAACAAACCTCTTGGAGAGTAAATAGTGGTTTACCTGAAGACTGAAGAGCAACTGTAACAGTGTTTGTATCCTTTGGACAAGCTGAAGAGGAGGGGAGGCAAAGGGAGGAAAAAAAGACATTAGACACTTGAACAGAGCTCTGGTTTGATGCATTAGACTTTTTTTTTTTAAACAGTGAATACAATCAATGGTACCTGTACAAAACCACACACAACGGAAGCATGGCTACAAGAGCACTCTAAGCCAGTAACAGCCACTAGAGCAATATGCAGGCACGATGAATTTCAGTGTATTAGTCCTTGCACAGATGTAAATCAGTGCCCAGCAAATCTCACTGGGATTCCAGGGTGCAATCTTCATCATCAGTTTTCTTCACATGAGCTATTTAATGATCATTTCCTCCCATGCTGCAGCACTGAATCACTACACAGGTATAGCACTCACGGGAGATTCAGAGGGAAGTTTTGTGAGTGAGCTGAGACCACGCAATCCCTCCAAAGATGCAGGAAAAATAGTTAGCCAGCTCTTGGAAATGCGTGTCTACATACCCAGAATCCATCTTTGTTTTCTCATGGGACTTTTATCTCTGCATTCATAATGCGTTAGAGTCATAAAGTACAGGCTGTTAATGTGCTTGTGGTTCCACAGACACTAAGATGATTGAGTTTTTTGGTGGAGTTTTTTTGTTTGGTTTGGTTTTGCATGCTATTATTATAATATGGCTATTTCCCATTAGATTTCCTAACAGCAGAAGTAACATACCTGAGACTCTATGGTGGGCTGAAAACCACTGCTGTCATCCAGCCTCGTTACATCACTCTAAAAAAGACAAAAACAACACCTGCACTAGAGATGCGTTGGGCATTGGTAGTGCTGGCAGAACAAGCTGGAAGGGTTCATCTTATAGGGGAACAGCATTTACTGCTGGAGCAGAGATTGCTCCCACACACTGAAGGACACATATCAAAAATACTTCAATCAGAGGCCAGGCTGAAACAGATGCACGGTGATTAAACCTAGCGTTAATGGTCCAGCATCAAATGAACAAATATAAAACCAAATGATCATGCTTCTCAAGTGCTAAGCTATCAACTCACCCCACAAAACTTCCTTAATAGAGTCTAGTAATTTGACAGACAGAACTCTTACAGTCTAGCCCTACCAGCTATTACAACTTTTAACTTTGTGAGACTTGTTCTGCACCACTATCATGAAGAGGAACAAGAGGAAATGCATTTAAATCACGCATAAGCCCAACATACGGTTTGAGATCCTTCTTCTGCATCAGAAGGGAGGTCATGGAGCTGCACGTCTGAACTTACTGCAGGGCCTCTCCAGTCCCACTGTCTCTGGTCACCACCACTGTTCTTCCTAAAACTATCACCTGAAAGAAGAGTGGAGCATGAGTAGCTCACACCAGCACAGGGCCTGTGAAAACTCACTGCGTAGCAGAGGAAGCAGAAAAAAATTGTGACTTTGAAGCAAAAATGGAGATAAATAGTATCTTGTATTTCCACTTATTTCATTAATTATATGATAAAGCATCTGTGCCAAAAGGACAATTTATATTATCTAAGGATTCAGCAACCTTTAGTGACTGTGCAGATACAGAAGAAAGTGAAAAAAAAGTTTTCATGATTCAATAATAAAAGCAGGTAGCTGAATTCAAATCTCCTAGCTTTTCAGGTTAGGCTTATTTTTTTTCCAACTCAATTAAAATTCTGTGTGGAAACGTGGTAATTAGAAAGTACGGGTTAAGGTAATGCCCTTAGCATAACGCCAACCGAGAGCCCTACTCTGCTCTCTAGTGTTGGTATCAGAAGCAAAATATACAACATGCTAATACCACAAATTTGTTCTTATCCTCTTAGAGCCTGGTGAAGCTTCCTTATATCAAAGCCTCACTTAACTCATTGTTCTTATCTCATTCTCTGCACAGAGGAACACAGCAAAGAGCTAAGAAGCTCAGAAGAATGCTGAACGGTCCCTTTCTTACTTTTCTTGGAAACTGAGGGACTACTGTCATATCCTCCAAAGGTCTCTGCTCTCCTGGGGAGTCCCGACCCAGAGCCATCTTCAGGCTGACAGGATCCATTGCCTAAGTGAGTGAAGATAAGGTTCTGGAGATTTTCAGCTAGGAAAGAGGAGAACATGTCATGTAAACAGCCACTTCTATGCAGCAAGACAAGTGCATCATGCTAACAAGTTAAAAAAAAAATTTCAACTATCAAGTACATTAAAAGATCAGGCATTTTGCAAGATTTCCTGCAGTACAGATGAATTTTCCTTTGTGACTAGCTCTTTATGATAGGGTCTTCGTATTGCACATATAAAGATGACCTCTTCCTTGATTGCAAGTTAGATTATCAAGCCTTGAGTGTTTGGGGTTTTTTTGTTTTCTTTTTCCCAAAATAAAAATTATGTTTGTGCTTGTTTTCTTTCTAAATATACTATCTTTAGATAGGCTATTTTAATATATAACCCTCATATAATATTATGTTTCAGGACTGGTGTATTATTAGAGCACTCAGTTACTCCTCTGAATAGACTCATCCTAAGACTCCACTGGTTGATCCTTAAAAATACAAAAAATCCAGGCTGGGAGAAGGTCCTCTACCTAAAAACACAGGTGCACTTACCTGTCTTCAGATTGGTTCTGAGAATAAGGAAGTCTGAACAGTGTTACATAAAAGTATTACGTTATTACAGGATGATTTTCAGGACCTGTACTTAGATCCTATGTGCTTCTCCCCACCCCTGCACCTGAGTGAATGCACACACGTTCCCACACCGCATTTACCTTCTGTCACTGCAGACTTCAAAATCGCCTCTCCTTGCAGATTTTCTGAGATGTCCCCCCGAAAAAGTAGCCTAGATCGGGATCCTTGGGAATGGTCTTCAAACCCATTCATTTCAGACATTTCTAGATAAATCTGTTGCTTCTCAGTTAGGCTTTGCACGATCAGGTCATCTTTCATGTTCAAACGCTCTAAAGGAAGAAACAAACTCAGTTCTGCCTTCCTAATCACTGTCAGAGTACAACGTTCAGTTTGGAAGATTATTATTCATTTCATGGTCAGAGCATCAAATGCAGAGATATAATTAACAGTTAAGGGAAAAACTCATGGAGCATACAGAGCCCATTAGACTTATTTAACTTATCTATTTCTATATAATCTTGCACTACCTTGAAAGACTTATGAAGGAGAAACTTGATCACATCATCTGATAAAAGAATAGACAGTCATAAATCACAAATGATGCTGAGAAGCAGTTCGTGGAATATATAACTAAGTCATTACCTTGAAAATCTTTTAACTTAGCAGCTCTTGCTTCAGCCAGCCTCCTCTCTGCTTCAGGTTCATTGAAGGTTCCTCCTTCTTCATCAGGACAGCTATACAAAGGGGGAGACAGATATACGTTTGATCTGCACGTTAGAGAACTTAAAACCATCTCGGGATTCAACCTGAAGCTTTTGTCTAGGATGTGGTTTATCTTGTGTGTCAATCTTCCGCCCTTATCCAAAGCCCTGTTGCATTTGACATCAGTGAACCAAATTTTTTGGTTTATTTTTTTAAAAAAAAGCAGAATAAAGTCTTTGGCTGGTTTTTGTTGCACCTTTATAAGTGGCTTCTTCCCAGTGAACACAAACAAAATCGCATGCTTCAGTCTTACAAAAAGAACACCTAGCGATAGTCAAATGGATTTTTACAATAAATTTACACCTATTGAGTCCTGTGAAGAGAAGACAGACAAGCAAGAAATCAAGTCCTCCTTCTTTCACTCATGATTTACCTTTCTACGGCTCTGCGGATGTGTGCCATCCAGGAATTCCTCTCCTCTTTCGAGCTTGTGTGAATTTCATACATTTCTGGTCCTTTTAAGGAAGCACTAATTAAGAACATCGCTTTTTCCTCATTAGCTACCTCTCTTACAATCAACTTTTGCAACGAGATAACTGGTGGTTTAGAGTCCTGTAAAACAAAATACAATTTATTGCACTACACTATATATGTTCTTTAGGGTTTGTGCTTCCTAGCTCCCATCTTCCTACTCACACAGGGCCACCATGAGTCATAACATCACAACACTGTAACTTTATTTTCTCCTCTATGAACTCACTCTTTTGCTCATAGCTCAGATGTGTTTTGGAAAACAGGGCAGAATTAGTCTATCAGAGTCAATGTCATAAAACGACCTATTGTTCAAAGATTCACCTAATGCTGTTCAAGAGGAAACAACTTCCAGCCATCCTGATTTGTGAAAGTCTCCCCATTCTGTGCATTAGAAGATGGTTAATTTGAAAAGCAGTTGCTTTTACAGCCCTGAGGTCACCAAAATAGCTTTTCCCATTAGGATTCAGCTCTAATGTTAATGTCTTGAAAAAAATACACCCAAGAAAACAATTACATAAAACAGTTTCTCTGTTACTGCTTCTTAACAGCCATAACTGAACTAGATCAGGACAAAATGTACACAATTAACTGCTCTGAGGATACCTGTGGAAATGTCTTAGAAAAGCAAGCGAATCCACTGAGCATTCTAGAGTGCTGCAGTAATTACATTTGCATTTAGTGCTTATTACATTTACTTCAGGAAAGTTCTCTGCCCCCTGGAAATCTTAGGCTACTACGACCCTGGTTACTACATCCCTAACCGAAATGGAAGATTCTTACCCTACACATTAACAAACAGAAGCAGACCTTACTTGCAAGTGCCTTTCAAAGCACAGTTCTAGCATGTTTAATATATATGACTTGTATAAAACAAAGTTTAGTGAAAGGGAAAGTCACAGCACAAGGGAAGGAGAAGCAGTGAGACTCAGAACATGCTCAGGGCATCAGAAAACCACAGGAGATGTGGCAGCTAGAACCGTCTGATGCAAGGGAATGCTATTTTGCACTAAGAGACACTGGGAGGGATTCAACAAGTACCAGAACTGCTTCAGAAAAAGTGATTCCGTACTAGCTGGCTGGTTTATTAACTTAATTTTCCTTCTGAACCTCCCATAACAAGTAGCTAACATCTCTAACTGTATTTCTTCTGTAGCTGCTGTCACTTTCATAAATACTCTATGTGACTGTATTAAATAAGGAGAACAATACCTACCACTGATGCAAATGTATATTTTTGGTCCTTTTCTTGTAAGAGCAACAGTACATCAGTTAACAGGACTGCCAGAATATCTACAGTGACAAAGAAAAAAAAAAAGGACAAAAAAAAGAATATTTTAAAGCAGAAAGACTGGTCCAGACTAAAAAAATCACCTGACTTAAATTTGCTGTGAGTCAGTGAATAGCACGTCAACATTTGCAATATTGGGTCTGCTGCTGCCTTCCATTTGGGTTGTCCACGGTCAGCTTGCAGTCATGCAGAACCAGTACGATACAAATAACAGCTGATTTAAAGCTTGAAAACACCTACACAGGCATCCTACACATCGACTCACGCACTCACAAGGGAACATGCCTCCCTCAACAGCAGATTCTTCTGGAACTGCAGACGTTCACGGTACCACCTATTCTCGGCTGCGTTTTATGTGCCATTGAAGCTTCTCCTTGAACCCTCGAGCAATGAAGCTGTTAAAATACTCACCTGATGGGACACTGTTTTAATTTTCTGACAAACAGACATTATGCAGAATGAAGGTGTCATGGGGTTGACACGACACAATTTTTCAAAGTGTGAACCAGAGCTCGCACAAGATAATGCCTTTCCACAGGAGACTAAGGCAGTATGACTCAAAGCTTTGTCATCTATCTAAAGACCTCCCTCTTGAATTGGAAAGCAGATCAGACAGATAATAAGCAAACAGCATAAGGAACTTATAACGCACCATTATAGAGATGCTTATTGGACAAGCCAAGAATAGAACAAGTGCTATTTCCTCCAATATCCTATTAAACAAGCAGGTTATTGTCATCTTATTTTATACTCAATCGATACTAATAAACAGTCACTAAAAAAAAAAAAATCTTGTTTCCTAGTTACTTTTGCCCTTCCTGGCCCTTTACCTTTGAGTCGCCCTGATGCAGCTTTCCAGTACAGCATCCCATCCAGGAGAAGCCGCCTCTGTCCCATGTCATCCTTCCGGAAGAAAAGCCCATTCTTGAATTTCCCAGATGATTTCAGCTCCATTTTATGCATAATCTCTTTAAGGCGCTGCCCCTTCTCGCACTCATTTACCATGGCATCTACATGAGTGATTGTGTCCTTAATTAAACTAAGGGCTTGGATCAGCTCTTCATAATCTCTAGTTCCAGCTAAGAGGAAAGAGTAGCAGTCAGTCACATTTCCAACTTTGGAATGCAAGATATGAGCCACCCAAACATATTTTAACAGAACGGTTCCATACTGAACATCTAACAGTACTTCCTAAGAGCTTAAGTTTAAAAATAAAATAAAATATCCTAAAGCTCTAAATCTCTAATGAACTGACAGGCTTAACTACTATGGTTCTGTGGTTGCGGACTTGAAACTGAACGCTGCTCTTGACCCTCTGATGAGGTGAGACTGATCTGGATCTACATCTAGAATGGCATCTTCAGCTGACAAAGAAGTGAGAAAGCAGGTATAAGGCAGTACCAGCCTGTCCCTCCTGGTCTGAAGAAAGAACATGCAAAACACAGGAGAAAAAGGATCAGCTTCTAGGAAAGATTAAGCAACCTACCTTCTGTATTCTGAATAATCCGTTCCACCAAGACTGGATATTTGGTGATGCGCTGTGTAACTAGAAGGATACACTCCTGGACACCAAGTCTCCTCACAATAGAACAGTTGCCAATTTTCTAGAAAACAGGACAGACCCATCACATCCATTGTCTATATTGCTCTTCTAACTCCCTCGCTTCTCCATTCACCCCTTTTTCTGTCTCAAGACATTTTTGTACAATTAAGCAATTAGCTGCACTCTTTTACCAAAGCAAAACTCCTGATAACATCAAAAAATTGCTTTTATTACTAGAAAAATATTTTAGGTATTATTTTCAACTACTGCTAACAACCTGTAGCCAAGCAGAATAAGTTCCAAACCTGAACTGTTTGACTGTCTATTTGCTAACTGATTGCCTTTTATAATAGGATCGGTCCTTAAATACACAGAAAAGTACTATATTTTTTAAAACCAGACCTAACGACCTCACAGTCAAATTAGGTCAATAATGAATTAACTGTTTATTTTACCACTGTATGTTCACCAGTAGGCTGATCTACAGGAACACATTTCTATTGAGAAAGGGAAGGTTGTAAAGCACCAGAATCCCACTAGTTAAGTCTCAGTGCAGGTACAGAGCAATGCTGGCAGCAGAATACAGCACCAAGATCTTTCTTTACAAAGACTGAGGTTATACATTTAAAAAAAAAACAAACTTACTCTGGTCACTTATTTAGTTCCTTGAAAGTAAAAAGTTCTCTTAAAGACACCTAGTTAGGAAGAGCTATAAGTATAAAGCCATGTTGGAAGGTTCACACATATCACTTACTGACGTCTGGAAAATGAGAACACTTAGGGCTGCGCAACGCCACCTGAGATTCAGGTTACAGGCTTCCACTTCAGCTGTGCCTCTTCAGCCTTTCCTATTCATTGCACATTAATTGTACAGCAGATAAACAAACCACCCTGGAGCCAATCTTCGGGTTTTGGAAAGATGACGTAGTGGGCAAAACCAGACTAAGAGTACCTGCTTTTTCTATAGTTCATCAACAGCATTTATCATTGATTTAATTTATTATCAAGCCAATTTACAAAGATGGTGACGCAGCAGGGCAGTCAGCGATAGAGCCGTGAACAGAACAAATACCCCATTCCCCAGTCCTATGTGCTCTCCAGAGCCTGCCTCAAATTTAACACCTACTAACTGTGGCTTTGTGTCCAAACAGCTCAAAAGATCTACACTACAAGAAGCTAACAACCCACCAAATAACGAGAATACATCTCTAACTCTGCTCATTCATATTTAAGAGATCTTCACGTACAAAATAAACCCTAAAGCGGTCAAGTATATTTTGCACAGTCAGAATGGGAGAATTCTGGTTGTTTTTTACCTTTATTAAGTTTTGGAACTTCTTATTGCTTTGGAGCAGATCTTTATAGTGACTAACAGCTTCATTGTGTCCACAGCAGAACACACCATATTTTTCTTTCATTCTCTCCCCATTTTCACCTGAAAACTAATTGGAAATAGAAGAATGAAAGACATGAATCATTAAGAGTAAACCTACCTCCACTGCCACATTGAGGACTGTAAAAGGTGAAGGACAAAAAATGGTCACAACATATGAAAGAAATTGTTTCATCCACTCCATACCAGAACGAGTGCTAAAGCTGTAATGAGTTGAAAGGATCTGTACCGCGTTTTTAAAAGGTCAGAACCAAGAAGCCTGGCATTAAATGCAAGAGAGCCATGTTTGGGATGGACACCAGGAATATGTTACTTTACTTTTGGAACAGATTAAAACTAGAACCAAACCATCTGCAGTCTCGTATCCCACAACATGCATATGCACGTGCCCAAAGAACATTTAATGAACATTTCATTTTATTTGTGACCAGATATGTTCCTTGGAGTCATGCTCACACATTACACTGGGAAGATAATCTTAAACCTAGTATGAAATCACTCTTGACATAACATAAATTTCTAAAAAACTAACTGTAAGGATAAAGTTAATAGTGTCAACAACATTGGTAGAATTTGATTCACACCTGTTTTACCAAGAGGTCTCCAATGTTCTGGATTATATAATTTCGGTCACTGCCTTCTTCCAAGGATTCCTTTCGTCGCTCCTTTAATTGGAGCAGAAACTGCCCATGCATCTCCAGCAGCTCATCCACACAGGGGAAGAGCTTGTTGATGACTGCATTTGGGAACTGCAATTCCTCTCTCATGGCTTTGGAGTATACCTTCAGCATTATTTTCAGTGTCCTAACATGGTGCATTTCAGTCTGCATTAGTTCTGGGCAAGGGGAAATAAAAAAAACAAAAGTCAGTGAGATACAAAAGAGCAGGCTCCAAAAGTCACTATCTTTTGCGCCACCTCCTTTACCACAATCTTTGCATTACTGATGTGAAGCTCCTAAATTTGCCCTGTTAATCTCCCAACCAAACAGTGACTGACCCTGCTTATATAACGACACCTCCCAGTTGCAGTTGAGCTATTCCCTAGCTGTATAGCTGGGCTATGCTGCTTACAGAGGCATGTTGAAAACTATGGGTTGCTTAAAATCATTAATAGAAGGACTTATGCACACTAAGACAGGTAACAGACTTGAAAAACCTTCACTCAATTTTAGTTTTCAAGTACAACTCAAAGTGGGAGCCAATAAAATAATGATTTCTGCTTTGTTTCAGAACAGTGGCACTATGAAGTAGAAGAAGTTATAAGAATAACAAAAATAACAAATACTCTTACCATAAATGACATCTTGCCTTTTTATAACGTCTTTCTTTTGCCTTTTTGCATAAGACTGTTCCACTGCAACACTCCAAGACTCTGCCTCAAACTCATGAGCATCTGTTTCTGTTTCGCTTCGGAGGGATACAGAATATGCATCTAGACAAAAAGCACATTCAATTGCGATGATTATTAAATTGTTTCCCACCATATCTCTCTCATTACCATCACTAACAACAACAAGAAGAGTAAAAACATCTCAGTGCTGCTTTAAGACTGTGTAAGAAATTGCATAAAAATCCTGAAAAGCACAGAAATTCCATACCTTCCAGAAAAATGGAGTCTGCTGTTGAAGGTGCAAGCGAGACAACATCATCTGAAGTCTGCTTAAATTTTATAAAGCCTGAATCCCCTTCGTCCATGTCTCCTGAAATTAGTCTAAATGGCCAAAGAAATTAGACCAAGGGACCAAAAGAGAACATTAACATTTTTTTAAGTTGCTTAAAAAAAAAAATCAAACTATTTTAACAATCATCTTTCTTAAACTATAGTGCAATTCACTTAAATATATAAAAGTCATTGTTGCACTCCAACTTTAAACAGTCAGATCAATTTAGCAACTCCATCACTGAAATATTACAGTTTTAATTAGAGCAGCATGAGCAAGTATGCAACTTGTGGTACGACATTTTAAAAAGGCATCATCTGGTGACAAGCCACAGCCAGTTCAGAGTACAAAGGGCACTTTCACTGAGAAGGGAGCATAACTGTGGCACATGAAAAGTAAACAACTACTTAAAACAGCAGATAGCTTTGAATTCATCTACTATTTTAATCAAGGTATCCTGCAATTTAAAACACTGCTGCCTCCTAGACTAGTCAGAAGTAGCACAACCTAGAATAACTGAAATCAGAAGAGATTACTGAATTTCAACAAGTCTGAAGACAAATATACCCATGAAAAC
This sequence comes from Nyctibius grandis, assembly GCF_013368605.1. NCBI lineage: Eukaryota > Metazoa > Chordata > Aves > Nyctibiiformes > Nyctibiidae > Nyctibius > Nyctibius grandis. Next base: position 3,901,949 of record NC_090688.1, on the reverse strand, counting down.
CATAATCTAGACAGAAATACTCAAATACTACCCTATTTTATATGATACCTTTCATGACATAGTACAGAGGGACTAAAGACAAGGTGACTTAAACAAAAAAAACTTAGTTTACTGTTCAGGGAACAGAATTTTAGCATCAAAAGCTCAATAAATCTCTTTTGAGCTTGAAAGCCAATGTGAGTTCTTGCTTTAGTTCTGTAATTGTTTTTCTTTTCACATTGGGGTGGGGTGGGGGGGGGGCAGCAGAAGCTAGTGAATTAGAAGAGCAGCAGTTTACTTACCCAAATTTATTAACAGCTCCAGCAGTATTCAATGAAGACTGAGAATTTCCTCTTTGGGCGATAGTCATACCGAGATTCCGTGAGAGTACTGGGGTGCCATCCGGTCCCAGGAGGAGACTTCGGGGCTGCTCCTTCAGAGAAGCAGCTAGAGAGGCAAAAATCGAATTGGTACTCAGAAAATGAGGCGTACACTGCAGATCGCCTGCTCTCAAACCTCTCTCTGAATGCGGACGGAGAACAGACAGGATCTTGGACGTCAAGAGCTCGTTGTCCAAAAAAACATTCTCATTCCATTTTCTTGAAAAGGAACCACAAAAAGACAGCTCGGGATGAGCTGGAATCTGATTGCTCCTGCCGCTGCTTTTTGAATTTGTATTCCCCATGCTCACTGCTGGCTGCCCTCAGACTTGGCACAGTAAAGTGGCCCCAGAGATGCACTGTTTTTATACTACCTGTGATCCTTCTAGAAATGTAAAGCTGCCACTTAACTTACTGTATTGGCTAAATCAGCAGGTCTGAAGTGCAGGAAATTGGTCCCTACTGTGCCCATTTAGTGTGGAAATTGCAAAGTATCTTCTCCTTTAGTAAAACACCAGAACTTACACACAATTATTCACACCCTACCGTATAAGGGCACAGAACATTTCATGGCAAACAAGAAAAATCTGAGATCACATAAAAACCACAAGTTCTTTGCAACGCTTATTGCTACACAGTGATTTATATCTGCATGCACACACACTGAATGTAATAGACACCAAAGCTAAATTTAATTTTAATACTGCAGCATTTTAATGCTTTTTAAATCTAGACAGACTGGGAGCTGGAAAGATATTTAAAACTTTAATCACTATTACACAATACATGGAAGCCTGTAATAGACTTATAAAAAATGGATACAATTATTTAGCACTAATGTCTGTAATGAATGATAAGGAACAGGAGACAAAATATATCCTTTTAAAAAAAGGATCTTCAGGGAAGTCAAAAGATGAAGGATCAGCCAGAGAATCTTTAAAACTTATCACTGACAGGGTCTGCAGCTGCCCTTTTTTCAAAGTGCTTTTAAGGACATGGGAGTGGAAGAGATCTCATGGGTCCTTGAACCCAGGACTCTGCCCCTGCAAGGAAGCTTTGTCTTGCACCCAGACCGAACTCCTCTCCCACTACTGTGTCTGGGAGGCTGCGTCAGGACCGTGCTGTTGTAGCAGTTCAAGAGGGTCTCCAGTTCCCAGCCAAGGTTTATGCATCACCAACTTACAACTATTCTTGTAAAAACACTGCTGTCTACCCATCCCCAAGAGCTACCCTTTCTTAGTCTGCACTCCTCCGTGTACCTCCACTAACAATCACCTCTCCCTCCACTTCTGCCTCGCTCAACCAAACACAGCTACATCAAGGTATTCATATTTCTTCTCATAAAACAGGTTTTTCCACATTTCTTGATATCCCATTCTCTACATCTGCTTGTCTCTCATTTCATCTTCCTTGAAACAGTTGACCAGAATCATATTAGGGCTGCAGGGGAGGTTTCATCAATGACATTTAATAGAAATTATATCACTGCATCTTTCCCAACACCTGTTTGGGTTTGAAATTTCTTGGCTACACACAGAGCGCATTCTCAGTCTACAACAAACTGGGTAAACTGAGTCTTCTCCCATCATCTCAAAGTGATGCGCTCCAAGCCCATTGTTCCGAAAGAGAAGACTCAGTAGATATCAGCAAGATTTGTAAAGCCGGATTTCTTAAACAAAGGCTTAATAATAAACGCCCTCCCGTTTCCATTTGGGGAAGTACTGAAATCATCAGCCATCAAGTTCTCTTTCTGTGCTCCACAAGCCAAGAACATAAAGTTCTGTTCCACAATGGTAGGCCAAATCTAAAAATCTCCAGAGGCAAAACATGGGGAGAGGGATGGGGGGATGCAACCAACACAGTCTGTACCTTTCTTGAAATGTATTTCTCTTTTATCTTGATACAATACCTTTGGCTTTTTTTTGCAGGGCATTGCAGTCTGCAGTGTTACACTGTGGGTAAAGACATACAACGCCCATGCTATTAGCTGTTCCTTTAACTTCCAGCTTCTGCTTTTGACTATGGAAAATAAGTAGTGGCTGCCTAGCAGAGTCTGCACCCACAAAAAAAGCCATTTTCTGAGTTCAATTAGCACTGTCTGCACACTGCTGAGAGTCCGTATCGATCGCTGTTAACCTATCACACCAGACCAGACTGTGTACCACAGAGCTGTTTCAACGACGAGCCCTTCAGCCAACTTTTCCTATTTTCATTATTCCTTATTGTTTCCTATTTTAGCCTCTGCACTTTCCCCTAAATGCACAAAACCATTCTTGCTAATGCAAACAGCCACTTATCTTCTCCCAACAATTATTCCCTTTGCGCTACCTCTTGGTAAGGATTGTTTCATAACGAAGCAATGCAAGTCAAATGATACCTAACAAAAACATATGAAACACACATAGTAATGCTCTGATATTCGTATCAACTGTGTTTCTTACAGCCATCAAAGCAACCAAACAGTCCAACTGCAACGCAGAAAATGATTCTGTTGTAGTCACGGTCAATCACCTGACAGCCAAGCAGCCTGTTCTGTTAATGCTGACCTCGTAACATCTACAAATTGAAATGCCATTTAAATCATACACCTGTGGCCGCAATGGTCTTTTCCAGTAGCAAAAAGCTATTTCAAAGCCTGTGCTGCAATAGAGCTGTTCCTTCTTGTTTTTTTTTCTTCCCAGATCCCTTTTCCCACTTTGTTTCAACAAAGATTTATGTTCAGACCATTACTGCTAGCTTGTCTTAGAGATTTCTAGCAACCACTAGCTGCAGGCAAGTTTTAAATAGACGATTATGAAAATCTGATGTAAAACAAAGTTCACAGTTCTAGTCTTTTCAGAGGCCAGAGAATAGACAATCAATGAAAAACTAGCTTATCGATCCCTTTTCACCATGATATTTTGAGGTTACACAGCAAGAAGGTATAAAGAAAAATAAAAAGATAAAGATAAAAACACACAGGAGATTGCTAGGAGCCTCTAAGCCATTCCCAGTAGAAAAAAAAATGAAGCCATCTTATTAAAAGAGACCTCTTCTCTACTTCAATAACACACTGTGTATAGCCTTTAAAACATATTAAAGAAAAAAATACAATCGAACAGATAAGCCTTGAGCACAGAAATCATTCTTTAGTACAAACCTGGGGAAATGCACTGGGGCGAACTTTGTGGAGATCCAGAAGGTCTGTGCTGCAAATCTTTCTGCTATGGGAAAAAATACAATATTCTTACACACACAGACCAAACTTTCAGTCCAAAATGAATCATATTTTTCCTACCATATAGCACTAACTGTAAGTGAAGCTGTATACTGGAAGTATAAAAGATTTGATAGTTTTGATTTTTTCACATTCCAGAAGAATGACATATAGACATGAACACTTTGCATAAAAATCCCATTAAGTATAAACCAGACTGAAACAGAACCAAAAATGAAGTTACAGCTAAATTAAAGCTATGATCATAAATAATTTACTAAACTAAAGCAAACCCTTTACGCAGACAGTCTTCACCTACACTGTGTTGCCGTTTAGTTTACAGCAATACTCACTAAACTAACTCAGTCAGTTTCAATCAAAATTTAAAACCATCTACTTCAAATTGCATCTTTGGTAAGCCATACAACTTTCTCGTTCTTGCAACACTAGCATATTACAATTAATTGAGATACAATTTATCTAAGATGCAAATAAATAAGTAATACAGTCTGTAACAAATGGCTTTTTGGGAGTCTTGCTCAACTTTGAGGATCTCATTTCTGACTTCACTCCCCATAGCATTTTGTGCTACCGCTCCCTCTTCGCTCTCTTCAGGAGTGGTTTGTAAGGGCTGATTCAACCACGAAAGTTTGTGAGAAGGTAAAGAGTGGAAATGAAAGCACCAGAGCAAGTGAATTTTTAGGTTTAAAAGGAAAAAGCACAATGCCTCGAGAAGTTTAAAAGTATATATCAAAAACCCCACAAGAACACTTCTGCCCTCAAAAGAGTTACACTCTAAATCACCAATGGCTGAAAGCACTTCCTCTAACCTCTAATTGCCCAGGTTTGAGCTGTTCTGCTCTGTCTTTCCCCCCTCATGGTACTCCCTAATCTGCTATCAGTCTCTGAAATCAACACTTGCAGGTTAAAACAAACTAAAACCCCCTCAAGTATAATTAGTTATAAGGAGGAGGAAATGATTTTCAAAACCAACACCAGGATAAAAAACCAACAGACAGTTATCTGCAACCAACCTGTGACCTTACATGCAACCACAGGCACCATGGTGACAAAGATAAAAAATGAACAGCTTAGCAAGATATAAAGTTCATCACAGGTCAAAAATGAAATTACTTATTCTGCATTGCTCAGCTTATAAATAATATGCAACTGTTAACCAAATTCCTCTCCCCTCCTCACACTCTTCTGTCTGCTTTGAGATGGCACAACCCATTAAAATAGAGTGGCATAAAATTTAGAGGTACGATATAATTCAACTATGTTCCAAAAAAAGTGATGGGTTTGAGCATTCTTTTAAGGGTTAGTCACAGTTCTGACAGACACAAGCAATGGTAAGTAGCTTTCAGTACAGCAGTACAACATTTAATTTTATTTTCCCTACATAAACTGTCAGAAATTACTATAATGACAAGTTAATAACTATTCAAGGTCTTGAAGATGCAGGGCAAGATTCTGTACTGATGGAAATTAAAACACTCGCACTAAATTAAACGTACTATGTCAAGCACTGTTATTATAAAAGAAGAACAAATTTTAATCCCCACCTTGGGTCTGATGCTGCTGCATTCAGCCAGTAAATTCTTGCAGTTCTTATGGACATTCACTGCACAATCTGAAACACACACCAAAAAAAGTCTTAAATTATACTTGTCATTCCCATCTAGGGAAAGGAAGAGTGACACATAAAAGATCTTAGTTTTGAAGAGATGCAGAGTGAGCTCAGGTGCTTCAGCGAGCATCCTTGTTGTGCATGTTCTGTTCTTGATTTTCCACCAAATACTCATGCTTTTTCAGTAAGACTCAATCATTGATAACGCAGTTCACACATGCAAGCACAAAGAGACACTGTGGAATGCCCTGGCAGCATCCTGCCTCATCTCCACTCAACCACAGCGCTGCTTTCCTCATATTCACAAAGGTTATTTCCATGTCTCTCAATTTAAAATTGATACCATTCAAGGAGGCAGCAATTTGGCTCCATAGGAATAGCTGTCTTTCTACGTAGAGTACTAGTAGGAGCTGAAGTAACTACAGTAAAGTTCCAAACCCACCCCAGAATCATCAGAGTATTACCACCATTACTGCTTTTCTAGCTTCACAAAGGAACCGTTCCCAGACAAAGGAACTAAAGCAGCCCTCTCTTACCCCAAAGGCATCAAACCATTAATAGCATAGTAAAATCCAATCTCTTTTTTCCCTTAGAATAACTACTGCTTGAGAAAACAGGATGACAACTGGCACTGTCAAATATTTGCTGCAGTCTTTCTGCCCATCTATAAAACAAGATCCTTCATCAAAAGCAGAAGCAGGGCACCAGCAACTCAGACAGTAAAGAAAACCAGGATTTGTTTCTTCCTGTATATTTCAGGCACGCCTGTTAAAAGAGAAATAGAACAAAGCTGGGAAGATGAACACTGTATCTGCTAGAGAAAAGCCTGTTTATGTGTAAAGCACAGAGGAAAAACTATTTAAGGTCTCTTCATCCAAACAGAACCATCACCCGCGCCTGGCGCCGAGACCGGTGATCTGCTTTAAGGCTCCTGGCTACCGTAGAGAAATGCTCACTTTTAAGTGTTTTCCATAATTACAGTAAAACTCTGAGAATAGGAGGAAGAAGCTTACTTGGCCTTAAACCCAAATAAATTAATAAAGATATAAAAAGAAGACTGAAAGACTGAGTGCACAGACCGGAAGGATGCTTACGTGTTATGCAACTTCTACAAGTGGGGGAAATAAGAGCAGAACACTGCACTTTGAGTGCCTGCCACACACAAAATTGCCACAAACACAATCACCTCCCAGAACTTCTCTCTTATTTGTGGTATTTTTACCAATGTTGTGCCCCATGCAACAAAACAAAAGGCACTATATCTAATTTCAGACGTTCGTGCCTCTGCAAATGTATAATAAAAATGTATCAAAATTGTTCACTTCCTAAAACTGCACAGAGGATAACGAATATATTGGCTATTCAGCATTGATAACGCCTCCACCCATCACCAGAAAATGAAGAGCTTGTTAAAAGACACGCCGCAACACAAAGCCACTAGTTGACAATGGAAACCCCTTTCCTCCTGAGAAAAAGGAGCAAACTGTAGGACAAAAATCACCACACAAAAGGAAATACAAAAAAATTCCCCACGACATCGAGCCGGGTTGGATTCAAGCCCGGGTTGGATTCAAGCGTAGCTTACAGACGGGTTCCCCTCAGGGCAGAGCAGGCACAGCGATGGAGGGAAGCGTTCCCACCGCCGCTGCCCTCCCATGCGGCCCCGCGACATCGCCTCTGCTCTTGAAATCCACTTCATTCACCTAGAATTGTGTAACATAGTCATCTACAAACACTTTATCAAACTTTAACTAGACATTCATATTCCTTGACATTTACATATCTTCAGCGATTACATTCGATAATTCTTTTTCTATTAATGATTAGTAGGACCGATTCTACTTCAAAAAGCCTGGGTACCTTGTTAAGCTAACTGTAAAAGGGATATCAACTTAAAAATGTATTTCAATTTTAAAATCATGCACTTGCTCTGTTAAAGATAACAGCTTCTATCACTCTCGGTAGGCATTTTTCACTTCATCAGCTGACATATCTAATAGTGCTCTGTATTAGTTTCCTGTGCTGCTGAAAGATTCTTCACAAAACAGGAGAGAACATGCTAGAAAACAGGAAAATGCTACAGAAAAGCCTCAGGAAACTGCAGGTGAATCCAAGGACTTGATTCTCTAAGGGACTATTTGAAATGCAATTAACTTAATGATTTCCAAGTGGCGTTATTTTTGCCCACGTAAGAGAAGAGAATTTTGAAAACCGACAGAAGAATCGGACTATTTTAGAAGCAAACTTCATTTTATAAAACATGCTCCAGCCTTCCCTATTCAACACACTTTTGCAGACAGTGCTGAACCAAGTACACTCCAATTAAGGATGAGAACAAGCATTTAAATACTACTGAATTTGATCTCCTTTTTTCTGCATGTAAGATCCCTTTGCATTCTTTATTCTTCTGGACAGCCTCTCTGAAGAGGGTGTTGGAGAACTGCAGGGGCCAAGAATACAGCGAAGAGAAGAACAAGGGATAGAGGACAGTGAAGAAGTGACAGGAACCTGCACACATTGAGACTCATATTTAAGAGCAGATATATATATGGAGGGTTGTTATAGGGGTACAGAAATAACAGATATCTAACCTTAGAAAACACAGGTGGCCATCCAAAGAAAAACAGCATCGGTAAACTCAAAACTGACAAATATTTGCCTGTACCATCAGCAACTGGTAGCATTTAGTGTTATTCAGATCAAGAATTTGGGAAGGTATAAAAATGAAATGGACAGTTATGTCGGCAAGCTCTTCTCAAACTGGAGAGGCACAGGAGGTATCCGTGAGAAAAACAGTACAAACGCAGAGGACCGCCACCCAGGCTCTTCCCTTCCTCTTCCCCGTCTTCTCCTCCCTCGCTCACTCACTGGAACTGCAAGAAGATTAATTTGGCAGGGAAAAACAGATCCTCCAAAGGATTTCATTTCAACACAGGCTATGCAGAAGGGCTGGGGCTCTGGCTAGCACCGAGCACATCAGTTAAACTGCCTGCACACCTAGGAGGTGCGAGGATTTGGGTCACCCCAACTGGATGGGGTCAGGACCACCACTACTAGAGCTAAAGGTGCAACACCAATCGATACCACATGCAGCACAGAAACTAAGCAAACCCACCACGGTTCTTTCTGGGCTTAAATCAACAGTTTTGGAATTAAGACAGAAAGCTTTGGGAGCATCCCATTATCCCACATCTGCTTACTACAGGGACTGCCACTGCCTCTGAAGCATCTTGCATGGGCTAGTGCCAGCGATGACCTATTGCTCGTTGATTGACTGAAACAGGGGCCTCAGCCAGCAAAGAAATACTTAAGGCTAAGAGGCTCATAAACATCATAAAAGATCCTGTTTACAACTGAGGGTAATGAAATTAATATCTGATATAATAAAAAGCCTTCCCTTATTAACGAGATGCTTTCCCAAAGGCTCACAGAAACCAATTTACAACTTAAGAGCGTTTTATTGGACAACACGTTGCAATGCCCAAAAGCATCACACTGATTCACAGTATGCAAGAGGGCAACGAGCCTCGCTGAAAAAGGGCAGGCGAATACATTTTCTCCCCCAGCTGGAATACCTTCCAGTGGATCAGACACTGGCAATGGCCTATAAATGTCTTCCAGAATTGGATTCCAGGACAAATCTATGACTCACCAGATATTATGACTATTATGACCCTGACCTTTGGTCTGGAACGGTACTGCCCAATAAAATAACTCTTAAAAGGCCATTTGCAAACAACTACAACTAACAGGCAGATATGCTGTGATTTATCTAAAATTGAACTACTGACTTTTTTTCTTCCTCAAGCATATGTTTTTTTAGCGTTTTTTAACTAACAGATTAAAAAAACCCCTTAAAACAGCTAAGTTCAGACAGGCACACCTTTTAACAGTGATCCTAATGATACAAGGAGTTCAAGCACTATTTTAATGCTAAGGATATATTCACCACCTATTAAATCCAACCAGTAGAAGAGAGCCATGACCAAATACTGATTTCTTGTGAAATCAGTAATTTTTCTGTTTTCAAATGTCTTCGGGGATCAAAGAGAATCTCTTTCCTCACCCTTTCTTCAGACAAGGTAATTCCTGACAAAGGAAACAACTTGCATATGAATGATTAATACAGAATATAAAATCTGAATTTACAGAGATACACAACACAGCAGCTGAGAAACATTTCAAACAACTACAGCATTCCAGAAAAAGCAGAGTGACTCTGTGATAAACCTCCTCAGGAAAGAGGAGGAGTTTCAGTGGAACATGAAGAAGGTTCTGTATTCGGTAAATCCAGGTCATGTATCTTCAGGAACTCAGAGCAGATTTAACTTTGTCCCAGTGGCTTTGGTGACCAGTGGTTAGTTGTTTTGCTAACTCGCCTAATTACGTAAAAGCAGAAACCAAAAACTGGAAGGGTGCAGGGTGATGAGATACTTCACATTCTGAAATAGAGACAGTCCACGCGAGAGAGCAACAACACTAAATTATCAAGTTTCAGCTTCCCTGTTAAAGCATTCCTCTTTGTCTCCAAAACCAACCTATAATTACTTTCTCACTGTATCTGGTTTTATTGTCAAAATATCAGACAGCTGCACGGGGAGGTGGGGTTGTGTCATTCCTACCACTGCAAGTTCTGGTGGCCTTGGGGTTTTATTTAAGCACAGAAACCCAAACAAACAAACAAACAACTGATGTTTCTGGGTTTTAAACAATGCAAAGTAAAATTAGCATATTGTTCTAAAAGAAATATGAGTACCATTTCAGTTTTCTCATGCCGAACCCTTCCCCCATTCTACAGGAACACTACAGAACTGAAGCAGCAACTATGACAATCATAAAAGGTATTTAAAATATTCCATAGGTAAACATTAGGTGCAACTACAACACACAATGTCTGCCGGCTCCTGTTTGAGAGCCATCTTTCATGGGTTCTTTTTTTTTTACCATACCAAAGAGAAACTATTACCTTATAACTTTATACATTTTTTTAAAAGTGCCAAATAAAAAAGCCGTTTCCAAAACCCCCTCTTAAGAGGGGAGTGAGAAGGAACTGAGAAGCAGCCATTTCTTCTCTTGGTTTTACATAGACGACACACAGATACTACAGAACAAAACCACAGCACAAAAGCTTTAAACAGTATTCAGAAATTTTGCTTATTTATTAGAGCAGCAAAACCAAATACAGTACCAGAAACATTCAGAAAGCTCTTTGAATCATGTCATCTCCCCCACCTCCTCCAAAACCCGTCACCACTCCTAGCTCCTACGGGGGTTTCCTTTCCAGCACATACAAGCTAAACCTACAATCTGATATTATCTCCCGCTCCTCTCCCTAACACACCAGGGCTGGGGAAATGGGTCAGTCATCACAATTGTGGGTAGGAAGTTTTCACCTTTTTTTTTTTCCTAACACATCTGAGGTTTTTTTATGCACATCCCAGACTTTTCTCACTGCTGCAACCCCAGCACTAGTAGTACGTGTGTAAGTAACCAAGAAGATGAAGCGCAGGATTTCATTATCACGAGCCTAAGGATGCTCGGACTCAAGCTGTGGCATAAAGCGAATTAGTTTCACATCAGGCTACACCAGCTCGCCTCCCTAACGCACACAATAATAGTTCAACTCCTTCTTTAGCCCCTAAAAGAGGTCTCTAAGATAAAGACTGCATCTTCACAAGCTGCGTCCTATCGCCTAGATTAAGCCTTGACCTGCTAACGTTGGGACGGCCACAAACGCTGCAGGATTTGTCACAAAAGGGAGGATAAACCCGCTGCCCCGGCCAAACACCGCATCTCCCCGGCGCTGCCATAGGGCCGGCGTTGTGTAACCGCCCGCTGCGGGACGTTGCTAAGCGGCAGCGGGCGGGCTCCCCCCGCAGCTCCCCGCTGAAAACCCCCTCAGCGCGGCCACTACGAAGCCCCCCGGCAGCAGCGCTGCCCCGCCACGGGGACCGGGGACGGCCGGTCACCGGGCCGCGGCCTCCCCATTGCCCTGGGGAGGGGGGCTGCCGGTGCCGGGAGGGCTCGCTAAGGCCGGGAGCGGGTGGCGCCGCGGGGAGCCGGGGGCCGAGGCTCGGGGCGCCGGCGGGCGCGCGGACAGCCCGGTCTCTTACCGGACTCCCCGGGGAGCTGCCGGTTGCACTCTCGGTCCCGGGAGCCGCCGCCACAGCAACAGGAAACGCCCCGGTGTCCCGGAAGCAAAAGGGAAACGACGGTGCGCGCCTGCGCTCGGCGGCGGGGCCGAGGGGAGGGTCCCGTTCCCCTTGGGGCGGGCACGGTCGCGGCCACGGCCACCGCCACCTCCAGCCCGCGCTTTCCCCTCAGGGAGGGCACTAACACCTGTAGCCCGCGCTTTCCCCTTAGGGCAGCTCATGTCTTGACCTTTCTAGGTTACAGATAGTTTCAAGGGAAAACTGCTCTTTTCCACAAGTAATTACATACAATAAACATACATTTAAGTGTCAGGTGTGTGATTTCACAGCCACATTGAGGATTATTTTAATTTAGCATATATAGCTAATAATGGAAATTCTGCATTAGTCTGCAATGTAGTTGTATATTAAAAGTATCTGTGATACTCTCATGAATGATCAAAATTTTAGGTTGGGTATTTACTGTATTCCAGAGATCCTCTGCTACAACCTGAATGCAAACTGTACTTGGGTGATTTTTCTGAATTAGCCAATTTGAACTGTAAACCATTATCCCCGGACCGCGCTGTCCCCTCAGGGAGGGCACGGCCACCTCCAGCCCGCGCTTTCCCCTCAGGGAGGGCACGGCCACCCCAGTCCCGTGCTTCCCCCTCGGGGGAGGCATGCGAAGTCGAGACCCACGAGGCCTCTCCCTGACCAGGGTCCCAGACTGCCCACCCCGGGCCTGAGAACCGCTCCGGCCTCCCCCCTGCACCAGCCCATGGCTGCAAACATCCCGCAGCACGGGCGATCTCTGGGACCTGCCTTCCATCAGCGCCTGGCTGCAGTGGGAACAAAGACTAAACAGGCCCTGTAACGGATGGGATGTGGCATCCCGAGTGACAGCTTTAACATGGTAGTTCATGTGTTTGAGCAGCGCCCGGGACTTACTCTAAATATGTAATTCGTTATTAAAAGCCCGGTGGGATTTGCCATTCAAAACGTGAAGTGTTTATGGCTGCTCCTGCCAAGGCGAGGTTGGGGTGCCCGGCCTCGGCTTCCTTATCAGCCCTGTGACTGCGACTGCCTGGGACTTCACAAACAACCCCTGTGCAGACAAATGGCGAAAGCAAAGGGGTATTAATTATCTTCACTATCAGCAGATCCATCCACTGACTTGTATAACTAAATTGCTTGCTCAAAAAGCCACATTTTCCCCGACACCAATAAGGTTTGACCTAGTACTAGTGCCTGGCTGCTGAAGCACTCTCTGCATGGAGGTAAAAATTAGAAGAGCTCATGACCTAACCTTGCCTCCTGATCTATGATTCACTCTGAGGATTTACAATACTGATTCCCATAGCAAGTTTGTCATATTTTATACCACACGCATCCAAGTTGCCTGTCGAGCCTGAAAACACAACATCCGCCATTACAAAACAAACTCCCCTCTCAAAAATCCACCCTACAGCTTTCCCGTGCTGCTTTGAAAGAACCTGCCATTGTTTGGGCTGGAAATGTGCTGAAATCCTAGACTACCATGGGACCCATATTGTCTCTGGTTTCCACACTGCGACCAGTTTAATTGATTTTATTTTTCTCTTCATCTTACAGGTGCAAGCTTTTCTGAAATGTTCCCTTTTGTGCTGCTTCTGTACAGAACTGAGTACAATAAGGTCCCAGTCGTTTATCTCGGCACTACAGAGAAATAATCTTTAAATAAAGCAGTTTGGGGGTAAACAGCTGGCTGTCACTTGGTGACAGATTAATCCTTGGATGCTTCAAAGTTTGTGCTTTGCTATATAAAAGTAAAGCATTGCAGATTGCCCAACTACAGCTGTCACGGAGAGGACGTGCTGTGCTTGTGTGGCTGGCCTCAGGGCATCTCCACAAAATCAGTGCAAAATCTGGCACAGCAACCAGCCGAAAGACTCCGTAGCTTAGAGCTAAGGTTTGGATTGCAAAGAAGGGAATAGCACCGACTTGCTAACCCTGTGTAATTCTATAATAACAAGATTTCTTACTGAATGAGTTGCAGGTAGATTACTGTCATGCAGCTGTATGCATTTGTCTGGCCAAGTGTACAAGATCCTGGGGTTTTATCAGGGAATGCAAGGAACAGCACCTTGGAGATGTTCCAGATGAAGGCAATACTGCCCAGATATGAAAAGAAAGTGAAAAGCAGAAGAGGAGAAGCACTGAGAATAGTATATTCTTCAGCTTCCTTTTCTAAAAGCCTCTAGAGTTCGGTAGAGCCAGCTCTGTCTCAGCAGACTCATAGCTCAGTCAGTGTTTCCTCTGAAACCAGCGCTGCAGACCACTTTCACATTTGCTTTAGATCCTGCTTCATTGGCTTATAACCGCATTGACCCACAGCCTATTGCAGTCACTCTGGTTTCGCCTGTTTTGTTTGGACTCCTGTCAGTAATCATTTATTCCAAGTGGGACTCCCAGTCCATTTATCACTGTCATCATGTTACAGCAGCCAAACCTCCTTTTCCCCCCAAAATAGCAGCTTTTTGGCAGCTGTCTCTCTCTCCAGAAATGCAAAGTTTCAGCTTGCCTGCTGCTTTTCAGATTTCTCAGGACTCTGTGTGGGCTATGAGCAGAAATTTCAGGGTAGAAAACTCAAGTAATTCCTCCTCATTATAAGCCAGAACTATCCTTCCAATATTAGCTTGTTGGTGCTGCACTGGGAATCCTAAAAGCAAAAGCGTGCCGGCACAAGTGCCAAGTGAGAGGTGAATTTCACACCGAATGCCAAGTCCAAACCAAGAGCCATTCTGGCCTCTCTTCCTCACCGATAAAAAAGCATGGGTGGAGAACGTTTGCCTGACAAGCTGCAGAAACCCGTGTCCTCCATTTATCTGCAGAACTGTTGTGAGAAAGGAAACGGTTCTCCAAACCTTTTTCACAACGTGCCTTAAAGAAGTCCTGGAGACTGGTTGTTACAGCAATTATAAATCAGCCTGTATACCGAAGCGGCCGGTGAGGGTCAGGCTAGGACAGGTGAACAGTCTGATGCCCAGCACAGCCTGTATTATTCAGGAAGATTCATTAAACCAAGCATCTTCTCTTAAAGAAGAGGAATTTCTCTGAAGCTTACCAAACACTTTGGTTGCAGCTATAGGTTTCCTTTTGAAGAGGATGGTCGATCTGACCTCCCTATGGGCTCTATCCCATACAGTAATAGAGATGTGATGCTCAACTAAAGAAGATGTAGAAGACCCATCTCTACCCCAGTGCTCTAGCTCAAGACACTAGGAGGAAAGCAATCCTCCTGCCATCCGTATTCCACGGCATATCCTTGGCTTGCCTCCATGGCACAGCCTGCTTGGAGAGCTCTCCTCCTGTCAGGGCTTTCCTGGGACTCATCTAACTCCTTTTGCATAAACTCTGGAAGCATGTTTATAAGAGAGGATTAATTTAGGCACAGAACCTTCTCCACCCTTGACAGAAAGGCTCAAAAGGAGCTTTCTCCATTTCCAGGTGAACAATAAACCTAGAGACTCACAGCTCAAAGTTTATGTAACAGCGAAGTTTGGGTGGCCACCGTTGTCGAGATCCCAGTGACTGCAAACATTCCTCTTTGTTTTCCAGCCCTGCCAGACTCCTAACATCACATCCGTGAGACTCCCAAACTGGAGCTGCAGAAAGTCTCCTGCATCTGTACTCTCGACACACACCACAGCCTCCTTTCCTCCTTCCCTGGGAGACTTTGTGCTGCGTGGTGTGAGGATAGACGGGAGGAATCAAGTGGGAGAGGGAAGCAAGTTACCACATACAGGGCCACGCAGGCTGCCTACCCTCTTTGCAGCTCACATGCATATTTCTAGCAGAAGGATGATTCCTTGATCTGAATTAAAAGCAGAATTCCTCCTGCTGTTGCTTTCTCTAATAAGAAGAGCTCTCACTCCTCTGTTTCATCACAGCCATGGTAGCCACTGGACTTTTTCTGTCCACAGGACAGTGAAAAGACCTCCGGCTTCATAATCATTTCCCCATCCTTCCTCTCCCTGGCTTCAGCTCATCCATTTTCTTTAACTACCATCTTTTCTTCTTTCTTTCGCTGAGCCTGTTTTGTTTTCTACCACGCGGTGGTGCTGCAGTTAAAAATACCATGGAGACAGCACAAACAACAGCACCTGACCATGAGATGGACAAAGGGCTGGCCGGGGCCCAAAGCGTGTAGATGGCGAAGTGTGAGTTCATCATGAGAAAACAAGAGGAGCAGCCAAACACCCTCAGATCCTGGCAGCAGCTACAGCTCGGACTGAGCCCTGACAGAGCAGCTCACACTTCTGAAAAGCAGGCGTGCCACTCTGGCTGCATGGTGGCCCCGAAGCTTTCTTTTCAAGAGCCCCATCAGTGACTTGTCAGGAGACCACGCACTGCTCCTAGCTGCAATAACGGCAGCTAGTGATCTCAGCTATCAACTCTGCCACCCAGAAGCAGCTCGCAAAGGTTTCAGCCCAGCATAATCCAAATATAGGCACTCCCAAGCTAACAGCTGTCACACAGAAAGTCCCAATCCAGATCTGACCACAGGTCATTCATTTTAATGAACATAGAATCATAGAATCCTGCCCAACTGTTCAGCCTCAGTTCAAGCCACCACAAAAGGAACACACAAAAATGAGCTCTGCTGCCCTGCAGCCCACATTAGCCTGGGGACCGTATCCCTGAGCAGCCCAGAAAGCCAAAGGAGATGTCACGGAGTCCCAAACACAAACCAGTTCCTCAGTCACCTTGGAGTTTGTCTCCTGAATGTTAACAAGACTCAAGAACACAGATTCCTTACGGAAGGGCTGAGAAACAACATAAAGGTTACTATAACTCACGTCCAATCCCCACGCATTTTTGATGGATGAGGATATGCTGAGCCATACACCCGTTTCAACAGCTAGCTCCAACCCCTTGCACTCCAGCTCACAGATCTCCATAGCGGTTGTCCAGAGAAGAATCACTCACACCGACAATGACCTCAGAGTTCCCAAGACCATACAGAGCATGGCTCTGGGGATCAAGGACTGTCTGTATCCTCTCAGGAAAATACGCTTCCCACAGCCCGTGTCCAAGGGCAGCCAGTTAATTTAAGCCCCAGGAAGGTTTTACTGACCTTAAGAGGCTCTGAGAGACCCTTACTGGAGAGCGAGCATTGCTTGAGGATACAGGGTAGAGAAAGAGAGCAATTCTCTCATTTCCAGAAGATTTTCTCTGCCCACAGACAATCCCTTGGGAATTAAAATGTTCTTCAGTGCCTCGAGTACCTGCCCCAAAGAGGAGGGACAGGATTTGTCCATCAGCCAGAGCCATGCAGCCATGCCACAGTGAGAGCAGTGAGAGGACAGAGTCCCATGCACGCCAGCAAAGGAGCAGCTGCCATTCCTGTGCACTACTTACATCTGAAAAGCAACAATATCTCCCCCATGCAGGCTCTAGGAGGCACCATTTGACTTTTGTGTTAGTTACTAAAGTTTTGGATGCTCTAGAAATCCCTGTGCCCATTCATAGGGCAGATGCTGAGCTGAGACATCGTTGCATCTGCGAAAACTAGCCTAAAAGATCCAGCTTCACTCAGGCAGCAGGGATATTTGCTTGGGCAAAGCAGAGCGTTGTGGAAAAAAAGTTATTAAAGGAAAAGCTGACCTAGAACCTTCCTTGGGGGAAAGGGGCAGGAAATGGTCAAGCGGCCAACAAAAACGAGGATCAGCTATTGCCAGGCAGGATTTAGAGATCATGTAGACTATCTGGAGAAACAAGGGAGCCAGGCCAAGCAGGGTGGTGGGGTACAGGCAAGGCAGGCAGAAAAGCGAAGCGTTGCTTCATGAGGCTGATTTAAGCAGAGGAATGGCCGGCCTGGGCCGGAGGGGAGGCCGGGGAGCGAGCTGCAGCCAGGCTGGGTCAGAGCCAGCCAGCGAGAGCCATACTCACTCAGGCACTGCAGACCACTTTTATTCACAAGAGGTTTGGCACACAGTGAGCAGCTGGTGCAACTGGAGAAAACCCCTGGCACAAGCTGGTGCCTATTGATCTCTTTCCACCTCTCTTTTGGCTCCTTTGTCTCTTTCTCCTTCTCTCTCTCTTTCGGCTGCTCTTTGTTCTTACCCTGGAAGGAGAGAAAAACAGAGCTCCGTTACAGCCCTTGGACTGCCCACATATTCCTTTCCCCACTGGTAAAAATGAGCGTGCAGAAAGCTGGTGTGCAGCGAGTACAGTGGGCACCTTTGTGCCCGAGCCTTTGGGGTGGTAGTGCTTTCCCCAGATGCCTTCCCAAGGCTCAGGACAGTCCCTCTAGGCTAGGGTCACACGTGATAAAGGGCAGGACACAGCACTGCAGCACGTGTCTGTGCCTCTGCAGCCTCTCCTTGCCGCAGCGGGTGACCCAGGCAGTCACCCAGCCAAAGCACTCTCTCCTGGTCTGCACAACTCGCGCTAAGGCAGCATGAGAGCAGCCAGAACATGCCCTGGAGAAAGGTGGGCTGAAAATCAGGGATCACTCTGTCCAGTGCATTATGTTAGGGGTTACAGTGCATCTGCTGACCAACACAGAGGCCTCAGCCGTCCAAAAGCAATCCAACTAACTAATGATCCCTGGGGTCAGATCCCCTTTTCTACTTGAAGAATTCAACAGTCCCTTCCACAAATTCAGCATCTCTCCCCCACCTTATCCTTCTGCCAGGATCCAGTGACTCGGCTCCGCAGGGAACTCAGACGTCGCATCACCTTTGTGCCTTTCTCTGCTTTATCGCTCTTTCCACTGTCCTCATTTCTGAAACAAGACCAAAATCATCTTAACTGAGGGGAAGTTAACTGGCTGAGCACAGTTCAGGGAGATCACTGATGAAGTTCACCCGACGCATTACTTTAGGACCCTGTCTCTGAGCTTTTCATCTCCTGGAGGATCTGGTTCAGCATCAGTCATGGCATTTATTAGTGGGACACTTGCAAATAAGGAGCTGAACTTTCTAATTATGTGTGCGAGTTCTGGTTGTCTCTGTGCTCTTCTTTAGTGCCATGCACAACAAGGCCCCGATCTTGGCTCAGCCACTCGAGATACCAGTGTCCTGCACACTAGAGCTTAAGTGGAGGGGGGGCTCCAAATCAGTCTTCTCTGGGAACACCAAGTGTGTGGGTTACTGTCTCACTTACTCATTAGACAGGAACTCAAACCAGGTGAGGTTCTGCTGGGAAGAATCGCTGCCTTCTTGCACACAAGCTCTCTGCTTTGCCCTGTGCAGGGAGAAGACATCAAACACACAGCAAAGAACACAAGAGCAGAACTTTTGGGTCAGTGGAGAGTCTCATCTTTGGAGACGGGGCAGGAACATGTTTAGAGTTACAGAAGAGGCACATGAAATGCTGCTTCTCCTTGCAATTCTACCCTACTTTCACTGGAAGAATACAGCGATTCTGGTGCCCTGGGGATTTGCTCCTCACGGGACCAAGTGTCATTTGCCAGGCGGGTCCTAGGCAGACCCATGACCTCCCCACCCACATCCTGCTCCCAGACACACTTACCCGTGATATTGTTTCAGCTCCTGAAGTACCTGCTGGACAATTAGCCTACCAGGGATGGGGCAAAAGAAAAGCAAGGGATTAGAAAATATCCTTGCAAAGATATTCTGCACCCCACAAAGCATCAAGGCACTGGTTTACGACCAGCTTACTCAGGTGTGCCCCAGCGTGGAGTGGGATCTCCTTTGCTATTGCATCTCCAGGAGCTCAGATAGACTCAAGAATCTCAGCCATCTCAAAACAGCCAGGACTGACAATACCTACACGTGGTCTGGGGACACGTGGTCCTTCTCCAGCATCTCCAAAGCAGGGGGTTCAACACCTGGAACACAAAACACTCTCAGCAGGGATCCTGGTTTGCCTTTGCAGAGCACCGTGTTGCAAGCTATGCTACTGGACCCCGTTAATCCTGCTGGGCTCCCACTCTGCCTTTGGTGGGGAGGGAGAAGAGCTGGAAACAATGGGGGAGAAGAAGGCTGCATTGAATTTCTATGAAGGAGGGGAAGGCTACATCACTTTTCTGCGTTACCCCTCCCTTCTCCTCTCTGTGTTACATTAACTTCTGAGGATCCTGCTTACAGCTAGAGTGTAGGAGCTGATACCACCCCAGAGACACACTTTGAGGTACAGGAGAAAGGGCACATTTAAACCCAGGCAGATGAAGCAGTGCCTTTTGTTCCTAGGAAACCATCTTGTGTGAGTACGGAGTGACCAATGCACCAGCCACAGAGAGGTTATATGGCAATGTGTCACTGGGGACGGGCATGTCTGCGCTTAGACTACACTGTGAGCCAGGACCAGACTCAAAGTCAGCTTGACTTTTTATTTCAGGAGCTCCTGGGACCACGGCGAAGGGAAGGGCAGAGGATGTCTAGGCTTGCAGAGGCTACATCTCCAGTTTTTTGTCTTCTTAATCACAAACACCTTGAACTCATTTAATGCCATATAGTCTATACCAACCTTCCACGGCTGGAAGAGAAGAGTTGAAACTGCAAGGTATCTGAGGGGAGGCAACTGTCTCGCAGGCTGATGGGACAGACTTTGACCTCAGTCTCTTCCCGTTGCTGCCACATTCCTGGAGAAGTAAAAAATATTGGATCCAAAGAACTTTCCCAGAGGAAAGCAGCATGAAAGGAGGGGTGACACTGCTGTCTTCAACTACCTAACAGATGATTATAGGAAAGATGGAGCCAGACTCTTCTCAGAGGTGCACAGTGACAGTACAAGAGGCAACAGGCACAGGCTGCAGCAAGGGAAATTCCCACTAGATTTATGGGAAGAGAGGGCTGTGCTTCATCCAGCTTCCAGGGCCTTTATCCTGCAAGAAGGGGCAGTTTGCCCCAGAGCAGAGAAAGCCCATCCTTGCTGAGATTCCTGCAGACCTCCTGGCATACCTGGCTCAACGCTGGCATCGAAGGAGTCCAGCCTGCAGCTGACACCTGCGCATGTTGCCTTCTGCACCCCCCGCTTGCCCTGCAACGCACACAGCCCTCGCACACTCACCGCCTCCTCCAAGCCAGCGCTGACCGTGAGGTTCGGGCACAACGGCTCTATCTCCACTTTGATCACCATGCCACCCCCACCGCTGCTCCAGGTTTCCAGTTCCCCTTTGGGCAGCTGAAGGGACACACAAGGCTGCGGGCAGGACTGGCTCCTCTTCTCCACATCCTCCTGCTCTGGGTCACTGCCCATCTCTGTGGCATCCAGGCTGAACCTAATTCAAGGAAGAGGAACAAACCAGTTTAGCAGACCCAGGCACGGCACAGCCCCTGCAGCGTCCTCGCCTTGGGTGGACAGTCCTAAAGAGCTCATGCAACTGGGACAAGGAGGGTCACTACAGCGGGCACATTGGAAAGGAAACGCCAGGGAGCTTCAGCTGGGACACCAAGTCTTGAGCCTGTTAAAAACAGCTCCTCTGGCTGCCATCAGCGAGGCCACGAGCTCCTTGGTCACTGGGACATTTAGTGCCGGATGGCTCTCGCTGATCTCTTAGCAACCCCTGAGACTGTGCAGCCACCCAGACAGCAGCCTGCCTCGCCTGCGTGAGAGCTGCTGCCCTGCTAGCTGCAATGCCAGGAAAGTTCCTCTGGGCATTTAGAAATGGCAGATGTTGTCGTTTATCGAATCATCGCTGTGGCATCATGTCATAAATCCTACTCCCACCGGAATCCAGCTTCAAGGAAGGAAAAAGAAATCCTTTTCTGGGAAATGAGGGGTGGACCAGCTCCCCCAGTGCCCCATGGTTTCCTGAACACCAAGTGCTGTTGCAGTGCCAACAATATAGGAGCAAAATGATGGATAGGGCTCAGTGGAAAATCTTACTCTCTGCATGGGTTCTGTCTGCAGATCACTGCCGCTTTATTCCTGCTGCCAGAGACAGGCTTCAGGAAGCATTTGCTTAGGGGACAGCAAGGCATATTCCCCTTCCCTGGCCCCGTGCTCACACATGCTTAATCACCCAGCAAGGGGACCCAACAAGTCCCTGACACTGACAGCCACTCTGTGCCACCATCGCTCATGTGCCTGTTACACAGAATAAACTGTGAACAATCCATGGCACATGGAACAACAATAGGTCTGAGAAGCAAAGTCTGAGCTTGATAAAGAACTGCCAAGATTTCAGGCTGAGATAATTTTAGGGTACCTTATAAGGAGGAGAGATAAAAATAGTTCTTGCTGGCTTACACCTAACTCCCAGTCATCCGGGAGATCAATACATTTGTCAGCAGGGAAAGCACGCATGGAGGAACCTGGAGCCCAAGGCATCACGCTGCAGAACACACTCTCCTCTGCAGCCACGTGGAGGACAAAGGGCTGGAGGACACTGCAGCGATTGCAGGCACAGGCCCCACCGATCTGACTCACAGAAGAAAAAGGGATTTGACAGAGCTCTCTTAATCCCTCTGGGGTGGGCAAAGTTCCCCTTGAGCCAGACGATGGAGGCCATCGGGGCAGCTGATGCTGTTCAAGGTCCCTCCAGACAGAGACAAGTTCTCGCCAGATGAGAGAACCTCATCCTGGCCCCAAGACCAGGAAAAGAGGGTCTTCCTACTGCCAAGGAGCCAGTAAAGCCTCTTGCTGCCCTAGCATCTGTTCCTCCACATCCCACCCAACATGAGCAGGAGGCGTCCAGCTGCTTTGGCAGAGGCTGACAAGGGAGGGAGACCACCCAGCAGCAGCTAGAGCTCAGGGCAGCGTGATCGCTCCAGCCTCACGCAGCATCACTGTACCGTATATATCAAATCCTGCTCACAGTGGTGCTTTACCTGCGCTTGCAGTCCATGGGTGACAAAGGGCTCTCCCAGCTGTGCCTCCGAGAGGTAGACATAGATCTCACCAGCGTGGGGAAGGACTCCGTGGCCTCCTGCAGGTCCAGCTCTTTGCCTGCCTCTGCAGGACACTCAGAAGAGCTGGTATCATCTTCTGGCACCGCTGCAGAGGAGCAAACGTGGCCTTTGTTCAGAAAGCGGCAGTCGGCCTCGTCGTAACGCACCGAGCAGGAAACGGGGTTGGAAAAAGCGACATCCACAGACATTTTGCTCAGAGGCCCTGGTCTCTCTTCCAAGAAGCGAATGGCAGACACAGCCCGGGTTGCTCCTTCTGGCTGCACTGCCGTCTCTGGCGCTGTTTTGGCAACTGTCAGGCTCAGGAGTCCCAGATCTCTGTAATACTCTGTGCCGTGGAGAGCAGAGTCTGAGAGGAGATCCTCTGTGCTGCTGTGCAAGTCCACTGCTGGGACATCCAGCTCTGTGGAAGATGAGTCCTCCTGCAAAGGCAGCGCCAGCTTAGCCTGAGCGCACAAATCCCATCTGAGAGCCTGGCACCCCTCCTGCAAAGGGGACACCTCCCGTGCAGAGCTGGAGCTGCTTTTCTTTCCCTTCTCGTGGCAAACAGCCCGCCTGCAGCTGGGTTTCTCAAACCAGACTTTCTAATAGTAGCACCTTGCAGCCAGACCTGCCCCAGCCCCAGCAGCTCGGCTTCCTCCAGGCCCTGACATCTCTCTCTGCCTTATTCCCCCTAACACCAATACAAAGCTCAGAGGTATGATTTTTTCCCAGCAGCAGGAGCAATATAACCTTGTATTCCTTGATAGTCTGGACCGGAACCCCTTTCCCCCATCCTTATTCCACCACAGAACCCTCTGAATATGCTGCTGACCACCCAGTTTGCCGAGCCTGGCTCCTGCCTCGCACAGTGGTAGCGGAAAGAAAGAGGACACTTGCCTTTTCCTCAGCCGTGCTGGTGCAGAAGGTGTCATCCTCAGCGATCAGGGATGGGAGGAAGCTTTTGGGGTTGGGATACTCCAAAGCAGGGGTGCTGTGGTCAGCGAATTCCCGTAAGCATGGCTTGCAGTCAGACCCTGCAAGATTGAGAAGGTCGCAGCACGTGAGCAGATGGCCAGGAGGGATGTAAAATCAGCCGCGCACAGAGAGGTGACATCAGGCATCCCTGAAATGCTCCCCATGGCCCTCTGCTCCCTCGCCCCTTGCAGACAGGCACTGCCAGGCAATTTCAGGACCTCAGCAGTCTTGATCCCATGGGAACATGGTGCAGGGGTCCTCTGACAGCAGAAACTTCATCCCTCGAGCCATGGCACGTGCAGGGCAGAGACCAGGCTTACACCATCCCAGCCAGACCCTTGTAGGATGCCCTGTGTTGCAGAGGCTGTTTCCACAGTAAAACAGAAGAGTTAAAAGACATTTTGATGGCTGTTATTGACATTATGGACCTTTAAAGCAGGAATCTGAAAAAAAAAAAATACTGACTGATGTTATTTTCATCCTTAAGGAATAAAGGGTGCCACTGGGAGGCCAAACTGGAGGCACATCAGTGACTCCAGACAATGCTAAACGTGCCAGAGCACATAATTCTCCTGGTGCCGGCTCTCTTGTGTGGATTTTCCCCACGCAGGAGTGCTAAGCAAGTGTGAACCTGGGTGTGTGCACACTCATTGAGAAACAAAACCAAGGTCTGGATGTTGCTTGATGGTACAAGAGATTGTCCAGCTGAGTGAAGCACATTCCTATGTAACGAGACACACAGCAAACCTTAGCCATGATCTCTAAACCATCGCGTGACTCAGAGGCCTTTTATTCCTTCGAGATACATACAGCTGAGGCAAGTGGAACAAAGCCAGGCTGTTGGCTGAAGCACGGTGGTGGATCTCTGAAGATGCAGAGAACAATAGCAAGAGACTGTGAGCGGCCATATCTATCCAATGGGAAAAAAAAAAAACCAGCAAGAAACTGCTAGAAACCCATCATACTCCAGGAAAGCGAAGTATAAACACATTAATATGAGGAAGATATTGTTAAAAATCACACCCTTGGAAACCTCGCATGCTGCTGCGGGTTTTAATGCTACGCAACGCAGCCAGAAGTTGCGTGTGCCAGCTAGAAAAAGGCAGCAAACGTGAGGGAGAGTTTGGAGGTTTGTTCCTTGGATCCTGCTGCACACTGCAGCTGTCAGATTTTCTGTTTGAAGGAGGGTTTGGTGTGCTTAAATGAGTGCACATTTCAAGTAATAACGAGAGTAATTTCAAGTGATGGCCTATAAATAATACAGAAAGGAAGCACTCTGTGAAGGCACTATTTTAATTAAGGGTTTTTTAACTATAAGAGCAGGGAAAATGTGAAACAGGCTTTCTAGCAAGGTTGTAGAATTTACTTCACAAGACATTTTTAATTCATAGATAAATTCCTGCCCAGGATGTCCTTGAGCCACATCTAGAATGCTCTATCTGTAAAACTGGCAGAGGTTTAGCGAGCTATTGACCATCACCTTTTGCTTTCCTCAGATGCACCTGGATTGCCTCTAATCAGCTTGTAATCAAAAATCAGCATTTTGAAGTGAACACACATTTGAACCAGCGTGGGTTTTGGCATGAGCTTGTAGGAAACTGAGCAGTTGAAGGTGTCAGCGGGCAGCAAAAGCCACTGAACCCCCAAAACAGGCTGGGATGAAGGGTAAGGACCCAAGGGGAGCAGCCAGATGGTGAGGGAGGGTTCCAGGGGGACCAGGAAAAATGGTGCTTCCCCTCAGACAAGTCCAAGGAAGGAAGGAAAAGGAGATTCCCTGCCCTCGCCATCACTTGCAGCAGCGAACAACCCGCAGAGAAAGCGGCAGAGCCCCGAGAGGCGGCCGGGATGTAGCGGCAGGAGCTGACAAGCACCATGGCCTGACAGAGGCCAGAGTCCTGGCCTGCAGGTTTAGCTAAAACAAAGAGGTTTTTTTCCTCCCAAGCAGGGTCCAGCTGTCCTGCCAAGGCTACGCTGGGCCAGCACCGGGCTCTGGGCTGCAGCTCTGAAGTGGATCCCTGGAACAGAGTCAGCTCCTTGGAGGCCTGGAAAATATTCCCTGTGCTCTGCCTGTGCCGTGCAGGGCTCAGGATTTGGCCGAGATGTACGCTGCAGTCAACAGACCCCCTCCGGGCCCACCAAACGACTTATATCCTCCTCAGAGACTTCAGACACCCCCGTTCAACACCCGATAAATCAGGTTTTGCAGCCAGCCTCCAGTGAACTCGGCAGCAGCGGCCGTCAGGCAGCAGCACGCGGCGTGCACGGGGCTACGGCGATGGGGTGACCATTTTAGGCAATGTGTGAGCACCAGACATTACAGTTCAGGGCTCCCCGCATCTAATGCCCAGTTGATGCTGGGCTGGCAAGATGTATAGAGGCAAGCTGTGTGGATGCTTGGGCAAGGGGGGTTGCTGGAGTGGCTCGCAGGGAAAAACACTTCCAGGCATCAGGTTCTGGTATGATGAGCGAGGAGAGGCCAGCGTGGAGCACGCACAGGAGGGAGGCAGGTCTGAGGGGCTGTGAACATCCCTATATCCACGATCGAGGTGATCACCCATGTATCAGCAGGTTTGGCAAACTCTGAAGCCTCTCGAGTCTCCTGGACGCTGCGCTCGAGCGTGTTTTGGAAGGACCCGTGCTCCGTGGTGGTAAGGGGACGGGGATCTCGGCTCCCCAGGTGCTGGCAGACAGCAGCGTTCACCTTCACTCAGCTGAAGCGGGAGATGGGATGACAAAATGACACTTTCAAGAACATTTGCTGTTTGCTTCAGGAGAACATTAAGCAGATTAGGTATTGCAGTTGCTTAATTCGCCTCAGGCCGGGAACCATAAAAGGTTATTGCTGCAGGGAGCAGCCTCAGCAGAGGAATTCCCAGGGCAGAGCTGGGGAGGAAGCGTCGCTGCAGGGCCGGGCATGTCCCTGCACACGAGTGGGGCTCTGCTGCACATTGCCGGAGCTTCCCGGCAGGCAAAACATGAGGGCTCTGGGCTCCTGCGTGGGGAGGAAGGAAGTAGTGACAGATGTCCACTGCATGTGACAGTCTGGGACAGCCTCGGGGGTTTTGATGCCGTGGGGACAGTGGGATCAGCCAGCTGAGCTGGGTTGTCTCAAGGAAGAAAACTCCACGCTGCTGTCACTGTGTGCAAGGCCACTGGGAGCCCAATGAAGAATTAAATACTTATATTTCAGACCTACAGTCAAAACCTCCCTCCTGCAACTGCCTCTCCTGTCACTGGAGACATATCCACAAGTGTCACGGCAGGAGACAGCGCCAGAGCAGCCAGCGCTGGAACAAGCTCTGCCCGTCCTCACCTGCCTGCCCCGCTGCTCGGCGCAGGATGCTGCAGGTCCCTGAGTGACCCTGGAGCCAGGCTGGCGCTGGCGGGGGGAAATATCAGAGAAAACATGGATGTGAACTCTCGCCATGCAGGTCACATCCTCCCAAGCATCAAACACTCTCTGCATTTCCACTGGGGAAAGGCCACACCAAAAGCTGCGGGACAAGGGCACTGCTCAGTTCTGCTAAGCGAGACAATCCCAAGAGGAAGGAAAGACCAGAGGGTCTGGGCATTTCCCAGCAATCAGGGGTAGAGACTGTTGGGAAACCACAGAGAGCACCACGGACAAGAAACAAAAATGATTCCGTCTCCTTCTGGCTCCTGCCTTGCTGGCCCCGCACCAGCTGCCCTTTCCATAGCACCTGGCAGGGTGTCCAGAGCTATAGGGTAAAACCTCTGTAAAGCAAGTGCTGAATTCGCTGTGCCAAAATGGGATGAAGCGCAGTCCTTCGCCTGGCCGGGGCCCCCCGTCCTCGGCCCCTGGCAGCGGTGGGGATTGGCTCCTGCGGCCCAGGCTGGAGGAGGGGAGAAGATAAGCTGTCCAGCACTGTAACACACTGTACAGCGAGCTGCTGTCTTATCACGGCGTTTGGGGCCTGGGTTTTGGGCACGGAGGGCCAGGGGAGCGGGGAGCCAGCACAGTCCTCAGCTTGCCCTCAGCTGAAGGGTCTTGGCGGGGCTGAGGGGGATTTGCAGTCCCTCTGATACCCTCCAAGTCATGAGCTAAGAGTCACCACGCAGCTTCCTCCAGTGGCTCTGCGGGGCACGGAGGTAAAGCCCCACACAGACCAGGTAAAGCCCCACACAGACCAGCGAGTGCCACAGAGCAGCCAGTGCCAGGGGAGGAGCTGAGCAAGACCCCAACGTTTTGTGCCCACAGCACAAGCCCCAGCGGCACAAACTGTTCTGCAAACACATGCTGGGGGGAGAGGGCTCTACTGAGACACTCTCCAAAGCAGCCAGTGCTTGCGAGCACTCTGAGGTTGATTTATTTATTATAGAAATTAGCCCACCAGAGTCTTCCCAGTGAGCCCATAACCGTCCCAGCAGGCACACCGCTGGTAAGGCTGGAGTGGGGTGTCCCAGCTGGGTCTCGGGGCTCACCACAGATCAGAGCTGGCACGACCCTGCCTCCTGCTCTGAATCACCTTCCTTTGACCCGTCAGTTTGCATCTTGGTCTGCACATCCACATCAGGAGAGAACTGGGGGTGGGGGGAATAATGGGAGAGAGTATCAAGAGCTCTAGTGCTGCAGATAAAGGTACCTGCAGGCAGTGTTTGCAGGCAAGGAGAGCCATGTTCAGCTCCTCCGGGACTGCAAATGTCCCCCTTCCCGGGGCTCTCGCTTCCCCCTTTCCAAGTCACAGCACGACATGCAGGAATGAGGCCAGTTCACGCCATTGCTGGCATTTCCCAGCCCTGCTGTCGGACACCCTGAAGCCCAGCTAGTGCCACACAAACCGCCACGGCTCGGACTGTGCCCCGAACATGGGGGCTCTGCTCGTCAGCCCACTCTGAAAGACTGGGGGAATCTTTTCCCCAGCATCTGCTCAAACACCAAACTCTTGCCACAAGGCTCAGCCCTCGCCAGGCAGCTGTGCAGAGATGTCTGCAGACACCGGCACCTCCAGCTCACTGGCAGCAACGAAACAAATGTATTACAAAACCAGAAGGCTGATACTTAACCCATTACCCAGCTCCTAAAAGCATTCATGTGCCTTGAAAAGCACATGAAACAGAAGGAAAAGGGTTAACCAACACTTCTGCAGTGTCCCCTGCAGAGAGGAGCGGGGTGCACCCACCACCAGGCTCTGCCCGGGCACCCCAGCACCGTTTGCTTGTCCGGGACAGGCTCTCCCGACTGCCCTGCAGCAGCCCGGCTCCCCATACACAGCTCAGACCGCTCTCCCCACACACAAGGCCGTTACCTCGCTTAAAGGACCATCTCTTCTTCCAGCACTTCGAGAACGACGGCCAGGAGTGGTTGAGGAGCGAGTCTGACATTTGGGAGCCCTGTGCGAGGTATAAGCCCAAGCAGGAGACGACAGCACGGAGCACGGCAGAGCTCAGCGCGGTCTAAGGCAGCACTGCAGGCTGCAGCCCAGGGGCTGCCAAGGGGGGAGTGGAGAAGCCAAGTGTTTTGTCAGAAGTATCAGCTGATGGAAGCTGTAGCCAGAGAGAAATTCCTGGTCTCTGGCGTTCCCACCTGTGTGACAGGTCAGTGACTTCCTACAGCCAGGCCTGGGGATTAGTGGCCCCGGAGCACACACAGCCCCTAAACGCTGCTCGAGGCTTGTGGATGGAAAGAGAAAACGAGCTGTTAACACACCACAACCCCCTTCCCCTCTCTGCCAAAGCCTCCCTGCTCCATTCATGATGATCAGCTGTCAACCTGATACACCATCACCTTCACCTGGGAAACGTAGGGTAAGAGTTGAGACCACAGGCTTGAAATTTGCACCTTTGGCATCATTTTCAAGTGCCATGGCAGAGCCTCTGCAAGGGAAGGCACAAGGCCCTCTCTGTCTGCAACATCAGCATCATCTTGCAGCTCGCAGCAAGTCCCCATCCCCTGGCAAGGACCTTTCTCCGAGCCCTTCGTAGCTCTCCCACGCAGAGAGGCAGGTGGGAGCAATCTCAGCTATCTCCAAACTGCCCCAAGAGACCAAATTCCCCACCTGGAGGTCTCCAAGCCCAGTGCTCTGATTGGCACTAGCCCCACAGCCCAGACTGGCTCCAAACTTTGCTCCCAACCCCTCGATTAGGCTGAAGAAGCCAAGTTTTACCCCTGTGTGGCTGCTGGGCTCTTGTGCCAGACAGAACCTTCTCCTTGCTGTTCAGCTCACGCTTGTGGCCTCTCCGAGCAGAGCCCAGACAGTTTGGGAATGGGCACAGGCACCTCCGTGGCATCGAGCCCATGCTGGGCTGGTGTTATGCAAAGGCAGGTGGCAAAGAGCATTTCCCTCGCTCGCCTGGCCACAAACCCCAAAGCATCATCTGCCCAACACAACGCTTCCCACATCCCCTCGGCTTCACCGCTCTGATAACACAGGTGCCCAGCCCTGGCGTGGGCAGTTTGGAGGGGGATTTGGGGGACCCAGGTGTGGACCCCTCTCGTGCCCAGCCCAAATCCTGCTGCAGACAGTGCCAAGGCGACCCTGCAAACCTCCAGCTGTGCCACAGCAGCAGGAGCTGGGAGCAGCACCCAAAGGGTGTTCAGCCACCCCAGCACTGCCCAAAGGCAGCCACGGGGACACACTGCGGGTTAAACCCCGACCTCGTCTCCTCCTCTTCACTCGCAGCAGAGTGAAGCTCCTTGCAGGCTGAGGCTCCCCAGCCCACATTTTTGCCTTCAAGCACACGCAGGAGGGAGGCTGACCCAAGCCCAGCACTTGGACTTGTAACTTCATGACAAGCTGCTTCCTCACCAGCCCTTGAGGAAGACGAATGCCAACCCCTTGTCGTGGGATGGAGCTCGTGCAGAGAGTGACTTACCTTGAGGGCTGGAGGCATCTCTCGGGTGGGTTCCCTGTCCACGCCTGCACCCGACAGCCCCAGCTTCTTCTCCAGCTGCTGGTGCAAAGCAAGAAGCGGAGACTCATCGGGGAAGCAGCAGCCGCGCAGCTGGTTTGCTCACGGGGGCCTCTGGCTCAACCATCTCACCGCTTCCCCTTTCCGACGGCACAAACAGACCCGCCTCTCCCATGCTGCAAATCCTTCGACGGCAGCCCCGGGGCTGCCCCAGCGCTCGCTCGCACCCTCGCAGGGCTCAGGGCTCTGGGAGGATCCAGCAGAATCGCCCGGGGGGTCGTGCACCCCGAAGCGCCCGGTGCGGGGGCCCGGAGAGCCACGGAGCCAGCGATGGCTGCGAGGGCAGCGATTGCCACAAACTGCTTCCTGTTCCGTTCGGAGAAAAACCGCTCGGTGAGTGCCGTGAGAGCCTGGCACCCCGGGCTGTGCCCGCGGGCTCGTTGCACCATCACCCGTTATCCTCCTGCCAGGGGCAGCGAGGCCTCGCACAGGGCTCCTGTTAACGAGTCGCTTGTCTTTGCTGTCGTGGATTGACCTTGGGCAGCAAGAGACCCCGAAGCCCGGCAGGTCTCAGTCTTACACAGGGTGAAGCAACAGCAAAGCACAGAAACGCCGATGCTGGCCGTAGTTATCCATGCAGGTGAGAGACAGGCTCTTCAGCTCCCAAAGCGAGCGGGGTGATCCCCCTGCCCTGCCCTCCCTGCGTCTGGGCTAGCAGCCAGAGCCCCCAGGCTCGGGTTTTTCGGCCATTCGCTCCTTCCCCACGTGCCCCGTGGGCTGATGAGCACAGGCTCCTCGTCCCGCTGCCCCGAGCACACGCCAACTCCAGCCAAGCCCTAATCAGAACAAGATCCGCTCACACTCCAATTACTCAGAGACCGCAGCCTTGGCAGCCCTTGGAATAGCAATTACCCCGTGCTCCAGGAAACCACAAGAGCAAAGAGGAATTAAGGTTTAATTTCTCTGAAGTCCACAAGAACTCGATTAGTATCAGAGATCAGGGCTGCTCCTAAGCCAGGCGGCTGCCCCAGCTGACGGGATGGTGAGTTGTCCTCAGCTGAGAGGACGAGATCTTCTCCTCCTGCCCCGTGGCGGACACGGTTTGGGGGTTACAGAAGCGGGGCAGTGCAGGCAGCCTGGAAGAGCGATGAGGGATAACGGCACAAGGGCTGGCTGAGCCCCACAGCCTCTCCGCAGCATCCCAGAGAGCCCAGCAGGCAGCAAACCTCCTGCGACAGCAAGTTCGAGTTTTGTGGCTTTGCTTAATTTTGCATTTTAGGATCCCCAGAGAACAAGCCTGTGCCAGAAGAGGCACCTCCAAGGTATGTTAAAATACCGGTTTGTTTCTCACCACTCTCAGAGTAAGAGAACTCCAGACGGGCTGAGGAAGGGGCTGAAGGCCAGCGAGCTCCTTGGCGTGCCCAAAACACTCATGGGGCAGAGCACGGCCGGCTCCGGGCGCCTTGTCCAGCCCCACGTTCAGAGGCACTAGGTGGCATCAGCACCGCACGCTTTCTGTTCGCCCAGCAACACCATCTCCCTCCCAGCCCATCCCAGCCCTGGGCTGAGGCAGCTGAGGAAACAGTGACTGGAACTTGTTGGGGACAGGGGCGAGGACACCCCAACCCCTCTGAAAAAGCAGCACTTTGTGCAAAAAGAAAATCAGGCTACTCACTTGTATAACAATTCATTGCCTGAGTGTCACACGCTACCCCTGGGTCCTGCCGAGGGGCAGGATGGAGGGCAGAGCTCCCACGGGTCCAGAGCAGCCCCAAACCCCACATTCAGGTCGGGCAGGGACAGGCCATCGGCAGGGCCGAGGCGGGACGTGCCAGGGCTGCAGCACAGGCTGTCAGCCGGGGAGCTGGGCAAATCACGCTGCGCTGGACGGAGCCACGGGGAAGGAAATATTAAGCAAAAAACTTAATTCCACCGGCTGCATCACTGCACCGTCCTGCCCGGCCATCACCCCTGCGAGGAGCCCCACCGGCAGCAGCTCCTGCAGCCACGGGCGGTGGCAATCCCAGGGCTGCGAGGAACAACGCTGAAGGATTTTGGTGGGTGGAAGGAAAGGGGATGTCTTAACTGAGCGGCTGAATACAGCGAGAAGAAAAATAGTAACAGTAAGTCCTCACCTCGTTGGTGCAGCTGATCAGGAAGGAAATCTCACCTCTGGTGAAACTAAACAAGATTTAAGTTAGATTTTACACTCCCCGAGCAGCCTGCTGCAGAGCAGAAGGGGAGACGGTTCCTGGTGCAAACCCCGTTACAGCTGCTCGGCTGCAGGACGGGATGAAGCAGCTCCTCGGGCTTTTAAATTTCTTTTAAAAACTGCCTACGGGGAGGGAAGCCTGGGGCCGTGCGTGTGGAAACAACAGAATTACACCACAGAGCAGCAGCTCTCGATGTCTGAGGCCGAAGGAATCCCTTTACCAATGTTTACCCCGTGGCATCAGGCTGCCGAGGACCCCACAGCGAGGACGCAGCCCAGCACGGACGGCCCAGGCCAGAGCAGGAGTTTCGCTGCCTTCACCCCACAAGCCCATAACTGGCAGAGCTGTATTTTTTTTTTTAACACCATTCATTTTGCAACTGAAAGTATTGCTTATGCCAAGAGACGCATTTAGTGCTTTCTCTGCGGTAAAGCAGCACCCAGTGCCGCACAGACAGCAGACACAAAATGAACAGAGTTATTCTTGGATAATTTATTCACAATTTTAATATAAACAGGTAATTGTTCAATATTCTGACACACAGCAAGATTTATTTTTTTTTCTTAATAGTCAAAGATATTTTCTGTACATGTCACTGCTTGGCTCTTCTATAGGAAAACATTGAAAAAAAATAAGTCAAGGGGGAAAGTTTTTCTCTTTTTTTCTTCCTTTTTAAAAAAAATCATGGCACATTTGATCCTTTATTTCAAACAAGAGGTATCTGCAGTGCTATCTGTATTCTGGAACCTTAGATATGCAGAGAGAAAGGTGGGAGCAGCAAGATTAAACAGAACAAAAAAAAAAAAGACTTCACAGAACATCACTTAACACGTAACTGAAACTGTCTTTAGTTCATCGAGGTGCAAGCAGAAAGCGTTTGCTTGTGGCTGTGTTTGGCAAAGCCCACGCCCAGCACCCCCACCTCTGCGGGTCCCCAAACACAAACCGCTGCTGTGATACTCCACGAATAAAATCATTCCCCAAACCGAAGCCAAAGGAAACGCTTTCCCTGTTTCAATCCCGTTCAGGTTTAGAAGTGGCCCTTTCTGAACTCCTCCATCAGCCAGTTTTCGTGGGACGCGGTGATGGGAGAAGGAATTCAGCAACTAAGATGGTGGAAGCGTTGCTGGATGCTGCTGGGAGAATCGGGATGAACAGAAGAGCTTTGGTATCGAGTCCAGCTCAGATCTCTCAGGTAATTAATTAATCCTGAGCTCAAGCTTTACTGGTGATGCTGGGACTCAGCTAAGCGAGAGCATCTGTGCCCACATTTAAACTCCGCTCAGGGTTCCTCTTTAGCTGCCAGAACGATCCCAGGTGCTCCCAGGGACGGGTCCTCCCCTGCACCCACAGAGACTTTCTGGGCTGAGAAGAAGAAACTATTTCGGACCATCAGGCGGAACACTGGACATGGAACAAAACGACTGCCAGAAATGTAATTTCTTACCGACTGCAAATCTGTTGGCAAAAAAATAACAACGCTGGAGGAGTTAATACTAACTTTATTATACAATATTTAAAAAGTCATTTCTCTACCTGTCCCCTTAGAGCTTGCATTGTGCTGCAGTTAATTGGCTGAAACTGCACGAATAAGTGCTTATTTTCGAGAAGGACAAGCAATTTCATTTTAAAAAGAAATACACATTTAATGACAGCAGATTTGCTAAAAATGGTAGCTGCAGAATTGCTTTTGAACAGTCAGGTTCCTCCAAAAGTCAACTGTACCATCGGCCTCGCTCTTGTGATGCTCGTAACAAGGCAAGACGGGACCGGGCTGACCCCGTTAATGCTCTTACACCAACACCCACATACAGAACCCAAGCAGAGTTAACACAGAGCCAAGCAGAAGGTAATAAAAAGGCCAAATTCCATTAAGTTCATACAAATACCAAATAAACTAATCTTCTGAATTTCATGTATTTCTCAACTATTTCTGGATTCCAATCCATCCGACAGCTCCTTGCCCTGGACCGCGCGGCGCGGGAAGCTCCGAGGGGCACCGGGGAGGCTGGGACACAGTGAGAGGATCAGAGGGTTTCTCTGCAGTTTCTTGCTCACTCCAGGCTCTGCCCCCATCTCACACGGATCACAGGAGCACCCACCACAGCCTTGAGAGTAAGGTTTGGTTGTTTTTTTTATGGCACAAAGATATTTTACTTTCTGACTTGTAAAACACGGTTCCAGTCTTGGTATCAGGAATCACTGCTCGCAGCGAGTACCTCTGGGTCTGTCTTCATATCACAGCGACGTTCAGAGGGAACTCGATTGCCTCCCTCCCTCCCCTAAAGTGGAGGCTCCAGAGTAACGGACGCAGCACCCTTCTGCTCCTGGCTTTTCCCATCTGCCTTCAGCACGCTCAGGTCAATACCACAATAAGCGACTTTGAGATTTTTCCGAAGAGATACCAACGTTATATGCAACATACTAAAATGAAGCAAAGTGTCCCATCGCTATAATACAAATTTAGGAGGAAAGAGAGACGCTACCCATAAATTAAGAGTACCCTTTAGCAACCTAAGAGCAGCCTCTTCCACACCAACACAGCTGCTTTATGAACAACACAAAACACCCTCCTTGCAGCGTGGGCTAGTTCCCATCACCTTTCCCAGCCCAGTGCTGGCACAGAGTTTACGTTATGAGCTCTTCTATTTTACACCACCACGGAGTATTTACAAGCAGCCAAGGAAGGTGCATTTCTACCCCAGCAGCCAAGCTTTGCGACGCTGCCCTGGACTGCACGACAAGTACCAGATTCAGGATGTGGCGATTGAATTTAACGTGCAAACAGTTCTGAGGAACCTCTCCAGTCTCACGCTCAGTGAGAGCACGGCGGAACATTTGCTCAGCAAGAACAACAGCAGAGCACAGAAAGCCGTTTGTTCTACCTCCTGCTTCACCAGCTTCAGAGATAGAGAAGTTCTGGCTGCCTGTTGGTACCCTCGCTGTCCCCAGGCCCTGCACAGGAGGCTACAGCTGCTCCTGAACAGGTTGAAGAGTCCGTCCTGGGCTGTGAGTGGGACGTTCTCTGCCCACCAAGGGCAGGATCCAACCCTCCAACAAACACCTCAAGAAAAGAAAGGGCTTCCCTCCTGCCGGCCGTGGCTGCCCTCCTCCAGCCATTCCACCTGCTTTCCTGCGCTATCGCCTGGCTCCTCCTCAGCAGCGGCAGCGAGGGCTTGTGCTTCTGCTGCAGCCACCGTGTTCTCACCCCGGCAGGGATCTGGCCAGAGCAACCAGCAGCAGCTGTCCCGAGGAAGGCCCGGCGCCTGCCCGCACCGCACACCTTCCTGGGCAGGAGTCCTTCGTGACGCCCCGCACGGAGAAGGTTCTGTCCCAACTCATACGCGACCCTCGGTGTCTCTGAATCAGCGAGATCCAAGTGAGGGACTTGGGCATCCCCAGGGTGAGGATCTTCCAACAACAGAGACCAAAGTGGCAGCCGCGGGCTGAGAGTGAAGGATCTTCCAGAAGTGAGAGCTGGGCTTCACGGGTGATGGTCATTTCTTCTTCCTAACTCTATAGTTAAGCAAGTGTCGTCTTTTAACAGCCACGAGTGGCAACCGCTAGTGTTATTTCTTTGTTTTTAAAAGGGGGAAAACAATATCCTCCCCCTGAGTACCACAGGCCTTTCCTCGCCCTTGGCACAATGCAGAAAGGATGACTGGAATAATCTTTACACCCAGTATTGGGTACAAACAACTGCTCCGTTCGGTGCAGCGTGAAGATGACGGTACAAGCCATGCGAACGGACTGCCTGTCCCCAAAGCAAAACACACACTCCCTTGTTCAGCGAGCTGAGTCTTGCAAATCGTGTGGACTCAGAGGGCCAACCAATATCAGCTCCATTTAAAAGCCAGACCCAATACAAGGTTTGTTTATATAAAAGAACTCCTCTTCCCACAGTTAGGATCGCTGCCATTTAAGATGTTATCAGCACAAGGACGTGTGGAAAGGGCTGGTTTCAGGAGGTCACATCCCTCGGCCCGACTCCGGATTACACTGCGAGAAGGGCAGTGACCAAGATACCCCAACCCAACCCCACCAACAAGGGCTGGCCACAGTCCCTGCTCCACGCTGGCAAAGACGGCTCCAGAAGGAAGTGGTCTACTCCTCTTTAGTTCACTAAAGTCCAAACATTTAAATGCCTCTTATGTTCTTTTTTTTTTTTTAATCACAAGAGAACGAAGAGGAGGATACCAGAATATCAGATCCGAATTTGTAAATCGGTTCCTTTGGTCACTCAGATTAGTGATAAACAGTGACGAGCCGTTCTCCTACCCCTTCCCATGGGTGAATGGTCCCTCGTATTGGAATCAGCCGATATTGGTTTTCCCTGATCCACAATAGGTCCAGACCAGAATATTTGAACAGGTTTAGAGGTGCGTAGTATTAAAAATATCCTTAAGAAACACTGAGGTAGACTGCACCAGAACAGGACAAAAATAATCCCACCACATCCACCTGCCAAGATTTTACGGATACAAATTTACATGTTCTGTGTGTTTAAGAAAACAAATTGTTTGTTGGTTTTTTTTTTTACAGTGTTTTATATATTAAAATAAATTAAAAAATTCTAGTAAGAAAAACTTCTCTTCCTTAGAAAAGTGTGAGAATCTCTTCTTTCCTGCAGTGTAGTACAGAGCTGCTGAACAGTTACTACTTTGTAAAGCAGAAGAAACGTAAACGAGGCCTTTTGAAACCAAAGGTTCTTCCCCACGTCTGGACCGTCTGTTTCCATCTGACTTTGTGAGCAACCTGCACCCTCCACCTCTGTCCGAACCGACCCGACTGAGCCAGCTCACGGTGATGCACAGACACCCTCGTCCTCCCCGATGTTGCACCGCCCCGTTCAGCTGCAGCGAGGCCGAGCGGAGCAGGCTCGGAGAGGCGCTTCCCTACACACTCCAGCCCCTTTCATCGGTTACAGGGAGAAACCAGCAGCACTGCCCGGGCTGGAGTAAAAATCCCCCCCCAGCTCGGCGTCCCCACGCTCAGCGAGTCAGGAGAACCTCGTTTTCTCCTAGCAGAGAGCGCAAACTTCTCCCGGAGGGGAAGCAGAGGACTGAGCATCTCCCTCCCCTTTTCAAACCACCTCCTGTATGACACGGACCTGCACCATCGACCCCCTTCACTCCTTGCTTTAGCACCTCTCCCTGCCAGCACACTCCCTCATCACGACGAGTCACGTTTAGTTTCACAATTATTTGCTAACGTCTTACGCTAATCAGCTCTTTTATGCAAACAGCAGCAAAACAAAGCACGGTCCAGAAGACGAAAGTCGACATCCCAAAGAGCTGGAAGCGGCAGCTAACGCAGGCGTCCCGGGCGGGTATCTCAGGAAAACACCACAGGGCTGTGGCAGCACGAGGCCAGACACCCGAGCAGCGGCAGACAGGCAGCGGGGAGCGAACCACAGTCACACGCAGCTTCTGCTCCACGTGCAGAGCCAGGAGCCTTTGTGCTCTCCCCGCTTTAGGTTGGCTTTAGCGTCTCTTTTTTTCCGGTTCGAGTTCTTGCTCGTCCTCTCGTGCCGGCTGCTCCCGTGGCACAGCGCGTGCAGGAGGCAAAGGAGTAGCAGGCCTTGGGACTGGCATGTTCTGGTGTCCTTCAGCCCCCAACAAACAAGTGAAGTCCCAACTACTTTATCTGAGGGCTTCGAGTGGAGCCAGCTGACTGCATCGTATAAATCATGAAAGTATTAGAAAGCCTCGTCAAGGATAAACTTAACATGTGCTTCGTAGCTCCTAAAAGGGTAATCGGCTAAAAGTAGTTCATTCTGAAATCTTTGGACCACTTTAAGACCAAACAATCCCCCCAAAATCACCCCTCCACGAAAGGATCATAAACAGTCAATAATTTATATGAAGTTAAAATTTAAACTAAAGACATTTTTAAATATGTTACAACAAACAATATATATATTCAATGCTGTGAGGACAGAAAACTCCGTATCTCAGGTCAGGGGACTCCTACTTCGTTTGGTCTTGAAAGTACCCACAAATCTCAGATTTCTGCTCCTTTGGCTCCCAGCACATTTTCCTCATTTGTTAATGAGAGAAAACCTACTCCCAAGAGTCCTTAGTATAAAAATAATCTGTTTAGAATTCAGTCACTCCAGGGAAATGGGAAAAAAAAAAGATAAGTACACACTTCCGAGAAGAGGAAAGCTTCTGTGAGAACATACAAAACTTATGTACAAAAACAACAGAAGTGTATATTTTGCTATACATATACACCCCACATATATATACTGCACACACGCACACACACGCACGCACCCCTGGGATTTAACCCATTGAAAAAGTATGAAAGCAGCAGCTATTGGTCAATCTGAGGATCTGGCGCGTCCGACTGATGTGTTGGAATCCTTCAGCTGTAGGGAAGAGCCTGCCTGAAAGCCTGGAATCCTCCTGGAAATGCTTTTGTCCCGCAGAAGGTTTGTTCCGCACCGTTACGCTGTAGCTCAGATACCAGCAAGTTTCACGTCTTTTGTTGGCAAACGTGGATGCTTCTCCTTCAGTTTAACTTACGCGGTGGCTTCCTGTTTTGAAACCATGGTTACAGAAGGGACAGCAGCCATGGAAACCTCTTCCATTTATGTTCACAGATAAGTCCACTGACAACCAGTCAACTTGGCAAAAAAAAAAAAAAAGAAGTATTAATCATAAGATGATTAAAAATCTGCAGAGTTTGTAGATGTGTGTCATACACTGTGGCAGCAATAATGAGAGTCCTGAGATTTGTGGAGGGGGAAAAAAAGCAGACACAACCCTTGGGCCAAACAGGAAGCGTTAGGAAGGACTTGACCTGGGCATGGAGAGAATCCGCCCGTTTTTCTTGCCACCGTTCATGTGAGTGTAAGGTATGTGCTCTTCGTAGTTCCCCTTGAGGGCCATGGAGGGCCCATTGTCCCGCCCCAGGACTTTGTCCCTCTGCGAGTACGAGGAGGGATCGAGGGGAATGCTCTCCATGTTCTCAAAGTCCATCTCGTACTCCTCCGTTTCCAGAGGTTTGTTCTCCTCGCTGTAGAAGAAGGAGACCTCGTGGAAGCTGGGGTGCAAGTCCTCCTTCAGCATCTCGATGATCTCGATGAAGGTGGGGCGCATTTTAGGGTTGTACTGCCAGCACATCTGCATCAGGCTGTGCCTAGATGGGGACAAACAAGAGTCGGGGGTCGGAAGGAACAGTTTCAGGTAGGCAGGGCTGGCACAGACCAGGACTATCCACGTCAGACCACCCACCACCCACACGACTCCTCCGACACTCCACCGAGTTCTTTGTTCTCTTTCCAGCCT
The DNA here is from genome assembly GCF_013368605.1 of Nyctibius grandis. NCBI lineage: Eukaryota > Metazoa > Chordata > Aves > Nyctibiiformes > Nyctibiidae > Nyctibius > Nyctibius grandis. The sequence continues at coordinate 3,862,436 of NC_090688.1, read as the reverse complement.
CCATTTCTGCCCGTAGATCCTGACACTCCTTTTTCTCTATTTCTGTCTAGATCAAAAATTCCTTCCAATTCCTTCAATTGTTCTTAACTCGGCTTCCGAAGGAAACAGGGCTGCAGTTCTCACACTCTGTGGATGCGCGCGTGCACTTACAGCCAGGTCACAATTTTTTAATTCGTTCCATTTTAATTTTAACTCACAGCCTGAAAGATAACAAAGCTCCTAAAACTTCAAGGCAGATAGGAGGCTGTGCAGAGGACAGAGGTCCTATAAACAGCCCACCCAGAAGAAAGGCTGCGGCAAGAGGTCAGATGTTATCAGACACCACAGAGAAAGAACTTACAAGTACAAATAAAGTTTCAAACTGGAGTTTCTAACTGGCTGTGAGACACACACGTCCAGGAGGAGGCTGTTTTCATAGGGATGCTCCCAAAACGTGTTTATTTTTTGACTCTGGAAGGGCTGTTTTGGCCACAAACGGGCTGGGGTAGGAGGTTACCGGGTTGCCCCCCACTGCTGTACGCTGCTTCAGCAGGGGCTCCTCACACCCTTCTGTCAAGGCACCCCAGCTCAGGTTAAGCACTTAGTAACGGGATTTTTTTAATTACTCTGACACAAACAGTTTAGGGAGCACGTGGGTTTGCAGCCGCGCTGGCAGACCTGGGGACGCAGTAACCTCCAGACAGTAAATGTCACGAGCAGAGTAACCCTTAACCCCGGCGCAGGAGAACGTCTGGCTGCAGTCTGTAATCTCTGGGAGGTGTTTTTCACCGCTTCACACCGTGCCCTCTTTCCTCCCTAACCTTGCAGGCAGCCCAGCCCTGTACTTTAAGCGGGGCAATGAGTCTGCAACAGAAATGAAAAGGCCTCGGACACGATAACCAGCTCTTGGCTCAGCACAGCATCCTCCTGCCTCTCCCTCCTCATTAGCCATAAATTGGATTTCTGGAAATCAGCGGTAAAATGTTGCTGTAATTCTCAAGACTATTTACGTAGTATAGAGAGATGAATTACACAAAACCTCAGCAGCCCTCGGATTAACAAGCTGCTTTCCAGCCCCTGTAGCCACGTGGATGCAGACTGTGGCCAGGCTTTGCCACGTGACAGAAGCCAACTGCCACCCACTAGTCTGCAGTGGAGGGAAAACATTTCATTTGGGCAATTGATACAGTGCTTATTTGTATTTTAAGCTTCTCCTGTGCCTTGTACTTCCTTCTCTTGACTCTGTACTCATGATGTAAGGTCCAGGTTGGTTTAATTTCCCTTCTAGTGCTCAAATTTAACTCCTGGATCCCTAAGGATGCATTGGTTGAATTTCTGAGAGGTGGCTCACTAAAGTCTGTTTTGTTCCTCCCCAACAGAGAAGGGGTCAAGAGGTGCCACATCTGGGGCCACCTCTGTTGGCCACGCTTTAGCTAAAGAGTGCAGCTTGGCCGACTGTCTGCTTTGCTACTTACAGCCTCTCCGGGCAGTTGTCCGGCTGATCCAGGTATCCTCCGTCCATGACAAACTTCAGCACCTGTTCGTTGGAGAGTCCCTGGTACGGCTGCTCTGCCAAACTGCTTATTTCCCAGAGGACGACTCCAAATGACCTAAGAAAGAGAGAATAAAACACCCTGGAGATCTACAAGTGATATTTTGGAGAATACGTACTTTAAAAGAACACGATTATATTTTTAAGAGGGTTTCAAAACAACGTTTTTGTTTTGTCTGGGCTCTGAAGAAGTCAGCAACTCACAATTTAAACTGTGTGTGTTAAAATAGTGAGCTCCTGTGCTAGAATCCACCTGGGATTACAGAGCACGACTTACCACACGTCAGAATAAGCAGTGAAAACACCGTCCTTTAACGATTCGGGTGCCATCCACCGCACAGGCAGCAGTCCTTTGCCTCCCTTACGGTAATAATCTGTCTCATAGATATCTCTGGTCATGCCAAAATCTGAGAAAAACAATTGGGATGTGTTAAACTCTCTCCTTTCACGCCACTTTCATACTTCCAGGCTATTTTCATACACCCAGGGAGCCTCCTAGGGTCCAGCTTGCAGTCATTTGTCACCTTGTGATTAACATTCAAAACATTTTCCTTTTCCCTGCATTTTTTTTCTACAGAGCCGTGATAGAGACTCCAGAGTTAAAATTTTTAGCGACAGCTTCTATTCTAAACGTTATTTTTATTCATCCCCTTCAAGTAAAACAGAGCTCCCTTTGCCCTGCAATCCCACTGCCTTGGCTTTAAGTCCAAAGAGAAAAACCACCACGCTGTGGAGTTTTGGGTTATTTTTAAATGTTATATTTACTTATTTCTAAAAGGGTTTGGGTTAAAAACTGGTTCTTGTGGAAGATAAATGACTTTTAAAAGACACCTGACCTAATGAGAGGATTATTGACACTTGGTTTGTTGTACCCAACACCTTCTTTGTCATAATTCTCATGAAAGCAAAGCACAGTGAGATAACCGAGGCAGCTTAGGCTGGAAAGACAAACTTTTTGGATAGAGGTTTGAGAATAGAGAAGGTGAGAAAAGCTGCTCTGACTCTAAGGGAGATTATTTTCTTACAGAAGTCCATACAATACTTTCCCAGGTAAGAAAAAGAGGAAAGTTTGCTGCATCTCCAAAGGGAGCCAGTGGAAATCACGTGTGTTTGCTGCACTGGTCTTGGGCTTCATGTATTTGCCTTTACAACAAATATCAGCCACAGAATGATCTGATCACACACGACATACCTCCGATCTTCACAGTGAAGTCTTCTGCAACCATACAGTTACGAGCCGCAAGATCTCGGTGAACAAACTTTTTGGCATTCAGATAGGCCATGCCGTCGGCGATCTCTGCAGCCATCTGGATCATTTCTCTCAGGGTTGGTGGCGGACGACCAGGGTTATTCTACAATAAAGAAAGAAGCATTCAAACCCAAATCAAGTAACTCTGTTGCACAACAGGCTCCTTCTCTCCTGCCTTTACCTCAGCATCGGGTCTCAAGGAGCGAAGGTAACTCTTCAGATCTCCATGTGCCATTAACTCCATGACCACCAGAGTAGGTTGCCCTTTTGAGACCACCCCGAGGAGCCGAACCTGGAAAACAAGTGAGAAATTCCCTCAGGGTTGTGTCCAAACACACCGGGCAGAGCCCAGCTATGAGAAGAGGGGGTTATAGCACAGGCAACACCCCCCGACCACGAGCTCAGACCAGCACCACAAAGCCCCGTCACGCTGAGGAGTTTTGAAAGATGCATTTTATACAATATGATGTGGAACGATCCCGGCTCTTTTGATCAACTGCCTCTGCAGAAGGGCTGCTTTTGTAAGCTCAGCGTCACGCTTTGAAAGCCCCAAAGAACTATTAGTTACGTGATGGGACCTGCTAATCCCCCGAGGCGCCCGGCGGTGCTTACCACATGATGGCAGCTGAACCCTTTCATCACAGAAGCTTCGTTTAAGAACTCGATGCGCTCGCGGAGGCTGGCCGACTCGTTAACAGTTTTGACAGCCACGCGGGTCTCCGGCTCCCCCTTCACGATGTCCTTGGCGATCCCTTCGTACACCATGCCGAAGGAGCCCTGGCCCAGCTCGCGGAGGAGAGTGATCTTGTCTCGTGGAACCTCCCACTCGTCGGGGACATAGACTGTTGAGCAGAGGGAAATGTTTCTGAATCGAGCAAGTCTCTTTTGAAAGACATTTCCGTGGCAGCCTTGTGTAGCACTGCCACAGGATGTTATGGGTATAAATTCTTAAAAAAGACTAGAAAAACGCCATAAAGACAACGCCAATCCCATACTGCTGCGCTGCCTGAACGGCCACGCAAGAAATAAGGCGCTGAAGAAAGCCCTCATTGCTCTCACCATCGCTGGCGCTGAGGTATTCAGGGTTAGAGGATGCGTAGAGGGGTCCAGTTGGTCCTTCAGTTTGTCTGGAAGAGAGACACAAATTCTTCAGCGCCTTTGCAGCCTTTGACACGTTAGATTTGATTTGATTAATTCCCAAAACATGCAGCAAATACAAACTGTCCCAATCTCCAAATGCACAAAATATTTCCTACACTAAATTAATATTGCAGTCACTATGTAAATTAGAAAATAAACACAGAGTTACTTGCAACAAACAAACAAAATCTTTGGATACAAGTTTTGCTTGTTCTGGTGGAAACAACATAAAATTGTGCTCACCTCTTTTTCACAAGCACGTAAGTAGCTCCAATAATTCCAGCAATTATTGTGGCCAAAATAATCGGAACAATTATAACAGCAATATTAGGCTGAGCATTCACTAAGAGAGAAAGAGAGAGTTGGAGGTATTATACAGGTCCAAAATCCAAGTCTCTTCCTCAATAAAATCTCCTCCTTGAATAAACTGGAACAGACATGGAAGTAGAGGCTATTTCAGGTACAGAATGAGGGGCTGCTCAGAATGAGAATTCAAATTGTTGTTCGACAGCTACGTGAAAAGAAGTCACACATTTCTAAGTAACTTCAGTTTCTTGAAAGTAGATGTATTGGTAAATATTTTATGACCCCCTACAGTTCCCTGTGCACTGCTTGCTAAATCCCCATCTTCCAAAAATAACCTGAGTTTCTATCAGGAATTAAATGTTGGGGAAAAATAAAATGAACTCACAGTAATCAGCCACATAAAAATAGGTGGGTTCTGTCCAGGAGCCATTTCCAGCCAGTGACGTAGCTCGTATGCGGACACTGTAGTTTCCAGGCTGCAGCCCACGGAGTTTACAGCCCTGCTCGCCGGCAAAATGCTTACGGGAGACGCAGAAGTGTGCTTCCTGCGGGAGGAGGGGAGAGGGAGCCTGGGTGACGCTACCCCCGCAACAACCCCCCGCTCTGGAACACCACACTGGGGTTTCTACCTCACCTCCTGGTCTGGCAATGTACACAAACGGGGCTTTCACACGCTCAGACCCTTTCCAATGTGGTGGTTTGTCCTGGATTTGCATTTTACAGTTTGGTAGTTCAGGTTACAGAGAGCACATGCCATTTGCTGGGCTAAACCTCAGCCCTGAAACCTGAGCGGGGCTGGCAAGGCCTCCCACCCACCCGGCACTGGCATCCTGCACGGGCAGCGCGGCTGCCCACAAGCTCCCAGCCTGCTCAACGCTTTATTAATTTCTCGAAGCAACTTAAATTAGATGTATGTTTTCTGTCCTCCTGTGAAATAAAATTCCTAAAAAAACTCCCTGCAGAACATTGGCAAATCATGTACATAAGGTTGGTAAATTCGATGTGCTTATCTGGTAAACAGGCACCCCAGAGACAGATTTTTAGTTCTCAGTGTCGCCACAGATGGAATTCCAGAGGATACAAATTCACTGGTAAAGTTTTATGTCACATTGGTTCACGCACGAGGAAACCAGACAGGGCAGAACACCACATGCACTAGGACTATGAGAGACCAAACAGCCCTGGGCTCCCCTGCGGAGCGACTTCTCCGAACGTGCTGTGTTAAGGGACAGACTCTCACCTCTGTCTCCCCAAGACGTCCATAGTTCACTTCATACAGCACAATAAGACCATTGGGCTCCTTTGGTTCCTGCCACTTCAAATGCACGGTATTTTTTTCAACCACTTCATGGGTAACTGGACCAACGATGTCATCAGCCTTAGCTAGAACCAAAGTCATGATTAATAAAGAGTTTTATTTCATGTCTTCAGCAAAATTTGCCAATACTTCATCCAACACCCTTTCCTATCAGGACACAAAGACAGCACCAGTCCTACACGATGGTTCTGGCTCCCAGAGGAAAAGCAGCGTTTTGGCAAGAGCCATCAACCCAAAGCAAAGCTCAGGGAGAGAGTTACCTTCTGGCATGGTCCTGGCACTGACGTAAGCTGCAACGCTGCATCGGGATTCCTGCGCGTCGTGGTTACACGCGTGGAGCTCGATGCGATACCCGGTGAAGTGGCGCAGGCCGGAGATAACCAGGGACTCCTTGGACTTAACCTTTTCGAAAGGTTTCTGCTCCTCTGCGTTCTCGGCCGCCGCCGCCGAATTGTTGGGCGAGGACGCGATGGTGGGTATCACCACGGTGGCGTTTGCCACAGAGCCAAGGTCTCTTCGTTTTCTTGACGGCCTATGAAATAACCCAGGTTACAACGCTGTTTGTTATAGTCAGTGTAAACACGTTCGTCCAAAAAGGAAGAGTTAAAAAGGGAGAGCTCAGAGTGCCACCGAACACTCAAATCCAAGCCTTGTATTTGCAACGCAACAAAGAAATTCAGGACTTATTATTTTTTTAACCAAGCAATCTGTCTCAGCCCTGTAAGGCACAGAGCTTTTAACAATTCTGTATCCCCGAGACTCTTTCCCTGCACAACTTCATACAGGGGAAAAAAAAATAAATTAAATAAATAAACCCAAGTCTAAAGTATTTGCTTGAAAATTCAAGTTCTTCTGGATCCTCCCAGCTGGACACAACTTTACCAGGCTGCCTATGGATGCCTTGCACGGTGCTGCAATGCTTGGGAGTTCATCTCCTCCACATCCTAGCTAACGAGGTTGTATCACAGCCCCCAGCCCTGACGACCTCAGATGTTCCACATAGTCCAAGTGTCATAAACTCGCGTTTATAAAGCGTACGACCAGTTTCACAGCTCACTGGAATACATCTGCCACTCCAAACCCTAAGGCTCAAGCTAGAGAGATAATTTTAACCTTTTTCTGAGAGACCAACCTATAAAGTTATTTTCAACACACGCGTTTAAAACTCACAGATTCAGGTTCTGTATTAGCTGGGCGGTTTTGCTAAGCAAATATTGCCTCTCAAATTATTGCACTTCAGTCTGAAAATCCATTTTTTTGCAGTTGTAAAAACAGAACGGGCAGTGTGATCCTGTCAGCTGCCCTGTTTGCAGTGAGTGCTACTCGCCAACTTTAATGGCAGGTTTCGTCAGTAAATAAACTGAATTAATTCAACAGAATTAAGAACCATTCACAAATTTCATTTTCTTGGGGGGAAAAAAAGGGAACAAGTACCAAAACAAAACTCCTCGTTCTAACACTTTACATCCTGCCACACATTTGCCACGAGGAATTCCAGGTTGGGAACTAACCCACGCGGGGAATCAGTAATAGTGTTTAGTTACACAAAAGGAATTAATGCCATTTGAAAACCGGACCACGTATCCTAACGGGGATGATGATCTTTTTTTGTGTGTGTAGCTATTAAAGGGTACAAAGAGTGACCTGAACTGAACCCACGCTTGAGGCATCTCCAGTCTCTAAAAATGTAACAAGCCGTTGAAGCAAATCTTTGCTGCTGAACTGAACTTTCCGCTGCCGCCCTCCGACTGCCCGGCAAGCGATCGGCCAACTCCAGCCACCACGGAGGAGTGCGCAGGGCAGGTCTTTGTCTGCAACCCCCCACCTCCGTGTTCCCTGCTGCTGTTTCTCCTCCAACAGCAAACTCAACCAGCTGGAAAGCAGATTTTCAGATTTCCTCAAACTAAACGTCGGGTTGTACACAACAACGTCAGCGTATTCATCCAGCTGATGAAAAAATGGGATGCCAGACGTCAGGTTCAGCAGAGCACATTCCAGTTTTTTTTAGTTTTCTCTTTCTCTAATTACTAATTAACTCATTTTGGAGCTGCTGTTATCCCAGCTTGGGCATTGTTCTGAGCAGTGTCACCTAACGACGGGGCAGAGTTCAGAGAGCCAGGTCTGGGTCATGCCACCTCCCTCCTTTGGAAGGAATCTGTTACAGTCAACCAGAACCTTGTTTGGACTTAAAAGCCAAGCTCCACGCCACTGTTTACAAAGTGTGGATTCAGCTGTTCCTCTTGTTTAAGAGAATTTTGTTTTTCACAAGTAAAACAGTAATTTGACCACTGATGCAACACAGAGTAAAATGCAAGAATAACTTCTGCCTTCTCAAGTAACAGAAAGCAAGAAAAACTTTTGAGGCTGTATACCCCAATCTTCCCATATTTATTATCCTGGATTTGCAGCAATTTTCTGGCCAAATTCTCTGTATTTTCCAACACCTGATGTCTTCCCATAGTTGTTCCAGTGCAATTTTCATTATGGCCATTTCAGTAGCTCCAGTGACCTTCCCTGTGAAATACTCAGGTTCAGGTTCCTTCTCTTCGTACTGTCAGAGATGATCAGTGTGTCTGAGGGCTCTCAGGTGGAAGGACGAACACAACTCATCACATGCAATACAGCCTGTGCTGGGGTTTTTAAAACTGCCTTAGCCAGCTTCAGCCACGTCTTCCCACACACCTGAAACTACCAGAGGAGCAGCTGGCCTGTCTTCCCCCTTGTGCTGCCAAAGCATTTATATGTTTTTCTGTACAATTAATTGGATTGAACCAGAAAACCCAGGGAAAAAAAAAAGTTATTTTTAATGTGAGCCATTTCCCAGATCTTGTTCACTCTGTAACCCACTAATATTTTTAATGGCACGAGCGTGTGAGGCAGAGAGAGAGAGAGGACAGAGACAGAGAGAAGAGTGAGACTGCTGCTTCTGCAGTAGCGATGGTGGAGAGTAGACATGACATTACATCCTGAATAGCAGCCATTATGTTCCCCTCTGCCTCTCAGGACTTTTATTACTTTTGAAATCTTTCCAAGCTTTCCACAGAATCACGGAGCAGTTGAGGTTGGAAGGCACCTCTGGAGATTGTCTAATCCACTCCCTGCTCAAAGCAGGAGCAGCTAGAGCAGGTTGCTCAGGACCACATCCAGGCAGGTTTTGAGTATCTCCAACGATGGAGACTCCGCAGCCTCCCTGGGCAGCCTGTGCCAGTGTGCAATCACCTGTCTGCTCCAATCTGTGCAAAACTCATTCCAATGTAAGAGCAAATAACACAGGAAAGAAGAAACAAAGCATCAGCTTCTGATGGCCACTTTGTTCAGCTACAAAGGGAGGTCACAAAGCATGTGACGTAAAGATACCCGTGAGCTCTGACTGGGAAGGCGGGTATGGCAAGAGGCATTTAGAAACTTCTAGTTTGCCTTGCCAGTGCCGGAGCAAATTAACCCACAGGACTTGTGATAGTATCTCCTAGAGTAATCAACCATGCACATGGGGAAGGAACAGCCTCTGTGAGTTCCAGAGGGGTTCTCAGCAAGTCAGGTGAGATCACAGAATCATTTTGGTTTGAAAGACCTTTAAGATCATCAAGTCCAACCATTAAGCTAGACCTGGACTAAGGCAGAGCACAGCAGATCTGTGGCAGAGCCTCCTACGGACTGGATACTGCACAGGGATCAGAGAGCTGGGAACAGGACAGGAGGAGAAACATGGTACGTGGAAAACAAGGAGACAAGACGTAGGAGGAGTAACTTCTCAGCTGCTCTGTCCTCTGCACCCCTGTCATCTCATATTCCCTCATATTCTCATCTGTGAGATTCCTCCCTGTGAATGGCAGGCGGCTTCTCATCTCCAGGGGAGTCCACACAGTGCCTGGAGAGAGGTCAATAAACTATCAGGAGCCACACAAAAAGCACTTGAAGTAAAACACACCTCATGTTCAGTCGCCAGGCTCTGCGCAGGCTGCACTATGAGCAGCCACAGGCACAATACCCACAGGAAAACAAATCCTAATTTACGTTGCCACAGCCTGGAGCCCGTCAAAGGCAAGCAGGATGCATGGCAGCAGGGAGGTATCTTTACTGCTGACTTACAACAGCAAAAAGGGCTTCTATTAAAAGGATCAGTTAGCACAGGGGAGGTGGAGATTTCTTCCTTAGTGGGCTGACAAGGTGGCACATGCTGGTGATTGGTTTCTTCCTAAAATACATACCCCAGAAACTGGCCTGAGAAGCATCCTGGGCTGGCTGCACAATAAAATTGGGGAAAAAAAAGGGAAAAAAAAAGAAAAAAGAAAAGAAATCAGATTGTCAGAATTGTCTGCCTACATCAAGAGGAGTTTGGCTTTTGGACATGGCTTGGTTCTCCTCCGCTTTGGAATAGGTTGTGTCCTGGCATCATTTTGCACACTGAAACTCATCCTTCTGATGAGCTCTAACAGCAAAGAAATTGCAAAAGGAGGGACTGTGCACAAGCTCCTGTGTGACAACTGCAGGTTTGCCGAGAAGAACCATCTAGTAACGTGCCCAACAACAAAAAATGTTCAGTGCAGCAACGTAGCTTTTGTCAAGCAGCTGCAAATAAACGTTTGTTAGCTAAGGGCAGTGAGCAGAGAATAAATTTAGAGCACAAAACATGACAGTGAAGAGGGTAAATCACTACAGCCTCTAACCTGATTCCCAGCGCTTCCTCTGTAAGTTGCATATGAAGTGTGAAGACATCCAACACCACTTAATGTGACCCTGCGTGTGCCATTCAAAACAGGACATTCACCACCCACAGCAGTCGCATTCCTCATGGTATTGGAGGTATTTCCCAGACTAAGTGCAAGGAAGACCGCAAATACCACGCTAAAGGACAAGGCTGTGGCATGGTAAACTCTGCTTTTTCCTCTTCCTTTCTTTTCAACTGGATGAAAAGCTAGACCACAAAATTTTAGGACAGAAAAAAAAAATAGCTATTTTTGGCATCATGCAAGTTTAAATGAGCTGCAGGCATTTAGCTACTTGTTAAAGATTCTCACTTCATTCTCAAGCTGAGGAGAATTCAGGGACAGGAAATATGAGCAGGATCTTCCAAATCTGTAGTAACATCAGTTGTAGATGCTCCCACACATGTATTCAGCTGGACCAGACAGTCTCACGGAAGCGCAGAGAAACTGGCAATGCGGCCACATCCAGCCCAATAATTAATTACATTTCCTTACCCAAGACCACCTGGCAATACTGTTTGATATTCGTACCTGGGGACAAAAACTTCATTGTGAAGATAGTTCTCAAATGTCTTGCGGAAAGCAGACTCCTCCAGCTCCTTTTGTATCTGAGAGTCTGTTTTAGGACAGGAACAACATTCTCCACTGACATCCTCATTTTCACTTTGATTATATTTCTGAGGGTCTTCGGATTCAAAAGGAGGAGACCACGTCCTTGAGGGCAGTTTTAATCCTGTGGACAAAACAATTTTAGTGTCACTCATGCTTGACACGGCAGAAGCAGATGTTTGATCCTATGAAGATCCAACACTAGTGTACACAAGATTCACAGCCCATTTTGGAGAGCCTTGGCAATGGCACCTAATGCAACTGAACAGTGGGAGAACACAGCCAGTGTCTTGAAAACAGCAAAATGAGGCATCCAGAGCCCCTCCCAAGTGTGTGAAAGGTCTCCAAACAGTTCTGAGACAGCTTGAAAGAAAGGCACAGAGAGAGAAACACACACTCACCTTTTAAGCAGTAATCAAGTTCATAAAGCTCACTATCTTCTGCCTGCTGCTGCCAGAAGACCAGGTAGTGCGTGATGTTTCCGTTGGGCTCTGAGGGCGGCTTCCACTTCAGAATGATTTGGGATGAAGAGTTGGAAACAGATATCGGATCTAATGGGACTGACGGAACTGCGTGGGTGGGAAAAGAGACAGAGGTCACTTCCACTGCTCTGCGAGAGCTTGACAGGACAAGGGACAAACCCAGACAACCTTCCATGTCCATGGGAATAAACAGTGCTCTCCACAGCAGGTCCACTGACACCCAACAACCCCGCAGCAGGATACACCAGTGTGCACACAAGCTCTTACACAAGGCCACACGAGCCTGATGGAAGAAGTGCACGTTGGCACCATCTCCCCACATTCTTCCATGTGTTTAGAAATACCTTCCTACCACAGCAGAGCAGCAATGGCAGTGGAAAGTTTCATGGATATGGGACTGTCGTGACTACCAGGCAGGAGACTATTTAGGGTCTATTTTTGGTTTTCACTTGCAAGGCAACGTTAATTTAATGATACTGACCAGTAGCGTTGGTCTGGACGTAGATGATTTCACTCTTTGCACCATATGTCCTTCGTTCATCTGAGAAGGTGACCAGAGTTTTAACAAACACAGCATACTGCGTCCATGGCTTCAAGCCCCTCAGAAGCCAGCCTGGCTGGGCCTGGGCTTTGGGCTCATTTGACCGTGGGGGTGGGTCAACATCCACAACTGTCCAGCTATTTGACCCACAAGCGTCTTGGCCATCAAACTCTGTCACATTTTGGTATGGACTTTAGAAAAAAAAAGAAAGAATCCTCAAATTAACAAAATCCTAATTCAAGCTTTTAAAAATAACATTTCTAAAGACATTAGTGAAAGGTATAATCCTTTACCCTTTGGAGAAGGTATAACTATCTCATCATACGTATTCTGAAAATGAAGCACAGGGAGCTTTGCAACCCAGCCTCCTAATGGTATCCCAGGTCAGGTACTGTTCCACGGATGATCCCAACAACTAAATCCAGGCTAATTATATTCAGTTTTATGAAAATCGGCTCAGTAACCTTGATTCTAAAAGAATGTTTCCCACCTCAGAGGGAATAAATACCTCAACGTCCCACGGAGATTGTGAGGAGATGATAAACTCCATGGTTAGAGGATGTACGCCTAGAACAGCTGGAACAAGTCATGTCTGGATTGCTCTTGAATGAGGAATTTTGACTGTACACAACTCAGTAAGTCAGGGATCTTAATGAACCATCTTATGTAAGGGGAACATTGGAAACTTAAGTGTAGGAGCCAGACAATCAGAGAGACTAAATAGCTATGCCCACAGCAGGTTTAATATCTACTCTTCAATGCCAACTGCCGATGACTTTGTACCCTAACGGTGGATCACTTACGCCTCTTTGTAAAAAAGCATAAATCCCAGAAGATCACGGAAATCAGGAGGCCAGTACGGCTCCCACTTCAACAGGATCTTGTCGTGAGATGTTCTAATGGAAGAAAATTTCAGCAATTCATTTTCACCTGTAACAAAAGAGAAGTGATGACAATGTCGTTAACACTAAAAAAAAAAAATAAAGGCTTCTATTTTTAATTTAGAAGTTTATTTTCCCCACAGATAAATATGAGAACGTTGGCATTGAGAAAAGCTGTTCATTAAAGCCTTATCTTACTTCAACACTATTCCTGCCTTAAGCTAGGGGCTGGAATACGTGACCTCCTAAGGTTCCTGTCAGCTTAAATTTTTCCTCTGATTTTATGAAAACGATCCAGTAGAAGAGTTGAACTAAATTCTACTAAGTGGGAAATCTAGAGGCAACATATTTCAAAATCCATGATGACCTATACAGCTGAACCCAACAATATGGTTTGCAGAGCTTTTGTAGCCTCTGCCTTCAAAGCACGTGGATTCCCAGCCTTGCCCGGGAGTAGCACGGACCCTTTGCAAACAGGAGGGAAGGACAACAAACAGTTGCAGGAGGGTGGAGTTTTGAGGCTCAAGGGACGCGTTACAACATGGTATGTCCAAGCAGCCCACGAAGGACAAACTGTGGAGCTCTGATGGGATTTGCCATCCCTGCAGTAGCTGCACAAGGGAGGAAGAACATTCATTTCACTGGCGCCACATCCAGTACAAACAAGGGCTTTTTTTTTTTTCTTCTTTTTTTATTTTTTTTTCGGTAAACAGGATGCTGCCAATGTGAAAACTAGTCCTGAAATGTAAAAACAAACAAGAAGCCAAACACACTGGCAACCTGTGTTTGAGGTGGGGGGGTGGCACAGAGAACAGCTCAGCAGAGTGGAATTAAAGCTGGCAAAGAGAAATGCAACCGTCTCCTCCAGCTGCCTTTAAACAAAACAACCAGCCACATGGCTGCATGTGTTGGTATGTGGCAAAGCAGATCAGGAAACTGATTCAGCTGAAAGATCTTCTCTTTTTACGTCTGTTCACAAATAGCCCCATCAGAATAATAAACGATGGCAGATTCAGGGAAGGGGCTGTTTAAGCAGTGCTGGCACCAAATGCGGAGAAACAGCGTGGCTGCAGGATGATCTAAGCTGCATTGCAAGCTGTGAACAGACCAAGGAACTGAAATGCAAGATCTGATATCCCAGTTTAATTAACGCTGGGGGTTTTGGTGGCAATACCTGCTTAAGCATCTAATGTGTCAACCTGTGCATGCTCCTGTTCCTGCATGCACGTAAAACTTTGTGGGGCGAGACAATAAATCAGAGCAGAGAGATGATACAACCCAAGAACAACAGAGCAGAAACAGCTTGCTATTTTTTACCCCAGATTACCTCTACAATCTGGTTCACCACGCGGCCCTGTAAGAGTTTTACTGGCACAAACAGGGAAAGGGGATTGTGTGTGGCACAGGACGGGAACAAACAGCAGGGCTGGGGTGCAGAAGGGATGCGCTTATGGCAGTATTGCTACCAAAAGAAGTGTCTGCAAAACTACAATTTCAGTAGCACGACCTTAGTTAGAGCATAAAGCAACGCTGTGTGTTTGCTCCTTAGCCATGCTGACACAGGCATCGTCTTATCGTTGTTCTTGAAGAACACTGTTAGCTTGAAAACCTCTGAGAAGCATAACAAAAATTGTTGGAAAAATTTCTCTGACTGTTGTCATAGCAATTGCCTCACGTGGCTCCCGAGATGGGTGGAAATCCTGTTTCTCGATGTTTACTCTGTGTGCATACTGTCACCTCATGACATGGGAAAAGAAGATGATGACTATTAATCAGATACTCAGCAACAACACAAAGTCCCAATCTGGACTGAGGTTATGTTGTGCTAAACTCTTCAAAAAGACACAACAATACACTCAACCCTGAAAAACTCCCAGCTGAGCACACAGAGAACAAACTTCTCAAGACCGAAGCTGGCAAGGTAGGCTCCTGGCCAGATGGAGAACCCGTAAGAACTTTTACTCATGGCACATTGACAGTGTGGCTGCAGCGCACAAGCAAGTGGCAAGTCACATGTCTGGTGCTTTACCAAAAGGACAAGGACAGTCCCTGGAAAAACACCATAGGCTAGGCTGAGAGAAATGAGAGTGTGAGGTTAGCAAGGCAGAGAGAGAGGAAAATGATGCAAATCTTGCTGCATTCTGAGACTTTCTTACATGAGGCTTGATCACCGTTCGTCTTCAGGGCTATGTCGTTCCTTTCCTGACGCCCCTTAGTCCCAGAGATCTCTTCCATCTTGTGGATTTCTGACAAACACAGTTTGGGATTATAATGGAAGAAGAGTTTGCCTCGTGCAATAGTGAGGTTGTGTTTACTCCAGTCCCAGAGCTGGCGAAGATTCTGGTTGTCCAAGGCATAAAATGAATAATTCCTGAAAGCAGAGAGTGAAAATGTGGATTGGGGAGGGATCCACTGAAAACTTTTTTTCTCACGCACTGATCCAGACACCAAACAAAACTGAATGCAAACTATCTTCTCTGGCAGGCCACAAGCCATAGGCAGAGGAACATTTACAAAGAACTTAGGAATTGTTTACCAATACAAATCACTCTGATAGCACTGGCACTCCTTACACTTCAAAGCATTCAAATAAAATAGCTCTTGAAAGAACTCACCCAGCTTCTAGTGTTTCTCCTCTAATCAGATGTAGTTTACGAAAAAAAGAAAGAGAAACCAAGGCATAAGATCGGCGAATTTTTAGGTAACCTGAGATTTCTTCTATCAAGCCAAGATTCGCTTCTAGCTCAGCTGCTATGTTATCTGTGGAGAGGAAAACATTGGGTTTAGTTTTCTGATATCACAGAGAGAAACACTGATAGTGGAGCCCAAACATATTAAATAGAACTGCTTTACATAAATTCAAAAGACCTTACAAAAAATCGGTTAGCGAAAACCCCAAAGGACCATCCCAAGGGCCTTTGTTTTGCAGTTATTTTTCTGAATTGCTCTAAGATTCAGAGTGGTCAAAGCAAGAGAGAAGCGCCCCAGCTCACGGACGGTGTCATATTCACTGACCACACATCCCTACCCCCTTACTCATGCAGAACTTACTTCCTCCACGGATATTTATAACTAAGCTTCCATTAACAACCGTGCAGCCGCGGAGCTCCTGTGCCGATGTCACCGAATCGATCGTCTTCTCTTTCCCATAGTCGCAAACCTTTGGGCAGGGCCCTGCACAGGGTGTACAGTGCAAGCTGAAACACAAGAGAGTGGGGAATGGAGATGGGATGCTTTTGCAGAACATCATCTGGGGCATCCCCGGCACTTCTCAAAAGCCGAGTAATCAATTCCAAGGGACGGTGTCCTGACAACACGCTACGGGATTCACTGGCGGTGAGCAGCACCTGGCTCTTCGGAACTTCAAATAACTGCTGATAATTATTTGTCATTTCCACATTTCAAACGCTAATCGCTCTGTCCCTACCTACATAACACAAACCAGAACAAAGTGATTTTGCCTATTTGAATAGCCCCTCCAGCACGGTGCTGCTCAGTGCTACACATCCAGGGGTTTCAAGATCAAGAAACCCAGGCCCAGTCCCCATCTCAAGATCACAGAATCACAGAATCAATCAGGTTGGAAGAGCCCTCTGGGCTCATCGAGTCCAACCATTGCCCTGACACCACCATGGCAACTAGACCAGGGCACTAAGTGCCACGTCTTTTTTTAAACACATCCAGAGATGGTGACTCCACTACCTCCCTGGGCAGCCCGTTCCATAATGGATCGTTAACCAAGTGTGTAATTGATGAGTGGAGAGCTGGCTGTTCATCTGGGAATCCTGATTAAGGACTGTACATAAAGTTGCTTTAAAAAAAGGCAAGCAAGCATGTGCTTTGTGCTCTGGGGAAATCCTTCTTAAATGGCAGCAAGATGAGTGCTTGCCCTGGTCATAACACCACAAGAATGTGTTCCCAACTAGTTCAGAGAAATAAATGCTCCAGGAAAAGCACGGAGTAGTGTTGTGAGGTCCTACTGGCAGCAGCCTGGGACAAGCACAGGAGAGAGGCGATGGTGGCTGTTACACAAGCAGCGTATCTACTTTGGGGGCTGCTAGTTCCTTCTTTTGAAAAGCAAAACAGGATATGGAATAAAAAGTCCTGTTAGAGTGAATTCCCCGAACTTATTAGGGCGAAGCAAATACATGCGAGCACAAAGCCACCAATATTCATAGGAAATCTGACTCATCACAATATATAATGTTGCTGTGGGACAAACAACAAAGTTTTCAGTGATAAACAGCTCAGCAACACAAATGATTTAATTCCTTTGTCGAAAAACCCTGGGAGTAGACAGAATGGCTGTTCCCTGCTTTGATTTGTGCCACACTTGTTTGTTACATTGCCCATTTATGTCTGGCACAGCTTGAACCTGCTCAATGAAAGTAATTACAGGGATGAGAGACAGATATTCTGAGAATGATCCACTCGGAATATGCTTGTTGTTTTCATTAGATGTGACTTTCCCCTACTCTGCTCAATTGCGAGGCTTGCTAGTCTGAGGTCTGCTTTGCAAGGGAAAGGAAGCAGGGCTACTAAAGCCTGGCCACTGCCCATCTCCCTCGTCCCACTCGATCACAGAAAGATACTTCCAGCTTCAGGAGGCTCCTCTTCCTTGTCCCCTCTATCTCCTTTTCCCACTTTTTCCAAACTTGAGAGGAAACAAGGAAGCAGAGGAAGAATAAATCGGTAGGTAGACCTGTCTGCTTTAATGGCTTGAATTAGCAAGGTATTAGTTTGCAAATCATATTAAAGTAGACCAGGTAATTGTCACAGATGTTCCAATGCTGGAAACTTTTCTTGGTCTTGACACAGAACACAAACCTTCTGTCCAACCACAGTACAAAAACTCCAGCATGGTTTCTTTACCTGCAGACACTTGTACTTACTTGCTGGAATTCATGATGTAGCCTGACGGGCACTCGTGAACACACTCGTTATTGTGGATAACGTGACAGCCCGACTCCCTGGCGTTTTTGCATTTGTTGTGCAGTTCCTGGCAGAAGCTGAAAGTCACACAGCGCCAGCCCTCAAAGCGATAGTAACCGGGCGGGCAGGTGTCCACGCATTTGCCTTCGAGGTAGAAGTTGCGGCAAGCCACGCATTTTTCAGGGTCGTTCGGCTCCGTGCAGTCCCCAAGACATTCGCTGTGACAGCACTGACCGTCGGAGGTGCAGCCTTGGGACTTGCAGGCAGCGGGACAAACTGCGAAGAGAAAAGAGAAAAGGCAACTGAGTATCCCAGGACAACCCGACGCCGCAGGACCGTGATAGGCTTATGAGCAACAACGCTTCATCCTGCTTGGCTTGGCAGCTTTCTTTTCAAAGAGGCATCTCTGAGGCGCAGGTGTCTGCTTCATCTCCACTTTCCTGTGGAAACTCAGAATTTTAATAACATTTTTGAAGAGTGTTATCATTCACCCTCACAATTCATTAGCGCTCATCTTCAAAAAGAGAAAACCAAGTTTTTCCTCTTCTTTTGGTCCAGGACTATGAGGCTCCCATAAGAGCTTTGGTGACTCCAACATTATTTCTGAAGCCCAGAAATGATGAGACTCTACAGCAAGAGCTTCCCAGCCTGGGACAGCCAGTTTCAGCCAGAAGATTCTAGTTGCTTAGCTCAAGAATCTAAGTTTCCCCCAGTAATGCTGCAAATAACACATGGCCAACAATACTTTTACGTAACCCTTCAGCTTTATCAGGATTTGCTTTCTATCTGTCTATCAACTCGTCACCGGTTTCCCTGGAGGTTTGGTGACTCTCCCAGCAAGTCCAAAAAGAAAGGCACCCATGAGTGTTATTGCTTGAGGTTTTTATGGTTTACACTTTTTAATTACCCGTTACTTAGCGCCTCACAATACTTTTAATGAGCGGTTTGGGCTTTGAAATAGAACCCAAGCAGCAGCATAGCTCAGAGCAAACACCGTGACTAACGCTGAGCAAAAGGAGCACGAGGGGAGGCTGAGTAAACCCAGAGCAGCTCTGAAGGGGAGTCCTGCCCCTCCGCCGCTCAGCACCTTCACACTCAGTCTTAACGATCCCAACGAGGCTGAACCAATTAAATCTAATGCTTAATCCAGAACATGCCACAGAACTTGAAGTCAGAAAAGAGAATAAAGCTGAAATCACCACTACAAGAGCAAGCACCAAAGCCAACTCAAACAGCAGGAGGAAGAACCTGCGCTGAGGGACAGGGGACACGGGCCCGGGTTTATCCACACGGTGACATACAGCCTTTGGGCCCCAGCTGTGAATTGCCAAGACGCAGATGGAGACATGACCACCTTCTCCCCAAGCAGGAGGGTTTTGTCTGAGGACACACCTGAACAGCTTCTGATGTCCTGCCCAAGCGCCCTCGGTGAAGGAAGACACAGGTAAGTCCTCCTGTGATCTGTGCTGGCCAGACCAAGTAACTTCACACTGAATTAACACCATCTGCCTCGAAATGCCCCAAGCTTTCTGGCCAATAGTCAGTGTTGAAGCAGGAAAGGCTTTATTTTTTTTTTTAATTTGTTATGGAAACTAATCTTCAAAGTCTCATGCTTCTTTACACACATTTTGAACTCAGCTGCAAATATTCACAGGGCAGAAACTCTTTTAAATTCTCAACTCTAAAGGTTTTTAGAAGATACAATTAATCTATTTTTAAACTGTTCTTAACGTTTCTCTTTTTCCTGTTCTATGAGCTTTTGATGTGTAAAAGACAGTTTGAAGAAACCAAAGCAGCCAAGGCAACGTCTTTTTTTTCCATTAAGCACTTAAGACCAGAAACTGTCAATCACTATTTTGTGCAAATCCTTGTTACACAAGATTGTGAGTGGATGTTGTCTTGACATCATTGAAGTATGCATGCTAGAAAGTATTTCATTTTTTCCAACGAGGACCTGAAAATCACGTAGAAACATCTCCATCATATCTTCACTACCGCTTCTTATTACTACAGCACCCAGGTTGTATGACTCCAGATGGGTTTTTTGTTTGTTTTTTTTTTCCTCCCACGTTATGCTTTCACTGCAGGACAACACCGAATAGGTTTGTGCTGACCAAGTGCACCTCATCACCCCTTCATCATCGAGGTTTGCAGACTCCAGTAATTGTCACTGGCTCATGTAGATTTGCCTCTTTGCAATGAGGTGGCAGTTTTGGGAGGTGTGGCACAAACCGAGGTGGCACAGGGTATACTTGGACATCACAACGATGCAGCTCCAGCCCCCGGTTAATGCTGCAGGACAATGCGGTGCCTCCCCCTCCGCACAGGGGAAAAGGGGAACTCTCTTCATTCCTCACAGAGGAGAAGAAAGTCGGAAGGGAACTTCATAAATCCTCGTTAGAGACAAGGGAACAGCTATTTGGGGGTAGGGCCAGAAGCCACCACATCGTACTGTAAAAGCTGCTGCAGGAAAAAGCGCTTCAGCACTGGCACCAGACCAAAGCTGTTCATCACGGCCATGAAACCTCTTCATCGGATCTTTAAGAACAAGACTTTGAAAATCCCTGTCCCAAAGATGACAAACAGCACAACGCTCAGCTAACCTGCCCTGGATGGGGGAGAAATGGAGTCGACACAGAGGTTCAAACCTGTTGTTCCAGGGGTGAATAAATATTTAACTAGCTAGCTAGCGTGGCTCCAAAGACTTAGGAAACAATGCATTTTACAAACCTTTCTGATTATAGATTCAAACTGACATTTCTTCATGCTGCTGAGGCCCAGCTTGGGGGGGACAAAAGGCAGCGGAGTCAGCGCAAAGGAATTTCTACCTCTGCGGATCGCTCCCGTCGTTTCACCACTTCCCTGTGCTTCAGGTGGAAAGAAAAACACACTGATACTGTAAACACATTCCCAAGCCAGCACAGGTAACCAGGAGATCCATATTTAACAGGCAAGTCAATTAAGCTGTTCAGCTAATAAACAGTTTGTCTGAGTATCTAAGTATTATTAAAAACATTTGTGTTAGGTCTTGTGTTAAGTCTTGTTTCTTGCTTTCTGCTAACAAAACACCAGCAGTGAATTGTTTGAAAAAGAAAAAAAAAAGGTAAGAATCACTGAGGATGTTTTGCTTTTCCTTTGGGATCTTCTGCCACTGCACGGGTTTAAATCGCAATGTCCCGGGTGAGCTGAATTGAGGATTCAAACGTGGTTTGGGTATGATAAGGGTACGCAGTTCATTAAGAAGAAATTCTAAACCACGTGTACGAACACCAAGATGCTGTGTACATACTGTACGGGCACAGATGTTCCCACACGGTTTTGGGACTGATTTGTCATGAATCGACACTATCTTTCTACCGTGCGGTAAGAAGCCCTGTCCACGTGAGCGTGGGTCAGCAGAGGCAGCCTGGGCCACCGCGGGTCCTCTCAGAGGGCTGGGGCCACCAGCCACGTCCTGTGCAAGCCACTCCTGTCAGCCAGCGGACAAGCCAGCGGCAAGAAGCACACTCGCCTTGCACCGTGAGGTCCCTTTTTCATGAATTACACAAGCCCTATTTTGATTACGGACAAGGCAATTAGAAGGCTCCAGATCCAACGAAGTCCAGGACAGAAAACAACTGCGGCAGGAGAACCGCCCTCAACCTCAGCCAATGCATTTGCTGCCTGCGCAGGGAGGCATCCAACATCCAACCGCTCCGCTATCTGCACCGGGCAAACACGCCTTAACCCCTTGCCAGCCACCCCAAAACGGAGCTCCCCAGACGAGCCCTCGCCTCCCACCGCTTGGCACGGGAGCCCACGCCGCTCTCTGCTCACGCCGCTGCAAAACTCATCAGATTAATGCAATTTACGCAGCCACTGCAGGGTTTTTCCCACAGCAGTTTAACTCGTGAGGCGTATTTATAACCAGGAGAAAAACGTAGGAGGAAGCCAGCACGAACCCGGCATTGACACAGCTTAAAATGGCTTGTTTTGGCCGCGACACGTAGCGCTCGCTGCCAGAGCTTAGGTTAGTGTAATGTTATATGACGTGCACACACGTGTGTAATTCAAAGCCAGAGTCCCACAGAAACAGTATCGGAGAGCTCTGCATTTCCCCCGTGTTTTTTTTCTCTTACTGTAAACGGCTGCAATAGCTGTCATATAAATTTATCCATTAATAGACTTGCGCACACACACACGTATAATCACACTTGAGTTACAGTTGCAGTGGGAACTGTAATTTAATTTCCTAACGTACAGTCGCGATAATGACCTCTGTAGAAATGTGTTCTTGCGGTTCTAAACCAAAACAAAACCAACAAGGGAAAAAAAAAAAGGAAACCCGAGGACTAATCGCCCACGGCAGCAACTCCTCAGAGCGTGTGTTGCAAGCATGTGATCTTAATTTAGCACTACAGAGTTTGTGCTTGTGTCCTGGATTCTGCAAGTGCTGAGCGATTGAAATCCATATGAATCTTACCTCCTTATAAAATTATGTATTAAATCATGTTATACGTGCATAGCAATTTTATTTGAACGCTTTTCCTCAAGGTTAACTCATTCTATTCCTGTCAAGAGGACTCCAAATTCAGTAAGTCGTTAAGCAGTGTTAGAGAGTTCTATAATATAATTTTCATCATTAAAATAAATTTTTTTTTTACTCATGATCATCTGTTTTTCTTGTGAGCATTTATTTGATCTGAGTATGTCAAGATGACCCCTAATCCGAGTGCATTAATGTATCATAAGGTTGAAAAGAGATATTAAAAATTAAATAAAACTGTGTCCACTGAAGACTAGGTATAAATCTAGAACTCCACAGCAGAGTGGCTTGACAGAGGGTTGCTACAGGAAAAGCAATGTCCTGCCAACCCCTCTGCACTGTGGCTTATGTCCTTCAATTATTTCTTCATGTCACCGAGACCAGAGAGGCAGAAACCTCAACCCTAAACCCCCCCGGCAGCGGTCCTTGGGCTGCACAGGGCAAACTGCTCCCAGGGCGTTACGACGGCAGTAACGTGCCTGGGAGAACAGGGTTATAGAGGTCCACTGGACTGTTAAAGAGCACAAGGACTTTTGATCGCCTCGGTGACTAACCGTAGCTCTCCCAGACCTTCCTGAATCTACAAAATCAATGGAGAAACTAGAAGAGAACAAAAACTTACAAGGTTAACCTGCTTCTACAAAAAACCTGCCAGCAATGCCTGACACTGGCTGAAGTTATCAAGCAAAATTCAGGAAATATCACAAGACGTTCAAGCAAGCTTTCTGTCACTTATTCACAGTGCTCAACTGCTCTAACAACATTTATCCCTCCCGTCTCCCCAACGCCAAAGACGTCCAAGGAACAACCCTCCCAAGATGCATCGACTCAAATGCTGTTACCCACACACAGGATTTCAGTTCTTAGCACCAACTCGGGAAGGAGCAAGTGCCAAATCAATTCAAGGTTTTACAATCAGCACGAAAATTAAAGTGCTATTTATAAAATGAGATGTTACAGGACAAAACGCCACGACCCCACTGAGCTGCGAGTTGGGAACATCATGAGGTCCGTATTTACACAGGAACAGATAAAATTAACTGCAGGTGCCTCCCTTCCCATAGACAGTGACTTCCAAAAACAACACACTGTTACTAAAACGTAAAGGAAACTCTTCCCATTGACATTTCTCAGCACAACGTTACAACTCTTATCTCACCTACCAGTAAGGATAAGAAAAAACTTGTTTCGCCTCCCAACCCTTTCACAAGTTACGTGCTCATGTGGAGCTACGGGGAACGTCTCCAATATTCCAAAATGAGAGCGGTGCCATTCGCAAACCCCGTGTCCTCGGCTGCTTCCCGCAAGGCACCCTCCAGCCAAGAACAGCCACCACAGCTAAAACCGACAGAGATGCTGGTTCTGTTGCGTGGACCTGTTAGGATGAGCAAACGTGAGTTTAGAAAAGATAAAAGGGGTTGGAGTTGCGTGCCACCTTGTCCAGTCGTGATAATGGAGGATGTGGAGGTCTGTGAAATAAGTTGTAGAATGGAGATAGGGGGAAAAGGTTGAGCTCTGTTGATAAACGAAAGGAGTGGATAAAGGCAGACCTCTCCACAAATGCAGCCTCCTCCATGCCAACCTTCTGCTGTTTAGACTGTGCACTAATCTATTACCTTCTGTGCTACAACTGGTGGAGTATTTCTCCAGAAACAGAGAAATTTACTCATGTGAGTTACGCCAAGGAACACAGAAACCTTACTACACCTTTCTGTTTCTCTCCCTTGGGGGTTTTCAGTCCTGCTCTCCTCTGTCACCCCAACTATTTACACAGAGAAGTGGATGCCTCCCACTCGAGTATGCCTAATACTGCCCAGATAGAATAAAGATCAAAGAAACATTTTCCTTTCATGCGTTTTAAGCAGCACATGTGGTGTTTACACCATGGCAGCAAGCCCCTTGTGAACTGAACTTACAGAGCAAAGCATCTCTGGTGAGAGCTAGGGGACAAAGCTGAAAAAAAAAAAATTAAAACTCAAGAGTAGGTCTGTTTTCATTCTCCTGGTACCTTTCAGTCGAGCTGATTCCCCAAGCAGGTAAAAACAACTTGCAGAAATCTGGCTAAACCGTTGGCAATCAAGCTCAAAATATGAAAACATGGAGTTTGATTTGGAAACAGCAGCACCGTTAAAGGCAGGACAAGAGGCACAAAGTGCACACAAGGATAGCGACGAGAAGTTGTAAATACTTCACCTAGTGTCTACAGCACTGCTGCTGTGCCGTTCTCTGGCAAGCAGATCAAGCCTGCTCCTTGTACTTTGTGTTCAAAATTACATGCAGTGTAAGGGATTGGAAATAACCACCGGCCTCTGCTGGCTTGCTTGTTTTGCTTTAATATGCAAGCCCCAAAATTGACATCACCTCTTCAGGCAAAGCCTGGAGTCCCCAGCCAGTCATCACGAAGTGTAATGGCCCCATGCAAATCGATACCAACTCCAGGCTTTGCTGCTGTCCGTGCCTTTGATGGCTGTAATTGAAGCAGACTACGCAGCCACCGCATCCACTCCTACCCCTCAGGTACCCGAGGGCTGGGAGACCAGATGGTTCCGAGCTTCAGCCCTTCGGACAGTAATTTGCAAAAGAGCCACTAAGTGCAACCTGTCTCCCTGTAAGAAGGGGCAGAAACGTTCAGCGTACCCAACTTCTGGGGAACACGGAGATTTGTACAGAGCAGTTAATTTTAAAGTATCACAGAATCACAGAATCATCCAGGTTGGAAGAGCCCTCAGGGAGCATCAAGTCCAACCATTGCCCTGACACCACCCTGTCAACTAGACGAGGGCACTAAGTGCCATGTCCAGTCTTTTCTTAAACACCTCCAGAGATGGTGACTCCACCACCTCCCTGGGCAGCCCCTTCCAATGTCTAATAACCCTTTCTGAAAAGAAATTCTTCCTAATGTCCAACCTGAACCTCCCCTGGTGAAGCTAAAGTAGCTTGGACATCAGTCACCTCACGTTGTACTGGACTCTGTACATCAGAACAGACAATTTGTAATTTAGACCAAGATCAAAATATTTAAAGTTAATTTAGGGAATTTTTCCGTAAACCTTTCCTCGTAGTTTTACTCACAGCTACGAGGGTGCTTTTTTGTTGTTATGGTTTGTTAATTTTCAATCCTAAGGAGTTGTTTTTCTCATTCGATGGTTGACACGCCACCTGGGAGCCTCATGAAAGCTTCACGTTAATGTTTAACTATATATTACTCTTCCCGACGTACAGCATCTTGCAAACATCCCGGTTCACTTTAACCTACTCCCGTCAAACCTGCTCACTCACATTACAATCCCAAAGACATCAAGAGAAGCACAGTGAAGTGGTCCAGGCAGCCACGGCTGTCCTAAACACAAGTGTAATTGGGTGTGAAGTCTCTGTCCGTACTTTATTCTGAGTGGAGGTAAGGATCTCAGCTCTCTGAGCCAGGCAGGTGACCGTACCAGCACAGTGCTGGGGGAAGCTTCTCCTCAGGCCAATTTATTTCTTGGTGACCAGCAGCATGGGCCAGAATAAGAAGTCAGCAGCTTAGTGCTGAATGAGAGAAGATGCTGCATCAGGACAAGGTGTAAAACAGAAGGAGGGGAGTTGGTATCTGCCCTGCTGAGAAACAGATACGTGGAGATATGCAGAAGTGCTTCAAAGTGATGGTCTAAGAACAAGGTCCAGCTAATTTTTCCAAACGTAGGTCTCCCACAAGCTATTACTTTTACCTACAAACCCTGTCCTGAAAACGAGGAGCGATATGATCAAAGCACGAGGCGAAAAGTATAACCTTTGCTTTCTGCAGCGATAAGAGAGGGGTAAGATTGCTTTTCTCAAGGCCACAGAGAAGGATGTTGTAGTAAACAAGGCATGAAAGAATGAAAGCTAAGTTGACACATTCAGCTGTGTGAGGATGAGGAAGATTGCATTTTAGGTATGTTATGGGAAAAGATGTGTAAAATGTAACCCAGACACACAGAGTAAGAGCAAATCTGTATCAAAAAGGACCTACAGTTTACAGCAGATAGGAAAGGGGAGCTGTCCGTAACCGAGAAAGGTAACGAAACGGGCGGAAGTGCAAGATTAACCACAAGGAGATTAAGCTGATAACTAATGATCTACACCGAGATGTCAGACAGAGGTTAAGATCTTAATCTGGACAGATTTCATGGCATAGTCATGAATTGTAAACATAGATACTGAAGTTGAATTTGTGTTTGTGGATGAAGATACTGAAAAGAAGCCAGAGAGAAAGAAGGAACATAACTTATTCCAGACCCCCCCTTCCCCTCCTTGCCTCCCAGAGAGGAGGAGAGAGAAAGGTGAAGTACCACCTGAAGGCCAGCTGTGCAAAGAAATATCAGGAGCAGTTATATCCCATGCGAGTAGCCAACACACAAAACAATTTGCCAAAGGGCTAACGCTTAAATCTGTTGCCAGATTTATTTCCCACATAGATACATCCAAAGCTAAATACAGTAATTTAATAGGTGTCACAGTTTTCCCTGAACCTCCAATAATTTTTTTTAAAATCATATTTGAACTGTGGAAAGAAGAAATGTATGCAGGATCTCATTACTAGGCATACTAGTATCAAATGCATAATTATATGCACCCATATAACATTCTCTCAACTACTCTGGTCATTTTGGCCTCATCAGCTCATGCCCACTAATTTATACACCCTTCTCTCTTTGCCCTGAAGCAGTAAGTATGCTCTCCACAGTTTATTTCTAGGTATAAGAATTTACTTAGCAGTACTGAAATAGATACTGTTTGCTTGCAGTCCCAGAGCCGAGCAGTTGAGACCTCTCTATGAAATGTATTTTTATTTACTACTTGCCCTTGTCATCTTCAGCACACCAGCAAGGCCCATTTTCAAGTAATTCAATGTATAATAATATGCAGCCCCACACTAACTATCCAACTCGGCTCTACCCAGGTATGTATCTGCTTAAAGGCTTCTCATTACAAACATACTGATCCCTATAGTTTTGATCTATAGAATATGTGCTGTCTGCTCCTCTAATCAAAGTGCCAAAGGAGAAAGGATAAAAATGACCAACAGCCACACAAATCCAACCCGAAGGAAAACCAAACAGCTATAGCTCAGCACAAAACCCATTAACTGCATTGCACAAGCCACCCTTAGAGGCCATTAATCTATTTCTCCTTGTACATGACGCAAGGGAAAGTTGTAATCTGAAGGAATTTAATCCCCAACCAGTTGTGCCATCCCAACAAGGAGAGGCCAACAACGAGGGAACGGAATCTTCTGAAGTTACATTAAACTCAGGGGAGATCTTGGATTCTCAGTCTTTCTTCCACAATAGTTAACGGCTCCAACTGTCAGAATTGTGAAAATTCTGTTTTGTTTCATGCCTCTGTCATGGTAAAACTCTGAAAATAAACCTGACCGTCTCTGAAGTCACTTTGTTCAATAATAAGGAAGCACAGTAGGAGCAAAAGTCTCATTATCCGCCGTTAAGCGACGCTTGGCCATCGAGAGCAACAGGATCTGCTTACACAACACGAACCGTGCAGGCGTGTGCCACAACTGCTAAAAAGCTTCAGCTTTGTGGATGTTTATCAGCACAGGAGTCAAGATACGGTCTAATCACCAGTTACCATCAGCATTGTCCATTTCAGAGCAATTAAGACTATTCAGAGCTGGTCTAATTGATACCATAGCGTGAGCCGCGACACCTGCCGATCCCTAAATGGGGTAATAACTGCAGGGGGGAAAAAAAACCCCCTATGGAAATAATCTTACGACAGATAGAGTCCTCTGAAAAAAAATTACACAAACTAGCGTTACCTAGCAAGAAAAAGAGACGGGACTCTCCTCTACAAGAAACCTGAAGCCGTATCAGTTTCTGCAGGGACAAAGAGTCTTTTTCTTAAGCAAACTATGGAGGTTTCCAACCTCAGCACAGAGCTGCTGTTATCGAAAGCAATCTTCAACTGGAAGGGAGCCGAAGAAGTTTCCGAGATACCGCCCAGTCCATCCACCTGTCCAAGGCCAGATCAAATACTTTACCCAAGACATTTCTGACAGTTGTTTGTCTAAACCCATCTTAAATTCTGCCTCGAGGCACTTCCTGCATTCGCCATCTGACGTTTATGGAAGTCCAGCTCATCAGCAGGTCGCTCTGATTACAGACAACCATTGAGGAACAGAGAGGGGCACACAACCACCCAAGAACCACCCAAGAACCACCCAAGAACCACCCAAGAACCACCCAAGAACCACCCAAGAACCACCCAAGAACCACCCAAGAACCACCCGCGCCGGGAAGAGATCAGTGGTATCAAAGCCCACGTCCAGCGCATGATCCTCTGCAAAATACTTAGTACAAAGTGAAACACTCGACAGTTTATTGCCGAGTCCTGCTCAGTCTCCTTCAGCATCAAAGCAAGGCTCATATTTGAAACCGTGCCACTTCAAATGAGTCTCTGGGTGGATGGATGTATTACCACAATGGATAGTCACTGGCAAATCCGAGCCAGACCGAAAGCATGTTTGAAAAACACAATCTGGAGTTCTTTTTGTTATCACAGATTAGAGCATGTGGAAAAACAACACGCTCTTCCCCGGTGCTGATCAACAAGAACCGTCATGCAGCAACTCCTCCTTTCGCTGACTGAGCCATGCAAAACACCAGGCCGTTTTTCTTATCACACCCACCAAATTCACACACTGTACAAGCTCAAAGTGAACATTTTATACTCCCCAGAACAAAAACTGACGCTTCATGCAGATACCTAGTTCTAGTAGACTTGTAGACCAGTTTTGTGGACTAGAAACGTGATCTCTAAGCACTGAAAGAACAGCCAAACACTATACAAATTATTTAAACAGCCCTAGAGACAAGGTTATTGGAGGGTGGAAGAGAAGCCTAAGGAAAGGTAATCTACACATCTACACATCACATTTCTTTCGCTAATTTAATAATTGTAGAAACCTGCCAGTGAGGTGAGAAGCTGTTTCAGATAAAGCACCAGTTTCCACATAAATGCCTTTTTATCCAGCCTCCAGGTGAGATTGCTACTGCACGTTACGCTCTCCCTTCTGCCAGAAACACAGATTCCCGGAGCCTAAAACCCACAGAATTGAATGAACAGAGAAACAGTTTATGGAGCTTTAAAGGCTTCGCTTGGAATACAGTTTTAAAACAAAAGCCTTATTCCTTTAAGCCGTGTTAAGGCTCCACTGGGCGAGACTTTCAGACAGTCAGACATCACACTGAGGAGCTCTATTTCCTCTCTGGCTTTTGGGAGCTTTTGAGGGGTACTTACAAGGGAACTCTTGGCCTCGTTCATCCCGAACTGAAGCTGTGTAAACACATCCAGCATGATCAGCCTTCCTTCAGAAGGATGACATTCAGAAAAGACTGAAGACCAGAAAAAACAAGTCCTATTTGTTTTATTAAATCATTGCCGTGATGTTTTCTCTCCCCATAGAATATAATCGGTTTGTTTTTGCAGAAAAGACAAGAAAAACATTTGTCTGATACTCAAATTTGATTGAATATTGCTCACGAAGTATTAAAATCCTCACAGTGTCGTAATGCAACGTGCTGCCTAATGAAGTTTAAAATGGTAACAGAAAAATGCTCAGTTATCCCGTGATGCCTGCTGACTTGCACGTGCCTTACGCCTGTGAAACTCAATACACTGGTGGAGCTTCCTCCATCGTTCCTAAGATTTTCTGATCGTGTCTCTAACAGTGCAGCAGGGTTCAAGCCCCCCTTCAAGCACAAGCATTCTTTACGTACTTTCTCAATCATAAAAAGTCACCGATGTGACAGAGTTTCAGCGCGATGCCTGAAGTTTCCGCGTGAGAGATTTCCAGATGCTCAGTTCAGTGCAATAGCTGGGACTTGATTTTTTTTTTTTTGCTTAGTAAAAATGTCAGTTACTGTTTTCAGATATTTCAGAACAAACAACTCAGAAGCTAACGGCACCTCACACGCGTTACCAAAAGCAAAGCTGCCGAGTTCAGCAGCTCTCCCACAGACACACAGCATCGGGCTTGGCCCTCTTCACATCAGCAGGGGAAAGAAATCAGCCAGCGTACCCGTTCTTCCTCAGAGCCTCCACAGCCTCCCGAGGGGCACAGGAGGCAGGCTCTGGTCAGGTAAATAAAGCATGTTCTCAAATTAAGGAATTCATACTGAGGGTCCTGAGCAAGAAGCTCCTTGTTCATACAGAGCATTGTCCTGCCCTGCCTGGGTCCTTCTCCTCAATAGCAATTCTGACCCTATTTTGAAGAAGGGAGAAGGAAATTCCACGTTGGAAAACGTTTTGGACGTGAACAGGTGCCAAGCACCCAGCCCTGTTTGTTCAGTTCATTTAAATCCAGATTCACAAGGAAGCCAGACTCAAATGAAAACATCACACTCACTCATCCAACGTTTAAGCACTACGCAGAGCCAAAGCGAATTCTCATTTTAAATGTCACAAGCCAAAATAAAAGCAACGCTGACAACTCAAACAATGCCAGCCCAGCCAGCACCCTCATCTAAAAAAAAATCTAGATAAAGACGATGAACGCACGCAGCTGTAATCCACAGTATTCCAGTGACCGAGCTGGTCTGCACACTTATGCAACGCCAGCCACAAACTTTGGATCAAAGCAGCAACTGAAATAACTCCAGGCACGTACCGAGCGGCTCAGCCCACTGCCAGGCCATCCCAGTACCCCCACAACCCTCCCACTGCCCAACAGGGTGGGTTTTTTTTCGGCTAACCACAGCCCTAATTAAAAAGCATAAACATCCCAGCAAGTTCATTCACATCCCTCCAATAGGAACTCGCACACAATTATAGGATATAATTGGGAAGCATGATCATTGAACTTTCAACCAGCCATTGTTACCGACCGAGAGAAGGGCGAGTGGTGCTTCCTCCAGGACACCGTTGGTTATTCACCAGCTCAGTAATTAATCAAAAGGTCCTGAAATCCTCAACCTTTCAGCTGGAAACAGTCCTCGCACTGGGCACACCTGGGATTTTTGACCTTTTTTTGTGCTTTGTTTTGTGGGTTTTGGTTTTTTTTAAACACAACATTTATTTACAGAGGCAATCCCTGCCCAATCCAATTCCTGACAGAGCAAGATGTTTCAGAGAGCTTTGCCAAGTGACATAGTTCAGTTGGTCTTACACACACTGAATACACTGCTTTGTATGGACTCAACACAATCCCTTCAAAGCCTTCTACAACAAAGATTTCCAGTTCCTTCATCATAAAATGAAAGAATGCTATAGATCATACACACCTTTAATTTATCTGGCTCTGTTTGCCTAGATCTGGGAAAGGGCATCAGAATTGCATTTGATTTAGAATACTTTTACAGTTAATTAAAATTTTTTAAGATTTAAAATACAGAATCATTGTTCTGCCTTCATTAAGGGGGTGAAGGGAGGAAAACGTACAGGATATATGAACTGGCCAGCTCCTTATCTTCCCTTACGGCACCAAAGCACCCCCAACACTCAGCAGGATTCGCTCTGAATGAAACAAGTCTCCTCCTCCCCGAGCAAACACATCGCACCAGGTGACCCATTTGCAGCTCTCCCATTCATGCATTACTGACACAGGTTAACCCTGTTGCTCAGTATTATTTTTTTTTTACATTCTTTGATTCCTCCTTCCACTTCCATCCCCAGACAAGAGCATTTTCCAACAAACGTGTCTGCCAAATGTAGTCAATCTTCTTTGTCTAACAAGGGGTAGTTCAGGTTCCCTCGTTCAAGCAAACAAGGTACCTTGGAAATGTTCTTGAAGTGGAAAAAAATAAGTATTCTACCTGAAGTGCCCTTGGCATGCCACCCTTGGAAATCACAAGCTGTCGACGTCACCAGCGAAGATCAACACAGATCTCAAAACACCTTCCAGCAATGTTAGTGCTGAACCACTGCATGTGAAGTGTCGAACTCCCTTCAGCTTCAACTGCCCAGGCACTGACTTAAATAACAAGTGTTTCGGGGAAGGGGCTAAGGATAAAAGAATTAAAATGGCAACTCAGATGAAAACAAGATGAAAACTTTTCCAATTTTCACTGTATCAGCAGCAAAACACTGGCAGCAAAGTACCTCATTCTCCTTTTTAACTAATCAAACACCTTTGCCTAGATAAGACCTCAGTAAAGAAATCAAGATATCTTAACTTCCAGGAGAATTCTCTACATTTACTGTTTATTAACTGTCGGATGAGCTAGGCATTAGTTCTTTTTCCAATGCTCTAAAGACAGAATGGATCAGACAGTGGCTTCTCTCCAAAGTGTTCGTCAGCGATGGGCATTTAAGTAAAGGTTCAGCAGTGAAGAAGCCCAAGAAACATAAACGTGGTGAGACCATGGGAGCTGCATGCACGGGGATTTCTTAGCAAGCTGACACCGTAGTACTGAAGTCCCAGCCTTGTGTCACCCCGGGTCGGTGGGCTGTTAAAGAGAAAAGCTGAACTAGATGCATCCTCACAGCCCCAAGTTTTGTTTGTTGCTTTTAAAGTAAATACTATACTCTTAAATAGCCATTTCATGCTTTTTCCCCCAATTCTGGGCTGGGAAATTGTATTTCCCCCAATTTCTGGCTGTACCAAGCACCACAAATCTCTTAACTACTCTTAATAAGCTAAAGTGAATTAGTTGAGGATGTCTCGCCGTTTGCAAGCATCACAATAGCCCCAACCACAAGCACTACATGCACTCAATAAAGCTGTCGCTTGGCAAGGTTCAGAGCAGACGCCCCCGTGAGATTATCGGGTGTCAACTTCCATCTGGCATTTGTCAGAGCTAGGGGAAAAAAAAAAGGCAGTTCTTATCAGATCTCCAAATAAAAGGAGCACTTCCACTTCATGTAGTAGCAACTGGAAAAATTTCTTTTGTGTTCGAAGCTTTAAAAATATCTTGCCCTTGAGGTTGGCTAAGTCTGCTCAGTGCTTCGAGACCCCTTTCCCATACAAAGGTAATAAAACTAAGCTTACGGTTACAGAAATTCCCAGCACATAAAAATTACAGGAAGCTGTTGCTAAGTAATATTTCTACCTAAGCAAACATCGCAAAACATTTCCCACACACACCTCTGAACTTTGTTATTCAAACCTGCCTTGAAGATGTTCATAGTCACAGAATTTCTTCTGGCATTGGTCTCCTTAAAAGCTCTCGGTGCTATTTCACAGCAGTGGAAAGAGGTTTCAGGCTGAGCAATGTTTTTCTGATGCTTTGTTGTGTTGCTTGTACTAGGAAACAAAGCAAGCTACTAAAGCCACTCTTCAGATCCTTATCTGTCCCCTACCTGTCCCAGAATTTTCCCTGGATAAGCCACAGGAAAATTAAAGAGAGATTCTGTTGTATGCCCAGTCTCCAGACGTGCTTCCCCAACATCATAAGAAAATCTGGACAAACATTATTATTTTCTCACAGTACCTTTCTTCAGCAGCTCCTCTGCATGGCAATTACTCCAGACCATCATCCCTTCTATCAGCTTTGTTTTACTGTTCTCTTCAATTGGCCCAAGTGGTTTCATATGCTTTCTACTTCCTTTTCATGAGGTTAAAATTCTAGATGGCACTAACTGAGAGACACAACTTTTGTTTTTATCGCATAAAGCAAGATAATAGATTGAAGAAAGAATCTATCTACAAACCTGAAATGGCCCACACTCTTAATACCTCAATTTCCTGGTAGTGTGAAGTCCCAAGATCAAGAAGACAAGAGACTCCTACAAAGGTTTTATTCAGGATGAACAGGAGAATTTGAATTTCATCATATCCTCTAAGGAACGAAGCCTCTATTTCAGTTATCCATCCTTACACTCCAGGACCGTGGCCCTTCAATATTCACCAAGGGACCGTCTGATACTGCAGATCATTTTCCTGGTCATTTTTATTTGGCCATTCCACTTTTCCTTCCTATTATCTTACTCCACCTCCAGATGACCCAATATGCAAGTAAAAGGCTGAATCCACCTTTGTAATTAGACTGTCAAAAACATCAGACTGCTTCAACATTATGTATGGACAGAGAAGACTGCAAAGAGAACTGGCAGAAAATCCTGTTTCAGAGGGAATTGTTCCTTCCACAAGGGGAGTGACAAACATATAGCATTTTTATTACATTAAAAAAAAACATGCAAAAAAAATGCAAAATATGAAAATCATGTTTGGCAGATCTAGACTGAGGTCTAGGACGTGGCATTTCCAGCATTTTTGTTGTCTGCATTCTTCAGCAAAGACACTCTCTGCACGAACATGCTGCACCAAACCAAGAACTATGTTTTCACAGCAATAAAAGTTAAGTACGTATGTAAAAAAACCCTTATAAAAATGTGTGCTGAAAAGGTACAAAACCTCCAGAACAGGAACAGCACTTGGCTGCCACAAATAGTGTTAGGCTAGACCCAAATTCCAAACAGGCTACATCTTCCCCTCCCTTCCTACCCAAAATGTACCATGAGTTGGCCTTGATTGAACCAACTTGCTTTTCACACCAACACAAGGAATTTAGAAAAAAAGAAAAGAAAACTTTGAGGAAACACATCCCACCCAATCTCCATCTATGCTATATCCACCTACACATCTTCGCACTCAGACACAGATTCCTCAATATTGCAAGTGGTTTTTTTTTTTTCAAAGCATGCAGCTGCCCACAAATCATTTCAGTTCCTCCCAACTGGTTTCATCCACGACCTTAGCTCTAAACGTCTGTAAGAAGATCCTTTACTTTGTTGTCTTGAACATGTTATCACCAACTGAAAAAATTTCTGGGCTGGAGTTAGAGCTGCAAGGATGATTCAGAGACTTGGATGTGTGCCTCAGAGATAATTGTATGCTATAACTGAAAGTTAGTTTTGGAGTTAACTGGGATATCTGTGCTGATTAAAATAAAGAAATATCAAAGATGAACGATCAGTATGAGATGGGGGAGGGATAACGGGAAGGAAGCGACGACAGAGAGCAGGCAGAGAAGGTCAGGGACTGGTGTGGAAGAGATGGGGGACACCCAGGACCCCACTCCAACCCCAACCGTTGCCATCACCCTTCCCACTCCCACGAGACCTTTCTGTGACATCTTTCAGCCTTCCCACACGTGCTCTCTCAAACTTCTTGCCTGTCTCCTCATTTTCTCCAGCAAGACTCCAAGCTCAGCGGGCTGGAAAACCTTGTCAGCTTGGGACTTGTCTCTGTCAATTGACACGCACTCAGCAACATCAAAACAATCAATATTTACATGTTCTTTAAGGATTTTTTTCTGGTAGACAAAACAGCAAACAAAAGATCCCGACCCACAGTGCTATCAGCTCAGACAGCAACAACTTCCCACCCAAAGATGCAAAACAAAAACCAGCAAACCAGAGATTCTACACCAAGGTTTATAAAACAAACCAGGGATACAAATAACCGGCGTTAAAACAAACAAGACACCAAACCAAACCTCCCCCAAGAAAGTTATACTGGAATTGCTATGTTTTGCTCCAGCTTTGGCTAAAAGAGAAAGAGCAAAAATAAAAAATGGGAATACTCTCAAAACCAGAGAGATGGGAGGCTTCAGCACAGCGTGAGCTGCTGAAGGTTCCCCGAGAAGCTGCAAAAACACAGAGGGAAAGATTTCACAACATTAATACCCTCGGCACTGGGAGCTGCTACGAGGCTCTTCAGGCTAAGGAAAGCCAAAGTACAACTCACACAAGCTCTTAATAATCTTGACATAACAATTACACACGCTAAGGATACGTTACGGCTGGCACGAGAACAGAGAACCCAGTGATTCCACCAACAGGTTCACTAAATAAAGCCACTTAATCTCCACCACAGTTACTAGCGTGCATGCTGAAAGTCTAAAGGCTACTCAAGAAAGTCTAAAAAGTCTGCTCAAGCTGTTAAAATAACTTTAGAAGCACAGAGGCAGGTGTCACAAGTATAATACAGATACCAGCTTGCTGAGAACACCAGCTACCAACAAATAAAAGTACAAATTTCAGCATTCAAAACAAAGATAAGCGCAGCTTGTTGAGTGGTTTTGAAAATGCATACCAGTTCCAGCCAAAATATGTAGGAGCGTTGCTTCTCTAAACCTTCTACATGGAACACAGAAAACCAGATGGCAGCAGCTGGATATAATTACTTTTGAAACCACTTTCAAATTCAAATTTCGATTTCAAATGCAAGTCAAGTGGACTTACTAGCTCGGCTGCCTTAGGTAACTAAGCTAAGACAGCGTGTGATACTGTACCAGTATCCTCCAATAAATTTAGCTGAATTTGTACGAGAGGCTCAGGAGCTGAGATTTCTGCCCCAGTGGTAAAATATCACATTCCTCCAGGTTTCAGGGAAACAGGCAGTCAGGTAAAGGAGAGAAACGATACATTCCCATCTGCTGTAGCACAGCCCCAGAAAATTCACAGAAACGAGGGACATTACGAGGGGTCTAGCCACAGAAAAAGCTTCAGTTAGATCTTTAACCTTATGAAATAGCAAAAAACAAACCATGAATGCATAAGAAACCAGGTTTCAGCAATGACAGTAACCATATAGCAAAGGAGTTTATAAACTAAAATGCTTTATAATCTTATTTTTCGTTTTAAAAAAGGCACACTCATACACGCTTGCATCTTCTTGCTCATACCCTGTTATTCTGGCAACAAAAAATAACCACTTTCTTTAAAAGAAAGCGAGACGATTTTGGGGTGAGGAGTAGCAGAGGGGAAACCACATTAATTTCATTAGTTTATGCATACTGGTAGGAATTCCTTCTCCAATTTGGCACTCAGCACTCAGAATTGCCCTTTAAAGCTTGGCAAGAAATTCTCCCCAGCCTGCAAGTTTCCTAATTTCGTTTTAGGACACACTGCTTCATTGGGATGCACCACCTCCACAAAGACAGGCAACTCTAAACGTGTCAGCTTCACCTCAATTCACTTTGCTCCCCGTCAGTCTGATTTAACATAAATCAAAGTAAATATATAATTAAAACTAAACTTAAGCTCAGTTCCAAGTTTGGAAAACACAAATCTGTACGAAATTAAAAGCAACCCTAATACAGTTTAAGAACTGGAGTTCAGGAGTTGCAACAGCAGCTAGTTTTCTGAACAGACCTTCTCCCCTGAACCAAAACACCAGGCTCAAAGCCCAGGGATTTCACCCTCCCCAGGACTCCTGCTATGGGCAACCCCCATCCAAGTCCTCTCCTCCTTCTCCTTTCCCCTTCAGGTCTGACTTGGCTTCCAGCTTCTTACTCTGCGCAAATGTTGCTCACTCATCCACATCTCTTACACCTTCTTATGGCAGGAAGGTTTCAGTAAAAATGTAATTGCATTTTTCTAGAGTCGGGTTTATTCCATAAAGACTCTTCCCTGCCGTTCTGTTTCTGCCTGCTGCAGCCTTTCAGTCAATCTGGACTTTTAATCCCCTACCCAAGCCCTAACACAGACACTAATACCGCTAACTATTATACAAGACACCAGTTCCACTCGCAGTCTGTTAAACTTGTGAGCAGTTCCTAACTTTCCAGAGAAACAAACACAATATTTGTGGATACATTATTCACACGGGTGAAAGAACCGCTAAAACAACCCCATCCCAAAGGTTCTCTCTTCACCTGACGTCAATTTTGAAACTTGCTAGTAATTTATGCTTAAAGGTAGCAATTAATAGGTACCTATTAGCCCTCCAACAGATCCAACAGGTTAAAAACTGACAGCAAAACTATAGTTGAGATACGTCACCCCCCAGACCCACCTCTCTGACAGCGATCGTGGGTCCAGCAGCGTTCAATGAAAATGCCATTTATCACCGTAGGCGGGCAGTTGCTCTTCCCTTTCACAGTTCCCGGACACACATCTCCACACTCTTCTTTGTCATCCTTGTTGGCCACGATGTAATTATCTTCTACAGAATCCAAGATCCTTGACCAGTCGATGGTGGACAAGTAACACAGTTCGTTGTTCTTCTCAATCCGCACAGCGCCTCGAGTGATGTTCATCAGGTTATAGAGGCCGATCTCCTTCAGGTGAACCATCTCAAAGATGACGAGCGCGTAGTTAAAGAACAGATGAGTTCCTCGAATCACAGTGAGGTTGGGGAAAAGTCCCTTCAAACTCTCCAGGCCATACACGCGAAAAAGGAGCAAGTAGTCTGTGATCATCGTCAGTTTAGGAAAGCTGAGCTCGCGGAAATCTTCAGGCTTGGTTTTAAACATCAGCAATATTTGCAAGTGGCCCTCAATCACCGTGCAGTTCTCGAGCATGTTCAGCCGGGTCAGATTGTTGCGAATGTCCATGCTCCTGCAAACTGGAAGGCAAAGAACGACGTTAGTTATTTATTTAAGAAAAGATAATTAGGTTAGTTTTCTAAACACACAGTCTTGTCCAAACGCGCCATAATACATCGCTACACTCAACACAGGGCCAGGTCCTTTTCAATAAAGCACGCTTGGAGTGTTAAGAAACACACTGTTGGGAACGCTCCCTGGGGTATGATTACAAAATAAGACTGAAAGGGTATTTCATAATTTTTCTGCCATCTTGAGCTTCTGGATATTACCTCTATCACGACTGCAGTCCTTAGACGTCATTCGGCGTTTACAAAAGTAAGAGATGTCGATGCAACAGAGTCTGTTTTCTTTAGACAGTTGCCAGCGGCACACCTACCCCATCTCAGATTGTGCAATTAATGCCCGTGGATTAGAGGGAGTAACTTAGAACGGTTGCAGGGAGGGGAAGATAGGACAAGAATAATGGCTAGGAAATGGTAGTGCTTCAGAAGAGAGCAGAAAATCCTGGAAATACACACATGCAAGAGCACAGCCTACGCTCCTGCCCAGACTTTGCTGACAGGAGTAATTTACTACAGTAGTAATTTTTGCCCTAAGCATTCTTTTCAGGTTAGGTAGTTGGGCTTTTTTGTTATTATTTTCTAAAGGTTGCAAAACTCCCTGCCATGACTGCCTGGACAGTTTATTTAGTAGAACCGGTAACCCCAAGAACTGGCAAAGTGAACAATTACATGGAGCATAAATTAGAAGGTAAATAGAATAATACGAATCCAGACACCAGCAAAAGAGAAGATGGAAAGCAAGAAGTTTTAATTGGGATTTTTTTTAACGCTATAGTTACAATTGTCCGACTCCTCCTGGGTTTGCGCAGACCACTGCTGTGTGGGTTAAAAATAAATTCTATGCAAATGTCTTAATGATTATTCAAAAATTTGCTCCACTGCAATAGAAAAAAATAAACCTGGCAACGCTAATATAGGGTTTGAAGCAATGTTATTGCCCAATGGGATTTTTTGGCACTATATCCAAGTCATTTCATAAATGGCTTTCTGGAAGAAAAAGCTAATGCACACAGTGCCTCAAAGATCAAGGATGTACTTTTTAAAAGTGGGAAAGGAAATCTGATGACCAAGTAGCAGCAACCTCTTCGCCCCATGAAAAACTGCAGCCAAACTGGAAGGAAGCCAGCAAGCTGCCTTGCTGCACCTCCACACCGTGGGCTAAATGAACTCGGAGAGCAACTGATTCAGTTTAAGTACTCTAAGTACTCTAAATATTTATCTTAAATAATTAAGATGGGTATTTCCAAGGAAGCAAGTGTGTGACAGCGTGAGCCAGTGGCTTCTTCATGAAAGGAGAAGCAACAGAAGGACAAATAAAACTCAAACACTGAAATTCAACGTACAAGTCACCAGTGCAGCTAAAACTATCTGAATACAGGAAAAATCCAACCCCTTGGTTCTTATTTACTGCTTACTCAGCACACAGGCAAAACACAGCACGTACCCACGACCAACTGCTGTATCACAGTATAAAGTACTACCTAGAGTAACGTGAATGTATACAGCTGACCTCAAGGAAAAGCAAAGGTCAAAAAATACAGCTCAACTCTACAGACTAAGAATTAGAGAGGAAAAGCTCTAGGAAAAGCTCTAGGCTTTTATTGTGGCTCAAGGCCACAAAATGCATCTATACACTAAGCATAATTACCCAAGTCTTTCATCATTTTGACTGGAATTAGGTAAGTCACTAGACACTGGCCGCAAGCTGGCCCCCAGATAACCCACACAGCCACCCCTGCTCGGAGAGAACGGCTAAAAAGAGACAGGTGAAGCTTGGGAGCAAACAGCAAAGCATTCCGAAGTGTTAAATAATCACATAAATCTACCAAAGCTGGCAGCACAGGTCCACAAGCCATCAGTTGTTTGCATTTTAGAAAGATTGTTGTATTTTTCACCAGCTCTCGTACAGAATGCATTATTTGTAGTCAGTGCTGCCAGCACAGACCAGACAGGCGATTCCACGCATCCTGGCAAACCAGGATGTGACCTGAGTTACTCAAACCCTGCTGCTTTCAAAGCTGAGCAACAGCAGCGTAATAAACCGGCACGTTGTCTGCTCTGCTTCAGGGGTTCCAACGCTGGGGGCTTCTGCACAAGCCCCTTTCGCAGAAGGCAATGCCAAACGCTGCTGGTATACAAACTTAGGAGGAATTTAAAACAAATCAGAGGTTTGTTTCTGAAATAAACAATTGAACAAAAGGCTAATATAATTGTAAATCTACAAAGATTAAAAGGGTTTATAGTTTTTTCCCATATTTAGAGAAAATCAGACTTAAGAACTATTTTTCATGTTCTACTTCAGTTTAGTTTTTAAGTGATAAATTCCACCACGGTATCTGAGCTCCTTTTTTTTTTCCCCACCTCAAGGATCAAGGAGAATAATAAGGAGTTAAGAATATCCAAAACAAAATATGCTTTTTTGTCAGAGGGTTCTCGATCTTTTCATGCTTTTGAATTCTGTTCAGCTGTTTGTATCTTCTGTTCATGCAGCAGCTGCTTAAGTCACCCCATAAATTTATTGTTACCAAGACAACAAGAAGCAGTTTTAAGCAAAAGTAATAAGTGTTTTTCCACAGCTTCTCTCCATAGTATTTCTTTTGCAGGGACAGGAGAATTAATCAACAATCCAGTACGAAGGCTAGGCAGGTTTGATCCCAGAAAGAGGAGAGCAAAGTTGAACAGTCAATTGTAAAACAGACAACCTGGTTTCAAAAAACCACATAAATCAGCTTTCAGGAAAATAAAAATCTCAAATGGATTCCCCAGCAGTAGGCCCAAAACTCTTCCTGTTCCAACTACTGGCAAAATCTCTTCTAAACATAAATTCCTAA
Source organism: Nyctibius grandis (assembly GCF_013368605.1). Lineage (NCBI taxonomy): Eukaryota > Metazoa > Chordata > Aves > Nyctibiiformes > Nyctibiidae > Nyctibius > Nyctibius grandis. Next base: position 3,821,070 of record NC_090688.1, on the reverse strand, counting down.
ATTTCAGCAGAAACAGGCTCCGTGTCCAGCAGCACAGCGTTACCCTGCCAGAGAGGAAACCCTCCTCCAGCCCCAGCTACCAGCTATTCACAGTAACTCCAAAAAAATTATAAAATCATTCTAGACATGTTTCATCAGACCCCCATGAAAAAAGTCGCAGGGCGTGCTTTATAAAAAAACAAACAAACAAGCAAGCAAATCCCCAAACGCCAAAGCCTCTTGAACAAACTAGTTTGGTAACAGCCTTAAAGTACTGAATGAAGAAACTAGATCTGATAGCAGAGGTTAGTTTTCAAGACAGAGTCGAACCTCGGGAATAGCTGGAACTTAAACCTTGTTTATAGTAAACGATGTGGCTACCAAACCCTAACGAGTCAGTGCTTTAGAGCTCTGGCTCTTTCACAGTCAAGACCAGGATGATGTAGTATTGCACAGAAAAATCACAAACCGTTTAAGACAATGATTAGTCAATTCTGCATTTTTATGGTGTTGGCTGCCCACTTGAATAACCAAATTGTTTAAGAAAAATGACACTCACTTTGGTCAAAAGCTTTGCAATTCTGTATCAGGTTGACTTTAGGAGTGGTATTAGGAAATTGGAAAAAGGTGTTTCTTAGGATAACTGCTGAGACAGGAAAACATCCTGTTAAGCGACAGGTTAGTAGAAGGGACTGTAAGACAGCTTCTAGCCTGCTGTAGCCGTAGTTTAATAAACACAAAAATATCTAATTGTGAAATATTAATTTTTAAGCTTCAGTTTTCCACCTCAGCCATTTAGATCTGAGCAATGAAGCAAATTCAGACACGGACTCAAAAGCAAGTCTGTCTATAAGCCTCCAGCCCCCTCGGGTAACCCCTCAGATGCCCGTTCTCTTTCGGTATTCAAGAGAGGGCTGCTGCAGCGAGGGCAAACCTGCCACGGAGGTCTCTTGCTTTGATACCAAAAGCACATATAACCTCGTTGTCTGGCCTACAAAGCGTGGTTTCCTCTATCATTCTGCCCTCCTCATTCAAATAAAAACAAAAACCGTGACTCATCTGCTGCGCTTCCCAGGCGAAGATAAAAGGCAGCGAAGCGACAGCATCCCGGGACCACGGGAGATCACTCGGGGTAACGGGCAGAAGGCAATGCTGACAGACCTCACGATCGTAGTTACTTCAAAGGGAGCAGGAACAGGTTTTACACGTTGCCAGTATCAACATAACTTATATTCCGCAAGACAGTCACTCCAAAATTGACCTCCAGAAAGCTGACGGGTTTTACAGGCTATTCAGAGAGACAGTTAGCGTACTACCTCTCTTTAAAATAGCACGAGGGCACACCGGGACAGCCGATAGACAAGGTTGTTGCCCAGTTTTGATACAGCCCTGCCCTGCTGCAGCTACTCTTTTCGCTTTATTTACTCCTGGGAGCAAAATTTCATTCTAGACCGAGTCTCTCAACATGAAAAATTAACACAAGGTTGAGGCGGACAAAGGGACCAGTTTCTTAATGAGTTTACGAGCACGAAAAAAATCTGTATGAGCCAGAAACAATAATTAAGAAGCAAACTATTTTAAAAGGCTATTACTACAGAAATACAAAGTGAAATTTGTCCCACCTGATTTAGGCAGAGAGATATCAGCAAGACTCCTAACTCCCACCAGCAGCAGTAGGCAATGGAGTACATGTGCAGCACCCAAATTTAGATGAAGAGTTTGGAAGGGGAAGAAGCATAATCTAAACTCTAGTGACTGTAACGATTAGTTTTCTACTAATTAGAAAAGGAGCCCAAAGTAGGTTGCTCAGTTGGCAGATGCCTAAAACTAGGTGAGGTAAATCCCACCCTAAATACCACAGCTAACGAATTGACGTGCATGAGTCACGCGTGAGATTTATTTCAAGAAGTTGCATTATGTTTATACAGTGATAAAAAACCACTGGTTTTCTTCACAAACCTGTTTTTAGTCACAAAACAAGATATATGTATCTTCATTTTATGCGCAGGTCAGGTCTCCTTTCCTTAACGCTTGGTTCTACTCCTCTCAGTAACTTCTGAACTCACCAACTAACTTCACTCATGTGTAAAAGGGGAAGAGAGTTCTCGTTCCTAAAAGACTAATGAAAACTGGGGATGGGTTAAGGAGGAAAAATTCAGCATCTCCATCCAAAGGATGCTTTAAGCGTGAACTCAAACCATCCACCCAGTTTGCCTGCTGAGCCACTCACACACACCCTACATGCTGCTCTCCCCCAGCCTCTTACCAGGTGTAGTCTAGAAGTAAAGGGAGGAGAAAGATATGGGGGCACAAGAAAAACTGCGTATGGCTGGGCTCAGAGATGGGGGGACTATTGTCACTGGAGAGCAGCGTTATCATGGGGCGTGTGCGTAGGGAATGCAGGACACAAATCTCCCAGAAAGCAGACTTCGTTAGTGCCGTTGCTCAGGGAACAACTTGTTTGCTTATGCAACTATTGTGCGTTTATTTACCCTTGGAGCCACGCTGATGCCGGCCTTAGCGTTAGTGTGTTGTTTTCCATCCGCACCATAGTGCTGCGTGATCTAATCGTTCTCAGAAAATGGAGCCAAACATCAAAGCAGCTGAAAACCTTTTGAATTAGGGGCCTTATCATTCAAATTGTCTGTAAAATACTTTGAAAAGATATAAAAATGTTCCACCCCAGACTTTGCTTTGATGTCTTGGGCATCACTCCTGTTTCTCCATCCATGAATTACATATTTTCCTAGCGCGTGGTAATACAGCAAACATTATGGAGTTAAGGTCACTTGCAACCCAAAAAGCAGAATATGATTTAAATAAATAAATAAGAAGCTTCACTAGTAGTAATAATGATGTTTTCAAATTAGGAAACTGTTGGACTGAAGTTGTATATGTATTTATTATTAGTGTTATATGTCAACTACCTTTTCCATGTCTCTGTCGGTAACCAGCAGGTTTGTACACGCTTGCCAGCTGGAACTTACCCTCCCAACTTAAAACCATACCACTGGTCTCTTCTAAGGCTTCTAAGATAAAAACATGTATGAGGAAGAAATTGGGGTATTTTTTAAATATATAACTTGTCTGATTGCTGGGAAAAAAAGGCTGTCTTATGGGTACATCCTGCTTTATTCCCTGAATATTGTACACATTCCAAAAACGCCCATGGTTGCATTGTCTGCGCTTGAACCGATTCTTTTGCTATCGCCTTTTCCAATGGGAAAGCTAACAGGTAAACTATGGCATTGTCTACAAGAGACAATTTATGCATCCAGTTAGCTCGCCTTAAATAAATACTTTCATTTTATTAAAAAACATCATCCAAAATTAAAACCTGTAGCTAGAAAAATTTCCTAAGCAAGTTTATTTTATGTAACCCATAAAAATAGCTCACAAGGCTTCAACTCATGTCAGCCGTGGATTTAACAAGCTTGCCACCTCCAATACAACATCTTTATACCTCTATCTTGTATTTTACAAGACCCTGTTTAAACACCGATCCCTACCTCTGAGCTTCATCCCCGGTGGAGCTGAAAGACTTCCCTGAAAGTATTCCTGTGGTTAAAGACAAAACCTCCCAACCTCGCCACGCTAAAACCCTTCTGAAACTAGAGCCGGTTCTGAAACCGGTGTCAGGGCGCTGTGGCTCGGAGCTCTCCCAAGGCCCTTCCTTGCACCTGATCCACGCCGAGCCCCAGTGAGCGGCCCCCTCCCCGGCACAGGCGGCGGATGGCCCGGCTCTACCCGCCCGGTCCCACGCCCTAAAGCCCGGTCAAACGAGAGACCCGGAGGGGGTGAGTAAATCCTCAGAAGAACCGGGGAGAGCTACAGCCCTTCCCGTTACCGTCCCGGCTCCAATCTCGGCCGCCGCCGAGCCCTCCCTCACGGCCCGCTCTGCCCCGCCGCGGTTTGGGGCCGAAAACACCGAACCCGGGGGATGAAGGTGACCCGCGCCGGAGGGCTGCGGGCCCCGCTCCCCAGGCCCCGGCCGAGCCGCCCCCGCCGCCGGCCCCACGGTGCGGCCTGGCGCGGCGGCCGCCCTCCCCCCGGCTCCTCGCCCCAAGCAGGTACAAAGGGTAAGCGCAGCGGGGCCGGGCCGGGCCGCTCCGCCCGCCTCGCCCCTTCACGGCGCGGGGCCGCGGCCCGCCGCCACCCGGGCCCCGCCGCCCGCCTAGGCCGCGCCCCCGGCCCCTACTCACTCTCCCCGCGGCTCCGGCCGCACCAGGCCGCCAGCACCACGGCCACGGCCAGCGCCGCCGCCGCCGCCGCCGCTCTCGGTCCCATGCCCGCGTCGTTGGGAGCCGCCGCGGCTCGGCGCGTCCCGGCGGGGGCGAATCAGAGGCCGCGGGGCGGGCGCGGGGGCCGGGCCCGGCTTCGCATCGTCGGTAAGAGACCCGGAGAGGCGCCGCGGCCCCCTTTATAGCGCCCGGCCCCTCCCTGCCCCTCGGTGGCGGCCCCGGCTCCGGCGGCCCCTTTCAGCGCAGGCCGGGCTGGCGGTTGCCTCCCTGGCCAGTAAACAAGGGGCTGCCCCCGTCAGCTGGGAGCGGAGCGGGGCGGCGGCAAGAGGCGGCGCGGAGCCGGGCAGGGGACGGGACGGGCCGGGGGAGGAGCGGCGGCGGCATCCACCTGCCGGGGCCGCCCCCGCTGAGGCGGCTCCGGGCCCGGGCTGGGCAGCGCCCGGCGGCGAGGGGACGCCCCGAGCACCGCCCGCCCCGGCGGCGACGGGAGGGAAGCGGCCGGGGAAGAGATGATTCCTGCGAGCGCTGCCTGGCTGGGGAACTCGGCCCCAGGATGGTTTTTTTGGCCTCGGGAGCTTTGAGCAACTAAAACTGCGGAGCTGAGGAGCCCTGTAACAGCTGCTCGCAGAGGTGGGGACGGAGCAGCTCGCTGTCCCCGATAGCCCAAAGCCCAGCCTGCGAGCAGGGCTTCTACCCGAACTGTGACCACTTCACTCCTCCTCTCAGTAAAGCATTTGGAGAGGATGAGTTGCCCTAGAGACTCACTAACCAGAGCTTGGGGAGAGGGTAGTGGCTGCTGAAGGGCAGCATTTTCAGTATCAAAGAGCCCAGTCCAAATAGTTATTACAAATTTCTGGTTGTCTTTTTCCAGTGGGATTCAGCATTTGATGCCTTTTTCTCCTTTTTAATCATCTCTCTGTTGCAGTCGTGCTAAGCCATGACAGTACGTTTCCTGGCAACTTCCAGTAATTTTATCTGGCGCTTGGTTTCACCCATTTCTGTAAGATACTGAGTTATATAAACTGCTGGAATAAAGCTTTTTTTAATTCAAAAATACTTGGTAAACAGGCATTCTTCTTTCAAATCTTTCCCCTACCGTCTTCAGCTTACAACAGATCTCACTTTTGTATTACATTTCTTGCTCAATGGGGCAGTGCTTCCCAGCAGGTCACTCAGCATCGCCTCTTTTTTCTAGACACTGAATTGCTTAAGAGAGTTTGCACTATTTTAAATACTTTGTTACTTTTCCATTTAAAGAATTGCCGCAGTTGTCACAGGGATATTACATAGTTGTGAATGGGAGGAGGACTGGCCTGTGAAATCACATCTATTTTGGTATGGTTCACTCTTAGAGGGTTCCCAGTTGGATGAAGTAAGGTTAATGGCCTGATTCGACTGCATCACCTGAGCGTAAGCAGTATGAGCTGTGGTGGTATCTGTGTAACAATAACTACATCTTGGCATTTGCAAACTATTTAAATGTTTAGATGGAAGGCCCTGCTCTCCCTGTGATTCTTACAGCATGAGAAGATGTGTGTCTGCACAGACATTCGCTGTTGATGCGTCAGAACTGCCATCACAGGAATAAATTTTCCCCCACATTTCTGTTCTTGCTGCCATTTTCTCACAGGTACGCTACTACTTACAACTCACGAGTGCAGAAGAGACTCAGAACCTAACTCATTTCTCTTCAGAATACTTCAGGAAATAAAGGCAGTTAAGGAATGGAAATAAACAACAAAACTCTGTGTTCTCTGCTTGCAGATTAACCTGCTTTATGACTACAGACTTTGCATGAAACAGATAGAGCCAAACATCATCCAGACAGCTTGGGCTATGTGGAATTTATAATGTGACTGTAATAGCAACCTACTTTTGCTTACTCACTTATGTTCTTACTGCCTTTCATGTAATAAAGATATCAGCTTACAGATTGGCACAGGAGGATTAAAGGCTACAGATTTATTATCTTTCCCTAAAATACTATTTTTAGTTTCTAATTACTGATTAAGAACATCAGGGTGCAATCTTTCCAGCATCTTTCCCATACACTCACTGCTACATATTCATCATGCTACAGTACACTAGGTTTGCAATCAGATAAACCAACAGGAGCGATGTGGGCACCAAGAAACTAAGCCAGCACCTGCTTACTCTTTTTTTTTTTCCTGATAGCTGCACTGCAGGCTCTTCTCTAATTTCTGATTCAAGAAACTACTAAAATTACCAGTTTGATATACTAACTATGACTCCTTTCTTCAACAACATTCACATTTCTTTCTCCCCTCCACAGATGTTTCATGGTTTAAAGTAACTTATAACTAAGCAGTGGTGTCTGCTATGAACTGCAACACTTAGAAACTACTGGGGTTCATTTCTGAATCGTCCTAAGATAATAAATACAGAGACTTGAAATAGAGGGTACTACCTATTTGACCTCACAAAGCCTTATTTTCTTTGTTTTGGTCCATTTCTTACTTAAATAAATCTCCTAAGTATCAACTGCCAGGGAAGGCAAGGAAAATGGGTATGGAACTTTGAAATAATACTCTGTTTTCTAACCTTCTACATTTTTTCTCTTTGATACAGAAAATTATCTATAATTACATACCTGAACAGTGTACACTTGCTGCAGGATATTCTTCATAGGACAAAATTTATAAAAATGTACAAAAAACATCAACCAGGTTACTGTCTAGAGACTCCTCAGTGCTTTTGGAAGGCAGGGATCTTTTCCTTTTGAAACTACTTAGAAAATGAGCGTGACAACATTTTTATTGTACTTTCAGAGCTGGTGGAACCCAAACCTTGCACTAGTTTTTTGCATGGTGTGTGCACTGGTCTATTGTAGCCCACAAGGGCTGAAACATCTTTCTGGAGCTGTGTCCCAAGCTTCCTTTTCTGTGAGACTGGAAACATGGAGTCCTACTGCTCTGCCCTACCAATGCCTCCATACAAAACCAGTCTAAATGTACTGACTTCCTGATCAGATCCCAGCTCCTCCAGATCAATGCTGTTAGGAACTGAAGTCCTTGGAAGCCCATCCCTGGCAGCAACATCCCTAGAGGAGGAACCACCTTTGCATGAACGACTATGGAAGGTGATTTTGTAACCCAGCTTGACATTACTCCCTGCCTTCCAAAAGGGCTGAAACTGCAGCTTTATCACTGTTTTCATTCAGCTTTCCCCTGCTCAAGCTAACAAAGCTAAGACAGCCCGAGCTGTTCAGGCACCAATAATACAGTTCTTCAAAGTCTTATCTCCAGGGCCTGCTGTCTGCAGCAGTACGGGTACGCTGAACTCAACGCTGGTTGCACACTAGCCTTGGAGCAGTCACAGCCTTGTATTGACACAACTGCATGTGGAGAGAGAACACAGCTTGGCTTCCTGGCCACCAAGACACTGCGCTTGCTGAAAGCTTCGTGTCTTGAAAATGAAATCTGTCTTTCTCTCATGAAATATACACTGGAACCAAACACACATGCAGAGGTCTGTGTTTGGGTGGGGTTTGGGTTGTTTATTTTCAGCCATACAAAAGTAAAGTTCCGTGCTAATTAATCAGTCCAGGAATATTCAAGTAGCACAAAGCTTTACGCCCAAAAGGAGCTTTAGAGCAGTTGACTCACCAAGAAGGTACATCGGTAGTAATTCGGTTTTAAGGCAGTTCAGTGAGCCAAAGCCACACAGCAAGCCAGAAGGGCGAGCTGAGAGTCAGAATTCTCACTTTCTGCTTCATCCACTGTTCAATAAGGCCTTTTCTTAACAACAGGTTGCAGCTGCCTGGGTGAACAGTTACCCCGTTGCTCAGGTTGTTCTATTTTTATTGATTTTTCAAACATACTTTCCTGCCTACAAGTTTCTCACCACGCAGTACGCACATTATTCAGCCTCCTGTCCTTTGAAGATGCAGAAGAGTTGCTGTTGAAGCCAACAATAGCTAAGGCTCTGCATCATTGGCAGGATGTCGCTGTAAAGGTTACAAAATTGACTTCTCGGTGACGAGACCTAAAGCTGAGAGTACAGGAGAGCTGACCTTGGAAAATTTATCTCATCCTGTTTGGAGTCACACAGAACCATTTGCCAAATCTCTTAATATAAAATATTTCACGTCATGGATTGACAAAGTTCCTTTCTTACCCTTCCTTCCGTCCACACCAAATCCGATAAGTGACGGCTCTCTTCTCGACGGGAGAAAGCTCAGAGGATGAAGATCCGGTCACTTTACGTGCTAAGGACAGAAGTCCCAGCTTTTTACTGTTGAAACAGGAAACACTGTCAGATCCTTCTGGAGAATTCTATTGTTGCATTAGCAAATGCAACCTTTGCCCAAGGTGAAAATGGCAGAGGGCATCTCTGCCACATGCAGTTCAAAGAAACTGGAGATGAAGGAAAAAGCTGATGCCAAGGAAAGCGCAGCTCTCCATGGCCTGCTGCAGAGCTGCCTCGCTTTGTCTTTTTTTGTCCAGTTTCTGGGTTTGTTCAGTTTGATTTTTGGATGTCACAGAGGCAGATGCAGTATTAGACTTACTTTCCATTCCTTGTCAGAACATTTTTGTTCTAATTCAGCATCAAACTTTTCAACTCGCAATAACCTAGGTTTTTCTTCATTGCTACAAGAACCACACGACCGTCAGCGTTCCCAGCCTGTCTAGCAAGCAGGGCCCAGCTGCACAACAGCCGGACAGATCCATATCTGGCCTTCAAACCCCTCCAGCCTCCTCATCCACCATTCTTTCCTACACCTAAACCAACCCCACGTCTCGTTTGCACAACCGACCCCGCTGCTGCCAGGCATGCTGTTCTCTATCAGCAGCCACGTGCAAGTTAGCGGCCGCAGCAGCGTCACTCTCTAATACATAACCCGGGCACGCCGTGCTCAGGGCGACCAGCTGGCTACACCAGTTCTAATCTACAGCTCACCACCCCTACCTCTCTCTTTGTATCTTTTTTTATTATTATTATTTCTTTACACTAATGCACAGTTTTGCTGATCCAGAGTCAAATTTGGAGGGACAGTCCCCTGGACAGCAAAGGGGAGGTCAGCAAACCGTAACTGTACACTCCCTGCTGCTTTATCTCACATTTATCTCACAGAACTTCTAGTTCCCATTTTGATAACCAGTTTGTTCTGTAGCTAGGAGGCACGCCCTTTCTTTGTAAATGTTACAAATCAGGCATATCTAATCCATTATTCACTAACTGCTGCTGCTTCCCACTTCCATCTCCTATTAGGAGGTAGCGCTCATGCCAGAAATGTCACGGCGGTGTCATGTGAGAGGTGGGATTGATTTAGCTACGTGGGGTTTTAATGTCGCTCTTGTTGGGTGAGTGCACACCAAGCCTCAGCAATGTGGCAGATCAGGACAAGAGCTACCAGCCAGCCCTGCACTGGGCTGTAGGACGCTGGCATCAGCACTGCTGTAGACCAAGACATTTGATTATTACTTTCTGCTCCTAGCTGCTGGTTAAAATTTTTTTCATGATTGTAACTATTAATCATAAGACTTTGATTCTCAGGTTTCACGTCAGCTTTACAGCGGAGTCAGTGAGAATGGAGGTGACTTGCCTGGTATCCCATGGTGAACAGTCAGGAGCAGAACCCTGCTCTGTCCACTCCATCGCTTTCACCCTTTCACAGGATACCCCCTTCTGGCAGAAGAGCTGCCAGTTTTGGAAAGCTGCCCACAGCCTGTAACGCCTGATATACAAAGGCCTTGCAGAGTAAAGCCCGGGGCACATATGCCCCAAACAAGCAGAGATTATCGAGCCACAGGAGCCATTCTATACTGCATTCTGCTCCTGCCCTTCGTGCATCCTTACTGACAGCCCATCTATGGTAAACAATCCTTCCAAAACATCAAATCTAGCTGTGACTGACCCATAGTCACTGTTGCTGCCAGGCTTGGAAACGGTGCATTCACCAGCCTGACATGACCCAAGTCTCCAAAAGGTTTTTAATTTTTTTTTACTGGCTGTCTGAGAGTAGGTAGTCTGCCAAGCAGCCAACCAAGGCCCAGCCCTACGCCTGATAAACATCTCTCCATCTGGATTGCCCAAGTGTTTGGGAAAGTTAAGCAATTCTCACAATATTTGCAACTCTCACAGAAAGCTGTTTCTATATATAACATTATTCTGTAGAGAGAAGCACATCAGAGCCCCATGCTATGAACTGGAGCTGTGGGCTAAAGCAGCAGATCACACAGCCACCACCACCCCTATGTTAGTCAAAAATAAAAGCTGTCATTCCATCTATGCAATGTCACAAAGCCTTGAGTGATTGTTCATTCTAAATACTACTGGCACTGATCTTCGAAGTGTTTTTGAATGACTATAATTACTAAATAAGCTCAAGAAAAGCAAAGACTGCAACTGCCAATTGACAAAACAGTCATTGTGTGCAGGGAGATTGCTGGCCACCGAGGCAATTAATCCCTTTGGTTTGCCAGGGCAGAAGGTAACATTCTTCCACCAGGTCAGAGGTAACCAGAAGCTCAGTGCAGCGCTGGAAGCCTATGCTGAACGGTCATGTGAGATATCACAAAAGGTGTTAGTAGTTACAGGATTGTCTCAGTTCTGGCAGTTCATCTTTCAAACTAACTAACACCCATGAAATGTCAACAGTCAAATGTTAAATAGCATGTGTTTCTGAACTGATTTCCTAGCAGACTTCTTTGTAAAGGAAATGCTGTTGACTTGGAGGGCTGGATATTTTCTTGGGGACAAGCTATCACTAGTAGTTCCCTTTCAGGTCTTTCCAACTGAATTTTTAAGTGCCAAAAAGTTATAGCCAACACATGGCTGATAGCAAAATTCAGCTTTGAACTTCTCCGAGGTGATGCACCAAGTCTTTTGCAAGCTGGAAAAAAACACTTTATTTCAAGTAATAAAGAGTAAAAATATTATAGATGATGAAGCATTAATGTTGTATCATTCCAACATTATGTGCTGAACACCAGCACTTTCCAGAGATGACAGTGCAGATGCGGAACGGTTTGCTTTTAGCTTATCACAAGCACTTAAAAACAGCTCTTACATTGTCACAACAAACCTTGCTTTAGTGCAGGCTCTGAATTTTTCTAGCAGTAGCAGTGTCTTAAAAATATTCATTTTAGTTTATTTCATCTCTGCTTTACTGTAATGACCTCTTAAGAATACAATTTTGACACAAACACTCTTGCTGAGAATGATTTGTCTCAAAAGGTAAAGGCTGATTTTTTATTATTATTTCTGCCTTGAAGACACCAGCTTCCTTTGCCCTCATGTTACAGTGAAAAAACATTTGTACAGGTGAGGTTATACCATACAGAGCACTGTGTGTACAATTCTGCCGTGCCAGGGTCACAGTGTTTTCTTGATGCAACAGCATCAACATAACAATGAGTAAGTGAGAACATTTGTGCATACAAAAAGGGAAGCAAACTTTGCAACAGCAACTTCAGCCCTTCTAGTGTAAGTCTAAACTGCAGAAGATTGCCAAGTCCAAAGTCCCAAATACCCATCATGGAAAAAGGTGAGACTGAGAATGGTTTTACCTGTTGATACTCTCTGAATCTGAGCCAGGCAAGCAACTCAAAGGCAGCGCTCTCTTCCTACACCCTACAGCTACGTATGTACATAACTTTGTAATTAAATATCCTGTTGGCAGCAAGATCCTACTTCAGTACAGTAAAGCTGTAAAGACAGGAAAAAATGTAAGACTTCAACTGTTACTTATATTTGTATCGAGTAAACGCCTTTTAGGAGTGTAACATTTGCCACAGCCCCAATAAAACCAGAGGACTGTATCTACCCACTAAGGAACTGGTTAGCAGCTCAGCATAAATTGCCATCATTACCCCAGTTCTCCCCTCAATAAGCAACAATATTAACTAAAAAAAGTATCCAAGTGTAGAAAGCCTTCCCCAGGAAACCCTTGCTGAATCCAGTGATTGCACAAGAAGAGATGCAAGGGTAGGCCTTGGAGAGCCTCTTTAAGGATGTGATAGGTGGCAAAGAAATTGAGTGCTGGCAGTCACTGTACCAGCTGAGCTTTCCAACTGCACTCTGGCAGTTTAAAAAAAAAAATCATCTTAGTTTTGGGAAAATTCTGATAAAGAGAATCATGCTGATGAATATAAAACAAACTACAATTAACATTATCCATAACAGCCAGTTGACGGATTTCTTCGCATGCTGTTCAAGGCGGTCAGATTCATCCTTGAGCTTCTCAAAGTTCTGGTCTGCCATCTTGAGCGAATGCGATAGTGTCTGGGGAGCAAAGAGAACAAATGGTTTCAAAGACAGATCTGAAAGTTCTGGCCACTAGTTCTTCCAACAGAGAAATGGTTCAATCGCACTACAGAAGCAGACAGGTATCACCTCCAAGGCTCCCCACTCTAATCTCACCTAGAATCAAGTTATAGGTATAGTATTTAACATATTAGCATTTAACCTTCTGGGTTGCAAAACTGAGAGGTCAGCACCTTAACATGCACTACCTGGTTATCTTGTTTTATCACATTCTGCGCAGCCAGAGTGGTGTTTTTGAGACTGCGAGCCAAACTCAGCATTTCTTCGGCTAACTTCTCCTGCATATCCTGATGGTGCTGTAACACAGCATCCAGCTCGACTGCTGACTGCTTCTCATCAGCTGCAAGGCCTCTGCAAGAGCATAAGGGAAAACAAATTGGGATTTGTACTTCCTCGTGGGTTGATCTCTCAAGGTCTCCCCAGACTCCGCAACTCTGACAAGACAACAAGGACAGTTAAATTATATTTATATCATTATATTTAGGTTTCTACGAGCAGGCACTTCACCCACATGGAAGTACATCTGTGATTTAAAGGTCAGTGGGAAAGCAGTTCCCAAAACACTGAGCATCAGAATGAGAAATTTTTACTTACTTCCGCTTCCTTATGTTTAACTCCTCAGAATCTGGAAAGAGAGTTAAATTTGTCTCTCAGCATGTTATAAATTCCCATGCAATCACAGGCTGAAGAAACAAGTTTTCTGTAAGGGATTTTCACATGTCCAAATCCTACTTGGCCCTCTACCCCAGGGAATATGGATTTCAAATGCCTACCTGCTTTCCACAGGGAAAAGAAAACACATAACATCAAACGTACGGTGGAGAGAAAAAACAGCTGAATCATATCCCTGAGGGCATAGTTTAAGCCCGTGTGTCTTGGTGTTCTCTTTCAGGACACGGTAGATTGGCCTGGCTCCAGCCACTGTAACAGTAGCTATGGAAACCACAAATTAATTCCTACCAGTTCCCTACACGAATAACATGGTTGTATATTTAAGAGGAACTGAACAACGCCTACTCTAAGTGCCTGAAATCACATGATTTGCTCAGAGCAGAAGAGAACAGAAGCACCAATAAAGGTAAATTGTCCTTGCTAATTTTATAATTAGAATGTCTGTTTCTGTACGAATTCTAGAAAAATAGGTTCCTGCAAGTCCCTGCTACCATACTGATAACAACACTTTGGCATTCATCTGTTAGGGGCTTTTTGGGTTTTTTTTTTTGTTTTTTGTTTTTTGTTTTTTTTTTTTAAAATCTGCCATCTTGAAAAGAAGTGAGCCACTAAATTAAACGTACACTTTTGCCCATCTCCAATAGCTGACCTTCCTCTTTATCTCCCTGTAAGACTCAGGTTAACTGAAGTTAGAGAAAACAACAGATTAAACTTACCATCGATAGCCAAGGGGTCCTGGGAGGCAGGAAGAGAAACAAAATTGAAGATTACAAAGGGCCAGTGATAAAACACAGTCCTCCAGGCCTAGCATAGTGCCTGCACCCAGAATTTAGATTATCCAAAAAAGATACACCAGAAAAAGATGTCTCCCCCCGCCAGCCTGGGACACATCTGAGGCACAGCCACCAAAGGCAGCTGAACGCAACAAGACATAATCTACAAACTAGCAAAAAAGAAGCAGCAGCACCAAAACATACTGTACCAAGCAGCTCACTCCTCATCTTGCCTGTGCAACGAGCCTTTGTCTGCAGATGAACTGTTTTAGTAGCTGGGGTTCTCTCTTTGGTTGTTGTAGGGGTACGTCCAGGGGCCAAGAACTGATTTGCCAGAGCTTTTTCAGTTGATGAAGACTGTGAGTGGGAAGAAGGGATGAAAAGTCATGAATATCACACTCTGCAGTGTGAGATCACCTGGATGTGTGACCAACAGGGATTCAGGGAGCACTTCCACAGCTGCTTCCCACCAAACAGTGAAGTCAGTCTGAACAGCAGCACTGACTGTACCTGCGCTAATTGTGGCACAGCACTGGCATTTCATAGCTCTCCAGGTGCATGTGGTACCATACAAAAGAGGCGTTAGGCCTAAAGGACAGTACCTGCCTCTGTATCTCACGTCAAAGAAGTGAGAAGAATGTAGGCAAGATGTACTTTGCTTTTGAAAAGGAGGAAAGTTGTTTCAGATTTCATACAATACCCTCTTTTAACAAAACACAAAAATCCAATATATTTATTCATGTTTTTACACGGATAAGATTTTTATAAGTGTTATTTTGAGACATAAGATAGAGGTAAATGAAGGAACCAGGCAATGGGGTGAATATAAAGGCAGAATACTTCTTAAGTCTTTTCAAGCTGAACTAATAGATCTTACCAATTTTTCAGCTTCCAAAAGTCCCTTTAGGAAGTCCACTTTGCGAGAGTATTCATTCAGCAGTTCTGGGGCTGGCCTGCTATTGGAGTTGAAGAAGAATAGTATGAAAACCAGAAGTTATCAGCATTTTCTATTGTTCTGGTGACTTTCCAAATAAAATAAAATTTAAAAAACCCCAAACACCTGGTTCTTCAAAGAGGCATCTTTTAAGAGAAGTAATCTCAGGCTAGGAACATGCTTGCAACCCCCTGCAAATCACCTTTTGGATGAGGCTTTGAGCAACCTGGTCTAGTGGAAGGTGTCCCTGCCTGTGGCAAGGGGGTTGGAACTAGATGATCTTTAAGGTCCCTCCCAACCCAAACCGTTCTATGATTCTATGATTTTCCGAGGCACGGCGGACCCTGACAGCCTGGGGCACGAGCACTGCCCAGGGCCAAGGCTGACGTGCAGGGCAGTGTGCCTGAGAACAGCGCAGTCACACAGCTCCTCTCAGGGCTACGCTGGAGCTGCTTTGCGGGCAGTTTCTCCCTCACGGACAGGTATTTCCACAGGGAAGCGTACGCTCTGCTGTGGGGTTTGTGGGCTGTGTCTGTCTTACAGGTAAGAGGCTAACGAAGCCACAGCAGACATCGGCCCGCCCCGGGGTTTCAGAGCAAGACTCACCCCGACTGCTTCTTCAGCTCCCGGAGCATGTCTTCGAGAGCGGCCACGTACTGAGGAGAAAAAAAAAAAGCTTTTAAGCGACACGATTAAGGAGAAATATTCTGTCTGTCAGAGGCTGCAGCACGGCTAAGCGCGGGGTTAGAGTTTTAACACTAAAGCACTCACTGCCGCAGCTTATTTCGAGGGGCCGAACCGCGCTGCCGCGCGCTTTTCCCGGCCGGTCTGGCCCCGCGGGCCGGGCCGCGCCTCACCTTCTCCAGGCGCCACTCCTCGGGGTCCCGCCGCTCCGCCGCCAGCGCCTCGCACCGGCTCAGGAGCCGCATCAGGTTCAGCTCCAGCCGCGTCGCCGCCATGGCGGACCGTCGCCACCGGAAGCTGCCTCAGCGCCACTTCCGGGCGGTCGGCGCCATCTTGGGGCGGGGCGCAGGGAGGGTGGGCAGGCGCTGGGAGGGGTGGGGAGTCCTCAAGCTGCAGCTCACTGAGCGGCGTTTTATTTAAAAAAACACCCCAAAACCAAAATAACATAAAGCACAGAGGTGGCTGCTGCTCGGGGCCACTGTGGCAGTGCTGTGGTGGCATCGCCACAGCCCCGGAGGCAGCGACTGAGTGCCCGAGCCGTGCTCTTCCTTCGCTCCAACATGGAGCGGGGCCCCACAGACCAGGGATTTCAGAGCAGTTGTGTACAGGGCTGGCGCAGAGCCTGCTGCTTCAAAACATTTTATATACGATCGCACCTCACCCTCAGGGGTTTCACTGCACAGATGTGAAGCCTGGGAAGGGCCGAGGCAGCTCTACCCAGCCAAGCATCCAGCACTACGGCTCCATGCAGGGTTGCATGTTTGCTCCAAGAGCACCAAAATGCTCCGAGGTGACAGCCCAGGCTCACGTTTCCTCTGTGCAGAGAGCTTTCCCCCTGCTTTATGAAGTACTGACAAAGATATGCGATTCCGGTCAAAGGCTTCCTTCAGAAGAAACTGTTCATTAGACAAGACAAACATTGATAAACTAACACATGTATTTTTAAAAAGTGCAATGTATTAATGACCGTTTTTATACATTTTGGTCTCAGTTAAGGCTATTACAACATTAACAGTTCTGTAAACCACACAGAAAGTTGTCATAAAAGCATAAAAAAAATTAAGGCAACACAAATTGGCCCAAACTCACTGTTGGTCCCATGAGAGTCCACTGTTAAGGCAAATGAAAAAAGGCACGGCAGCAGAATCAGAGGACTTTCTTTTTTTTTTTCCTGTACACTCAACCCATGTATTTAACTCAACATAAGTTTTATGCTCTACTTTCTTTGCAGGGCTTTAAATTAAAGTGAAGAATATTCGTTTTAAACAACCTTGCTTAACCCTTACAGTACTGTACATTTCCAGGCTGCCTTCCCAGAGGCCACTTAAAAGAACATGAACAAGTTCACAACCTTCAAAGGGTTAAAGCCAAAGCTGCAGTCAACTTCAAAAGTCCAGACAGCTTAAGTATTTCACTTCTCTATACAGGTAACATGAGAGTAAGGGTCTGAAAACCTCCGTTTTACTTTTGCTGTGGGTTCGTATTCATCCAAGAGTTCCTGAGCGTGGGCCATCGCAGACCCTTGTGCCATGTATACAGAGTGGATTTTATCAGTTCGCCTTGCCGGCTGCTCCCTTCGTCTCACCATTATTTGAGACTCTTTGTTAGCTGAAATCCAGTCCTGGGATTCTGTACGTTTGAAAATCCCAGGAGGAAGTTTTATATTTGCTGTTGGTATCACTGGAGTTCGACGGGGCACTTTAATCTTGGACAGTGTTAAAGATGATCTGTGTCTTGAAGCCAGGGACGCAGAGGAAGAATTCGAAAAGGTTTGCAAAAAAGAAGGCACTTTGCAAATGTCTTTGGCAGGCATACTGGAGCTCTGAGCACGGCAGCGTAATCCAGTAATTGCTTTAAAGAAACAAGATACTTAGATACTGAAAGCATGCATGAAAATGTAACTCGATACAAGCAACTGTGACCAGATAACATCTGGTCACCTGGCTGTACGCAGTGAAAGATGTAGAATAAAAAAAAAAAACACACACTACCTTAATACTGACCTTCGGTATCCATCCGTCCTGTTCTATCTTCGAGCAGGCTCTCTGTGCTTGCTGAGGTCTCAGAGTCTACATTTTCCTCATCAGAGCCTCGCTGATCAAGCTCAGGTAACCGGTAAGTTATATCTTCCCTACATCAAAACAGAGACTGTAGTGCTCTAGAATGACAATGTCTCTGATACGAGCAACTTCATGCAGCTCATATTCAGAGGTAAACCTTCCTGCATGTAGTCATGAAATATGACTTCTCATGGTATTTTTCTCTCAGCTAGGCCTTTGCATTTTCCTTTTCACCTCCATAAAGGCCTACAGAACATAAATAACTACATCACTTTGGACAAAAAGTATACTGCTTTACTATCTGTATTACCTCCAACTGCAAAGGGCATGACCTACAGAGATAAAGGGTGACTCACTTTTCTTCTTTGATTGACTGTATGCGATCGATGAGAATCTCCTTTTCCCGGTTATCGGCTTCAGAAACTTCCTCTTCTTCATGCAGCGAGTCCAGCTCTGAGTTGCCACTGTCATTTCCTTTGACCTGTGAGCTTTTACTCTGCAAGACAAATTTATGTGTAAGACTTCTCAGCCATAAGAAGCCATACAAGTCTTGACTGTCTGCTAGTTGCAAGGTGGAAGACAAATGAGTAGGCCAAATGAAGGGCTGATGGAATTGATGAAAAGCTGTTAGTTATCCATACAAATGTTTCAAGAGGTAATAGAACTTTTTCTATTCACCTGATTTCTGGGCTTTTGCTACCTTTTTTGAAGCACAGTAATTTGATTTGCCAGCCTCAGCTTAGTTTTAGTAGTCACTTTTAAGTAACATTATTACATCCCATACAAGTTACATTCCAAATGTCTATAAAACACCAGAGTTATGACAGAACAAGTCAGCAGCCCTGCATGCAAGTCTGGGGAGAAAGTTGCACCAATACATGCAGTCTCGATTGTTCAAAAGAGTATTTAAAACCAAGTTACAATACACGTAGTAAGTATTTTAGTCATGCAACAGTACAATAAGAAAAAAAAACATGCATTCTGAACACAGGCAGTGTACATACCAGCATCCCCTCATAAGGGGAAGAAAACCCAAGTTTTACAGGCCAGAGCTAAAGAGAGATGAAGACCAAATTCACTATATGCAGCTTCTGATCAGACAAGAGTTTGATTTGTTTTAACCAATACAAAAAAAAAAAAACAAAAGAAAAAGTGTATTTGCCCTAATAGAAGGCAGCATATTTTTGTCCACCATCCATCTCTGGAGTTAAGGAACTCCTTTGCCATGTAAGAGACTCTGTGATCTTAATTCTACTGATTGAATTATACGGGAATTGATTTTGACCACTACAAGAGCAAATCCCCACCCCTGAGCCGTTCATTTATCAAACAGACTCCAGTGCAGCTGTATATTTAGCTCCTACCTACAGCTTTGGGCAAGTTCAAATCCCTTTTCTTCTTACCCTGCAATTGATCTTTGACTTAGTGACTGGGATGGAGAAGATAAATAAGTAAGCACATCCCTTCCCAAGAAACTGGTGGGATGCTGTCTGCTGGATGGTGGGGGCTCTGTGGTTTATTTCAACACTTACCGTATTCTGCCGAAGCAATGAGAGTCGTCGAAAAGCGATGCTCTCAGCTGCTTCCAGCTGATTTATTTCATCCATTTTAATCTTGTACTTCCTTATCTGTTCCTTTATGAGCATCTCTACACACCTGGACAAAAGGGCAAGAGTTTATTGACCAGCCTCATACTATAAAAGCTCTGGGGACAACCACGGTAGGATGAAATGCCTCTCCTGGCTTGGGGATGTTTGCCACACACACCGAGATGGCATTCAATCAAAGCCTCCCAGTGCAGGCCTTACAAGGGGGAGCACTGCATGGTAACAGGGTGAAGAGTCCAACACAGCAAGCAAAACAGGAGAGAGTGTTACAGGTAATGGCAGATGTTCTTCCCGGGATAACCTGAGCCTCTCACACTGACCGTACACAACAATGGGAAGCAAACAGAGCCTGCAACTGCCCTTTTCCACCTCTACAGCCCCATGTGGGAGTAAGAAGTTATAAAAAGCTGTCATTTTTCAAACTTTGTTTTCATTTGAGGCAGATGCAAGGCCAGCCGTGCAGTGAGGATGGTGAGGGGCATTCAGAGAGCCAGAGCTGCTGGAGGGTGTGGAGAACAAAGAGGACTAAGGACAGAACCTTCTTCAATTCAAGGAACAACACAAAAAATTATCAGGGGTTTCCAAGTGTGCAGGAGACAGTTTAATTCTATATCCTACTGTTTACTATGGCTTGTGTCTCAGCAAAATATATATGATTAGTGTACAATCCTTACTATCTTGATGTAAAATACAAACCTGATAGTTAAGATTTAGAAGTCATCCTACATTATGCTTTGTAAACTTGACAGGTGGAAGAAGTTAAGAGAAGGGCATATAAACTGGCAGCAATACCAGAGCCAGAATTTAGCAACTCTTAACCCTCAGTTTCAGCTTGATATGAATGAAGTTGTAACAAATGCAGGTAGTAGTACTGGCCTTCCATCATATTTCAAAGTTCTGCTTACTTTGCAGCAGACTGCTAAAACTTACATGGTTGTTTTTGAAACATCCTTCATGCTGGTTAAAGGGTCAGCGGTATCAGGACAACGCAAGAGGCATGGAGCAAAAACAATGGCCAAGGCATTGGGTGACATACGGTTGACATCTTCTATCAAAGCCACTCTGAAATTCAATGTTCAGGAAAAAAAAAATATTTTAAGCAAACCCTGCTAGAATACAAGCAGTCTGATCAAACTTTGCCAGAGTTCCCAAATAACATGTAAGGAGGCCTCTAGGGTACTAAATATGTACAGCAGTTCAAAGAAGTTTTAAAATTATTTCACACCTACCAAGTAGACAAAGTCTCATGCATCAGAAAAAGGAACAGAAAGCCACCCAGGTTAAGCTAGTTCGGCAGCCTCTTAAAGTATGTCTGGTGATTCTGTGCCTCCTCTTTAAAAATCCCTTTTCCCCATGTTCAGAGGGCCACTTGGAAAATTCTCAAGTGCTTTGGATAAGAGCAGCCCCTTTACCAGTACCATTTATCCCTGCTCCTAAGATTAGCACATGTGCAAGCATTTACAATCCTTACGCAGTCCCTACCAAGTACACTAACACCCTCAGTTCACTGTGTACCCATCTGTATAAATCCTGGTGCTCAGATGATTCGCCAAGTCTTTCAGATCTACCTTGTCTTCAAAGTTGTTCTTACCTGATTTGATACAAATACACCACATGGTAGAAGTAAGCATGTGTCTGTTTTTAAGCACAACTATCAATTCTTTCATTTCTAGACCAGCAGCGCAATCCCTACGCTGACACTCAAGGGGTTTAAGATTTTAGAAAGCTTCCAAGAGGGTCTCAAAAAAGTCACATGGAGTTTCTCTCCAAATGAAATAATTAAACTCATTACTTGACCAGATGGAAGATGAGTCGCTCCAAGGTATTATGATTTGCTTGTGGAAGCTGTTCAAGGACACTGTAAATGGCACAGAGTTGCTCCTGTTTTTCTGGTAGTTCTGCACAAGGGGAGAAAGCACAAGATCATAATTGCTGTGCAACACCAGTGGAAAGCCACCAAGCACTTTGTGACATTGTCTCAAACTGTCTGCAACAGGTAGAGATTAAGTTCTTAGAAGTCGCACTGTCATTTCATTTACCAACTGCTGTAACTGGACGTTAAAGCACCCCTGTATGAAAGGAAACTTATGCACATGCTCACTGTTGTTAAGAAAGAGCAGCTGTACAGTGACATTATACTACCAAAAAAAAGAATCCTGAAGCAAGGTCAAGCAAGCTAGAGGAGGAATTCCCTGAAAAGTGTTTTATGTAAAATGCCTAAAATCATTGCTGTAAGTGTACTGGAAGGAAGCTGTTTAGCCAGCACAAACATCTAAAGAGTTTCTTTTCCCAAGGACATAATGACTTAAAGAAAAACCATTGCTTTGAACATTTCTAAAACCTACCTACAGCTCGGAGAAAATCATTGTACTGCGCAGACGTCATTAATGGATCTGGTAATTCCCGTAGCCATTGCTTGAGGATGCCCGTAATAGTGTGAATAGGGTAATTCTCCAGTTTCACTGAGTTTGGATCTGAAAAGAAACATTTTATTTAGAGCAGTTCATTCCTTTGATGTACACAATGGGGCCCCAAAGAAATCAGATCAGAAACACTCAATGCTCCTGTTCACAGAATCCAAGGGCAATGTACTAGGCAGCTTTTTCCAGCCAACAAAAATAATACAGCTTGCATGACCACCAAAAAGTTGTTTTTAAAACATTAAAAAGTGCCAGACACTTTCAGGTAGAAGAGACTTGCAGGTAAAACTGATACCACACAAGGAAGTCAAAAGGGTGGACAACATTGCCTGACCTGCTTGCAGCAACTGTTTCAGCTCCTTCATACGATTTGCTGATCCTGATTTCCTGTAAATGCCTTCGGTGTAGAGGCCGTGCATCTCCACATACTCTAGCAACTTCTCCATGACAATGGGGACTGAATTTCTCTCACTGGTCAGGGAACTCACACACACTCCAAAATGACGTGGTTCTGCGTCCTGTTCATTCTGGAATTCATACAGGTCAAGCACTGTGAATACCTGTTGCCAAGCTAGAAAATTCCACTGTTTCATGCTACAATTAGCTTATGCTTCCAGAAACAAAAGCTGAGGGTTTTATTCTAGCTTGCTACAAGCCTTTGATCATAAGGCAGATTTCCTGAGCTGCAGCAATAAAGAAACTTTATGGTATGCATTGAAGACTTCTTTAACAGTTTGTTCAACACAGACATGTACTCTAAAGGAAGAGTTCCCAAATTAGCTCGAGTATCACCTTCTAGAAGAATGTTCTGTTTCTCCAGCTGCAGGGCCTGCCTCTGGCTATATGCAGACAGAGAAGGGAACTGTTTAAGCAATTTTTATTCAGTGCCTGGACATCCACTGTTCATTTGCTGAGAAAAAAAAAGGCAGCATTTTGTATGCATCACTTATGGTATCACAGCACTGCATCCCAGACCTACAGTTCTTACCTTTTTTCCACAGGACGTACAGCTGCTCTGGATTTTCGACATGCATTTCTTGTGACAAGTCAACTTGCAAACTAGAGAGAGGAGCAATTGTTACAAACATTCCAAATCACATGAAAAGGCTAAGTATCCTGTCGTATTCACTTACTATATAACCTGCATGTACTGTTCACTAAGCCCCATCTGTACCAGCCAAAGTTACAAGCCATTTGCACACATTGTAAACTAAGTGGCAAGAATGAGGTGTTCTCACTTACCGCTGCAGAGACAGGCCTTCTCCATGGGCCAGATGTAGGACGAGCAGTGCTCACACGATTGCCGTATGCTCACTTGGTAGTTTGTGAATACGTGCCCATTGTGTTCTTCAATCTGGTGGGAGACAGGAGGAAACTAATGGATTATTTTTGCCTTTTTAAATTATTACTACTATTTTTAATAAAACTATCTACCCTATCTTAGATTTTCCACTTTTATTTTATAATTACAGCTGATGGCTTTGACCGTGAAACTAAATTTCATCCTATCTGAAGGCAGTTGGGTTTGCTGGATCATTTCATAATTGACTTGCCACCTTGGTTAAAGTTCATCAGTGCAATACATTATCTATAGTTTGTTGTTAATATTTAGTGGTGGTTTTCCTTTAAACAGTCCCATGACTGAAAAAGCCATTAGGTTCTAAAAGATGCTATGGACAAGGAAGAAAATGCTTGAGTAACACCTATCACTGCATGAGCAAGATCTTAGATTTATGGAAAACAGTTTTATATTGTGTCACATCTTCATAACAGAGGTAACTGATTTAGCATGCAAAATAAAACAGAACTTCAGTACAAAATCGAGCTCTTTCAAGAGTGTTTTTCTCTGTGTTCTGGGAGTGCAGCTGAAGATTATTGCAAAAAGAAAGTACTTACTGCACGCTCTTGTTTTCGTTTCTTCTTCTGGGCTTTGGTTTGCTGCAGTGGAATACAAAACTGGCATTAGTCTTTGAAATTCAGACATTCCATTCCCTTTTTTTCCCCTGTTCAGTTTCCCAGGCTCTACTTCACCTCCAGACATTTGAGACACTATACTGCAGCTTCAGCTTGATATGAGGGTTGTCTGAGTTCACGCTGTCAACTTCCTAAAAAATCAGCTGAGCTCACTGCCTGATGACAAAGCAAGTCCATCTCTAAAACCTTCAGAGAACTACTAAGTTTTCACCCAAGAAAATGCACAAACACTTCAAGATTCTGAAAATATTAAAAGTTAAATAATGAACAATTCCAAAAAAAGTGTAGCAGCATTCAGAATTTGTTACAGGCATGATTCGTCTATGGAAAGTGTTTCCCAAATAATGAAGAATGTTACAGAAAAGCTTTCTGAGGTAACCCAGGTTCCTTATCCTAGGAGAGTAACATTGTTTAATCATCCCATAAGCCAGTAACAGAGTAAGTTTTATACCTTGGGCTGCTCAGATTCCTCTTTTTTTGTATATCCTCTGATGAATTCATCCAGAAGGGATTGGAAGAGATTCAAAACCAGCTTGACTTCTTTCTCCTCCCTTTTTTTGGCCAGATTTGTAACTAGAAGCTGGTAATTTTCCACTAGATCTTTGTAGCCAACATGGATTTGCCCATTCTAGAGGAGGAAAAAATATTATTCAGAAGGCAGTCTTTTTGGATACTGTTGAAACAGTTCCATATTTTTATGTGTTGAAGTTCAGAGGTGAGAAAGCACGCTCATGATTAAAGTAAAAGATAACAGCCCATGACAGAAACAAGTTAGCACACTTCCCTACTACACTGTAGAATGGTACTTGGCTGAGACAAGGCAGTGTCGGAAGAATAGTGGAAAAGCTCTTGGCACCTCTCTTTGGTGTTTAAACACAGCAACATGAAGAGGCTGAAGACAGCAAAATCCATCCATTTCTAAAAATAAGTTACGGCTGAGTGAATGAGGAAAGGGAAACAAGCCAGCCTGCTTAAGATTACAGCAGAACTGTAAAATGTTCTGTTTCAAGTTTAACATTCAGCTCTGAATTCTATGCTAAGAATTGCTTTGTTAAAAAGCTGTAGGTCAGGCATTTAAACTGCACACTCAATTCATTTATTACCTACCAATTTTTCACTTTACTGAGACTTACTACTTACAGGAGCGGAGTACATGGTCTTGATGTTTCCTCTAAACTTTTCTGTGGCTTCAAAGAACAAACATTCAACACCAGACTTCTGGGAGCGTAAGTCATTGATCTAGAAGGCAAATATATCTACATCAAATTTCATTAAAACAAGAACGTCCAACCAGTGTTAGGCTTCAGTTGCTGGGCTTAGTCATCTATGGTCATTTCAATTATTTAAAACAACATCTCTTAACACACTGGGATGATGATACAAAAGAGGACAGTCAGGCAGGTAGGCTCTAGAGAACTCTATTTCCTTACAACTCACACTTTTTTTTCTTTAAATACAACTTTTGCTGCCCACTTGTTTGTAAACAAATGAAGAACTAACATGAATGTCACCGGGATTTAATGTAATGTAATGTAACACGTTCAGAGACTCAAAGGAAGGAATAGGAAGGGCCTTAATACAGACTTAATTTGGTCAAGCTATCAAATCAATTCCCCTTTGCTTTAAATCATAATACAAACTCACACCTAGAAAAGTAGTCTTTAAAATTCCAAATAAACAGTGAACATAGACCTGAATTTTATCACAGTTGAATGCCTTTTACCTTGTTCAGGAGGAACTCATCAAGATGTTTCAGTTCATTGGCATTGGCAATCTCACGGACCATGGAAGCTCGCCAATTCTGAGACACACTTGAGATCTTGCTGATCTTTATAGTACGGTTCTTCTTTGCTTTACTGCTCTCTTTTACATGGCGCTCCCCTGCCTGGAGGCGACTTGGTTGTCCAGAAGAAGCTGGGAAAGAAATGAATTTGTATATTAAAGCAGGATGACTGAATTGTCGCAGTATTTGTTTCCATGCAAAACATTCCAGAAAAGATGGATATTAGCGAGCTGGAGATTAAGTCACAGAAGCTCACCTTCTGAAACCTTCTGCGTTCCTCCTGTTTCTGGAAAGAGGACACAAGATACAAGGGAGAGGCCTTCTACTTCATCAATCACATCAGGACTCTCCTTTGGAATTTTCTTGTCTGGCTTTTTCCCCAAAAGTCTACGCAAAGGACTTTTAAAAGCAGACCTGAACACAAAAGCAGATACAAGACACTCACATTAGTAATGGAAGCTGGCTCTGCTACAAGAAAAGGCTCTTTTAACAGTAACCCACAATAGGATTAACCTCTATTGTGCATATTTACTCTAAGGTCCAACTTGCAGAAAAACTGAGCAGCAGAAAAAAGGGAAGACAGTCAGAAAGCACTTCTGGACGTTCTGATATTTACTAGATTAGAGCACTATCTTCAACATACACAGAGACAACACATCACATATCCAAGACGTCATTTCTGGCTCAGGCAGTCCTCGAGCTGCAGGATGCCAGAAGCTGGAGGAGCTTACATGCTTGCTGGGTTCTTAAGCCTTTCTCTTAGTGTCTTATTTCTCAGTCTGGATGACAGTACGCTACACGAACCTTTGATCTGAGCCTGTATGGTGGTTCTTAGGTTAAAAAGAACCAGTTCAAAGACAAGTGTTATGCAAGAAGCAGAGAATGTGCTCCTCGACAGGGTCAGATATCACGCTTACATCAACATGAAGATCAAGTCAACGAGCAACACAGCTACTCATGTAGCTGATGTCAACACATGTCTCTGCACAATCACGGTTCCAAGATGCCCAATTTATGTACCAGTGGAAACTCCCCTTTTTTTTTTTCATTTTCTTAAAGGCAGGCCAGTCACACACAGAACACATACCTGGCATCTATTTGCTGACTTGCTGACTGCATGGAAGTGGCTGCATCTGAGGTAGGTAAGAGGTCACTGGGCTTCTTTTGCACAGGATATTTCTTGTTGACTTTTTCTTCTTCTATCGTATCTGGTGATTGCTACAGCAGAGAGGAGTCAAAAAACTACGTATTGAGTGAAACAGATTCTTTAAATGGTTTTAAAAACTATAATGGTGGAAAAATTTGCTTCAACAAGACAAAACACTTTACCCAATACATAAGAGCTTACTAATATAAGATCCATGTATATTTAATGCTTTGATCAAGGGTCCATTTATTAAAAATTAAGTTTTCAAATTGTTGTATAATATTTGCTAATGACATTTTTTTACACGGATATCAAGTCAAAAAAAATCAACCTGAAAGGAACACAGGCATACAGAACACACTATAGCCAATTATTCACAAATCTTTTTTATAAACAAGGATAATTAAGTACAAATATGCACAACAGCATCAGTACCTGATTCACAGCAACAGACTGGGCAAGCGTTGAGAGATCACATAGTGAAGACGAATTCCCCTTCTTTCTGCAATGTTACAGAATTATATATTGTTTCAGATTATATATTTTACAGAAGTCTGTAGCGTCTTAATATTTGCCACCTTTTAAATAACCCACAAATCAATGTTATATCTGAGAGAGAATCCTGATCAACTCTTGCAACTCACTTTTAAATGCAAAATATACTGGAGAAGTAAAAAAATGGGTGTGTCAGGTTTCCTGACGTATCAGAGGGATGACGCTTGCAAACTGCAGGTCACTAAAACCTTGTTTTCAATGGACAAAAGACACATAAAAATAAACTCCAGACACTACTTTAACTGAAGCCATGACTCTCCATTTTAATTCAGCAAGGCAGGCTTTGTATCTTTTGTTGGCTTCTAAAAACATTCTACCCATACAAATTCAGCTGCAGGACTGGGAGCCAAGAAAAAGCAGCAGTTGTTCATAGCTCTACTTTCTCCCAGAACATGGCCAGACGGACAGGCTATCAGGAGTTGTCCATCTATTTTTAAATATTACATAGATCTGTTTACTGAAAAAAGTTAAAATAATTAGGAAGCTGCCCTTACTGTAGCTGATCCTGAGGAGACTTATCTGCACGTCTTCTTTCATCCAAGGACTGACTCAGCATATCGTTCTGACCGGCATCAGACTGTCTCTTTCCTTTCCACTTCTCTCTCTTGTACTTCAGTTTCCCCGGGTCATCCACATATCTCTGGATTAGGGAAGAAGTGGGACTCTCCAGATCTTTGCTTGCCTTCTGAACAACACGTTTGTTTTTATCTGCCCAGCATTCAGCTGGAGTTTGAAAGCTCCCAGTAGCAGATAGCGTATTATGAAGATTCAGTGCAAGGTTTGTCGGCCTTTCAGGGCAGTTAAAGCTTTGGCTGCCTTTTAGCTGGTTATTTTGATTCCCTTGTGTTTTCCTTTTATCAGCTGCCTTATCATCTACTTCTGATACAGGTGGTTGCTCAGGAATAGAACTACTTTCTTTTATCTCGCTTGATGGTGGCGTGTCTGAAAGGGCTTTTTCTTCACTTGGACTTTTCTCTCCCTCGCCGCTTCCTTGAAGGACAGCATCTTGTGCTGTGGATTTCTTTGGCACTGGAATAGTTTCCAGGGTCTCTTCAGAAGAGGTTTGTTCCTCATGGCACGGTGAAGATGGTCCTTCAAAGGAAAACAGGACATGCTTATTCTGTAACTCGTTATGTTCCAGCCCCCTCTGCCGGCGAGATTCCCGTTTCTCCCGGCTGTTTGTTACTTTCTCAGAACCTTCTGTCACGTTCTTCTGGGGTAATGGGGCTTTTTCAGATGAGCTCAGGTTTTCGGCTTGCTCATTTGGAATCTGATCCCTGTCCTCAACAGCTTGATCCAGCTCTGGCTTGTGTTCCACAGGCAACTGATCCGTTGCTGGTTCACTGAGCTCATCCTTGCTTGTATCATTCTCTCTGTCTTGATCTTCCTGCCTTTCTCTCTGCTTTGCTTCAGCTTCCTGCTTTTCTATAGCCATTTTCTGAAATCTGTTAAGAATTTGTAAGATGAAAATACAAATATGTAACGCACAGAGGTCAAGAAAAGTACCCAACTGTTTAAATGCAGCCTAAATAGCAATACAGACACATAGTACAAATACACCTACAGTCCCCGTATGACTGCATGGAGGTCTGTTTCTTAGGACTGGCCTGCATCAGTGCAGCTCAGCTGAATAATGCTCAAGAATTCAGCACTTAACCAGCTTCCACACACCACCAGCCATTTGACACCGACTGCAGTATCACATGGTAATAACTATCTTTAAGTTGTTAGTTACTAAGTCAACATATCACACTGAAACTGAGCTTGGCAGGTGAAGCCAAGGAGCTAAGTGGTTAAAATGCATGTTTTCATATCATATTGCTCCTCTTCCTTTACCTCTTACGCTGTAGATGCCCTCTGACCATGGCTTGCACGAGACAAATTCTCCTCTTCTGCTGAAGGTAGTATTTTCTCTCCCTGTACCTTCGCCATGCTGACTGAATATAAATGGCAGCATTATTCCTCTGCAGCGCCATCCTAACGCAACGGGAACGCCAGCAAGCCTAAGAAGGGAGATTTCTAAAGTAAGGGAGGGGTACTTGAAGGTGGGGAGTGTTATTTGAGGGGGGTTGTTTGTTTGTTAGGAAAAGAAGATTGGCAATTCTCAAAGATACCTGTAACACAATGGCTGCCTGCCTTGTTCGGAGAAAGCGTCTCCTTTCTAAAACCATCCTGAGCCAGCTCTGAAGCAGAATGATTTTCCTGATCACTTCTTTATGTAGTGTATCCTGTAGCATCTGCCGTTCAGCCTCTTTCATAAAGATCTGCTCAGTTAAAGAAAAGTTCATCAATGAACAGTTAATAGGAGCCTTTCAGCCCCCACTGGAGGTATCTTCACAAGCTAAAAGATGAGAATGGTAACACTTATTAGTGACCCAAACCTTATCAGCTGACAGCAATTAGCACACCCAAAAAGAAAAAGTCCTTTTGTTTTACCAAATCTCAGTGTTTGGATTCTAAAACATACAAGTGCACTTAAGCCTTCAAATCAGAGAACTCTTGCACAAATGAAAACATTGACCTGTTTGACAAATGCCAATAGCAACAATTTCCCAAAAGTAATATCCATGTAATACAGAATTGTACTCCACTGCAAGACAACAGGTCAGCATCAAAAACAATGAGGCAACTACTGATGTCTGTGTCAACATTTGCAAGAGTTAAAACAGCTAATTTAAATACAAAAATGCAGAAAAGAGTAACACCTGTAAATGAACTGCACTGAATTTTGCAGTGTACATCAGTATTTCTTATTGGCTTACGGGAAGTTTCACAGACCTTGGTCATCCCTATTTGATAGTAGTTTTCATCCAGTTTTAGTTTATTCAAGTAAACACAAATGTCTTCCTTAGAGGCTTTGGCATTTTTGGGCAGTAACACCTGAAACTGGTCGATGAATTCCTGTGAAAAGCAGAGAGAGCAAGAGATCAAAGCTAGAAGGCAATTCACAAGTTTAGAGTTTTAACTAGATTTCTAAAATGAAGCTAAGACATACAGGGGTTTGAAAGTCCTTATTTCTCACTCCAAATTGAGCTATTTTCCTACTCTGTAAAACACAGGCTTCATCCAACCTCCAATTAACACAAGACTGAGGCAATGTGTGTCTTTCCGAACAGAGCAGATATTTCTGAAAGCATAAATCCACTTCCAGTTCCTCACATACCTGGAATGTATATTTGGCACTGTAGCCAGACCTTCGGATTCGCACAGTTTCTAGCATGCCAGTGTATCTTAACTGTTGAAGCACCAAGTTTTCATCAAAAAGCATCTCTTTCTGAAAAACACCAGCAGTCAACAGCTAGTAAACGCCTGAAAAGTCCTATTTCTGCCCAGTAGAGAAAGCACATTCTGTTTTTACACCCTAGTTACCTTTCACCTTCATACAGAACAACAGTGAACAAGTGACAAGAAATATGTTACAGGGCTAAAGACTTAGATCCTCAGCAGCCAGATCAGCTCAGCTCTTAAGGCCATCTTACCTTCTCAGCATTGGAGCGGATGCAACGGATGAAGAACGGCTCAGCTTTACCCAGTGTCTCCAGTAACTTATTAAGTGAAGTCTGAAATGAAATAGTCAGAAACATTTTTTGCTTCAGATACCAGCATTTTGAGTTGCATCTGACAGCAGCACAGCTTCTTCCTCAGAAAGAAGGTTCTTTCAGGTCTGATAGCTACACAAATGCTATTTCATCCACTATGGAGGTCCTCCCGTACTGCACAGCACATCCCTGTATTTGTTTTTGCCTTTACTCAAGACAATGAAAAGGAGGGTTTGCATATGCTGTTACAGTAGCACTAGATCTACATACAAGGATGAGGCTGATTGTACAGAGAACTAACACATTTCATAGCATTAGAGTAGTCTCTAAATATAGTCTGACTTTAATTAAGTAGTAAACCCTACTTCAAACAAATCCCAAGAATAAAAACCATTTTGTTTTTCAAGCAAGATCAGCCCAGATCAGACCAGGAAGGTCTGTTCCCTTGAGGTCAGGGTGCACACCACCACACCAGTCACCTACCTGGAACTGTGCACTTATGCTGGGGGGTTTCTTCTTTTTGTGTAAGTGCAAGAGGGATTTTGTAGTTCGGTCATGCAGAGTCATGCTTACTATGAGCTTCAGAGATTTGGAATCCAGCAAGTTCTGGAAGAAAGTTTTCATAATCAACAAAGTACAAGTCCTAATTGAAGGGGAAATATATCAGCCTGCATCAAAATGAGTAAGCATGAAACCAACTACCTAGAACTCCACATTCAATCACGTTACACTTCATGACTATTTCTATTTTGGACCAAAGCATCTTCTTAAGAGTGAAACTTTTCCATTGCCCCATCCCAAGAGCATAAGGTGAATAAGGTGAATTACATAACCACTGTGTTTGCCTTCCATGACTTGACTGGAAATGGCTTTATGTACTTATGGCATCTCTAGTCTAATTAAACAGATGCCAATTCACAATTTTTTCCTGTTGAGCTCTTATAAAGGTGAACATTTATCTATCCTTTAGATTATCAAAAAGGAAGTTTTAAAGGATAAATGATGCAACTTTCTTACACTATGAAACAGTATTTTCTGGAGTGAGCTCTGTCAATCAAAGGGAACGTTCACAGTGAAAAAAACCCAAAAAATAAAAGAGAAATCTAAATTTACTGAATAACTTTACCTTGGGAATGATCTGCTTTTGTTTGATACCTCTACTTTTCCTGTTAAAATATTAAAAATCATTTAAGAAAAAAAATACACATGATTTTTGGTTATTTCAGCAAGCAATAAGTTGGTGCAATTTATGAGGCAAGATGAAGGATAGAAGAAAATTAGCACAACAGCATCAGGGTGTGTTCATGCACGTGTCTCACAAGTGATCAACGCAAGAAATGCAAACTGCTTCGCAACAAGAAGTTTGTTTGTTTGTTTTTTTAAATAAACTGTGTAGGTATTGGAAGCTTTCAAAAGTGAAACATTCTCTAAAGTTAAAGCTATTAAAAACTGCACTGTTGCACAGACTATTTTTGTGCAAGCTATTCTGTTTAGCTGACTGTACAGTTATTGAACTCTTGTCATAATACCAGGGCACTATTAATTCAAAATATTTGATTCAAAAGTCACTGCTGCTTGCACCAGAACCCCCGTGAAAGTACTTAATTGCTCACAGAAGGACAACACATGCCCCAGCACTCCACTGACGAGTTCAGATATGTCTGAGATCATCCCCAGAACCTCCTGGGGCACTACACAAACCTCAGGCATAGCTCTCGTCCACACACAGTGAAGGAGAAGCAGAAGCTCTCAGAAACAAGCCTGTAGCTCACATCCTCCTCATTCTAAGCATGTTAACTCCATGATGTAAGGCATGTTCCAACACCATGCCACCCAGTTTACATTTATTTATTATACAATGGACCATAGATTGATTTTCTGACACATGCATAGCTCTGTACACGTAAAGAGTCTCAATCCAGGAATATACACAGCGTTGGCATCCTGAATTTCAGAAAACCAGTAGTTGTTACTTGTGAGAGATTTCACTGTCGGAGCTTTTGCAACAAGCTTGTGCTACATATTTGGGTTTTAAGGCAAGTTTACATGAAAAGTGGGCTTAACTTTCAGCTAATACAATGAAGCAACAAAGCATTCTCTATGGCCTTTATATTTTTAGAAGGAATTATTTTGTTCTTAAAGGTCTTGTTTAGTTTTTTGCAGAAGACACACTTGGGACAAGTATATTTTCTATGGACTAGAATAACTGCTTGGTTATTGTTACACTTTCAAAGCAATACCTAGAGCACCAGAACTCACATGAAGTGGGAGCGGTGTTGAAGTCGACTGAGTGACCGAAGCAGCTTACAGGGATCATCCCCCTGCCATGGAAGTCCTTTTATACTTGCGATGATTTGTTCATGCATGTCTCTAAAATGATTCACAGCAAAACAAAGATGGCAAACAAAGATACACAGCCATGAGAGAGGGGAAAAAAGGAGTTAAAAATCCAAGAGAACCCATCACCAAGTGTGCTACAAAGAGCAGCAGGTCAATCCCAGACTACTTTTTCCTAAGCATGAATGATTCTGATATTGTCAGTACTTTCTATTCTGTTAATGCCCTAAAATTTCATTACCAGGGTCTCATACTAAACTTACTCTCTAATTCTACCTTTTAGTGTAAATTCTTGAGCCAACAATTCAGAAAACAGAGGGAAATTTGGCAAAATGTACTTAATGTGCAAGGAACCTTTTTGTTAAGCTAAGTAGCCTTTTCAGATAGATACAAGCTTCTTTATAATCAAGCAATAAATATTTTTGCATAAGGATTTGACTACTCAAGTGAGGCTGCATAAGCAGACTTACATCAGAAAAGTAAGTTAAAACTAGCTATTACAGGAATACTTGATGAAATTTTGTTTTTCATTTCCATTTCAAACTTATTTACACATTTAGCTTTTCAAAGTAAGCCTGGGATGGTCCCTAATTTGTGGCAGATTCCATTATTTTAAGCATGCATCGTGCTCGTGGAGCGTTGTGTCTTGGCGCAGAACTTACCTTCTTTACTCTCCAGAGAGGCACAAACCAAAAAATAACAGAAGCGTAAGAATCACTTCTGACTGTTAGATGCTATCACCATTCTGAGCTGCTGAGTGAGGCAGCAACGTTATTACAGACAGTTGCTTGCTTCCTTTGGTACTTCTGAAGATTTTTGAATATAAGATTTTGTTTGAAGATATCACAAGGAAACAGATATGTTACACTATGACCAATCCTTTCACTCAAATTGTATCTTTAGTTCTTAGTTGCCACAAGTGACAGAGATTGTCCAGGATGAAGTATTATGAAGCAGCATGAAGGCACTACTTTATGTGTACTTCATGGCTTCACTTTTACACAGAGCACACTCAGAAGGTCAGTCTGTCCAGGAATGTGCCTCCCTGGCCTTTAAGTGCAGGTCTATTTCTACTTACTTCTTGTTTTCATAAAAAGAAATGATGTCTTCAAAAGCATTTATATCGAAATCCTCAGAACAATCAAATGAGAAATCAAGCATTGAGCAGCTGCAAAAGGAACACGTATACAACCTAAATTCTCCATAGGAAGGCAAATATGCCTATACAGAGCAACGTGTGGAGGCAGTTTTGTAGGACTTCCCCTGCCTCCTAATCATAAGGCTGCAAAAAACACGAGTGCTCCTATGAATCCTTCAGTGACACAGGCTGGCTGCAGAGGAACACAATATGCTAAAAGCAACATATACAAAGTACAGTCAGAGAACTCAAAAACTCAGTGGTAAATGGAACTGAGGTTGTGTCACCCACATTTGGTAGTACTGGGTCTTACCTAAAATAAGCTAGAGTATTGTTTTGATAGTATTAAAAAGGCCAAACAAAACAAGACAGAAGAAATAAAACTTGCTATCCTTGTGGAAAGATCTAGTTGACATTTGATATATGAAAACACAACTCAGCAATTCAGGTCTTTTCCCTGATACGGATTAAGTACGTGTTTCTCACCGATAAACTTTTTCTACTGGTGTATTTGATCTCTGGAGTTCTCCAAGGGGAACTCTGGGTCCTTGACGTACCACTCCTGTTACGAAATAATCAACAAGTTGAATTTTGACAGAGATATGAGCATAACAAACAAAAAAAAGCCCCACCAACCATAACAAGCAAAATATCTATCCAAGGGCCTGGAGTTTTTGTCTAGTACTTTAGCTATCAAGCTAGACCATTTTGTTTCTCAAACTCCCTACTATCAGAAAGTAAATAGCAGCTGCTCAGAAAAGCTTTTCAAAATTAGTATTTAATCCTGAATATACTCATTTGAAACCTCAGGGAGGTCTGAGAAAATAAAAAACAGTGATAAGACGAGCATGCATATTGGAATTAGTAACATCTTCCCCAACTTTAACAAATAGGACTTCAAATTTGGCACAGCCTGCTGGAAACGGTGCATTTATTGGGGGAGGAAGTCTGAAGGATCTCAGATAAAACAGTGACAATCTCTTTGGTATGTGAATGTTAAGCTATTTTCACAAGTCAGTTTTGTCCTTCGTACCAAACCACGATTAGATCTGGATGATAAGGTTTTGCCATCAGCTGGTTCTGTCAACAAGCACTAACCAATTGTACAGTATCTCAAAGAGTTTCCAGAGCCTTTTTTCATACTGTACCTGCAGTCTTCTGAGCTCTCTGGCGTCCAGCTTCTGCAAAGACAGCCATGGCTCGAATAGCTGCCCGCAGAACCGCCCAGCGGAACACAGCGACAGGGTCCATTCCTATCAGCTCCCGGACGTAAGCACTGTCACTGCTTCGTAGTAAAGCAACAATATCTGGTCTCATGTAATCCATATTTTTCTCCCTGAAATCCTGCAAAACAGGCACATCGAACCACAAGCTCTCAGGAAAGCTGTGTTTTGACCCAAGATACTAATCACTATTCAGAATAATTCATTATTCTAAGTAATTCTCACTATAGTGAGCGTTATCCTCAAGTCTAGACCACCACACACAAAAAAAATCTGAAGTACATCTGAGGACACATCTTATCCACCCCATTCCCAGAAAATTTTCTACACCCTGACAAAAACTACCAGAAAGGTATGGAAATTTTTTGTGGCCATCAGATCTATCACCTACTTTTATCTGGTATTTAACTTTCCCAGCAAAGTGTCGAATAATAAAAGCAGGCTCCATCACTGGGGTTCCAACAAAAAACTTGTTCTCCTCATGCTGCTGTTTGAATTTTGCAAGTAGAGTTTGGTTGGTGGCATGTGGAAAACTAGGAAGACAAAACAAAAGAGGTCAGCTATTTTTCAAATATAGGTACATTTATTGAGGTGCAAGGTGACAGACTGAAGAACACCTTTTCCTTGTGGAAAGTTGTCCAAGATCTCTACACTTTAACACCTGCTTTGAATCTTAGAGGTGGGCTTAATTTCTGGGCCAAAACCAGCTCCACACATAACAGAATATTCTGAGGTTTCAAGTGTACATCAATGCTTCCTCCCACTTCACCAGCCAAGTTTAGTTAGCACCACGTTAACTATTTACCACATTTGTTACTTAATGTTCCAAAGACTCACATACATGCATTTTACTTTAATGGTAATTCCATAGTAAAACACAAAAATGAAAGTTTTTAAGTCTGTTTAAGCCAAAGTTCAATTTCAGCATCAATTTATATCACCACCATACTGCAGTCATTAGAAGCAAACTAGAGGGCAGATCACAGCCATAAGACAACCCGTTGCTTCCCACAACATTCCTCTCCTTTTTAAAGTGCTGTATCTCTTGTTCCCTTCCACAGTCCTTCCCTCCTCCCTGCCACACATTTTTTTTCAGAAGATGTTTGTTGCTTACTTGCTTTCTTCATCCAGAAGATAGAAGAGGCCAGTGGGCTTCTTGCTGATTAAGTGAATGCAGGCCACATTATCAGTATAGTCAATATTGTGCCAAGTGATCCCTTCACTCTTATATTCCTCCTGTGTAGCTCAAGAAAATTCCCTCATCAGTACAGTGCCCTGACCTTTAATGTCCTGTGGTCTAAGTGCTTAAAAGACATCCTTGAACAGCTATGGCAAGTCGAGTTTGTTAGTTCAGGCAGCAGAAACAAAAATAAGGAAAAATTTATAAATAAGAACAGAACAGCAGGCATATTGGGTCAGATCAAAGGTCCACCTCGGCAAGTCACTCAACAGCGGATGCTTGGGGTAGAAGTATTTAAAAACCAAAACAGTGAAAAGAATGTTTTGCTGTGCCTTCCCAGCAATCAGCAGTCTGTGAACTCAGAGTTAGACATCTACATCATTACATGAAAACCCTAAGCAGACATATATTGGAGGAATTTAAGTCTATTTTTCTCTTCCATAGTTCTTGTATATGAGAAATGACAAATATTTAATGTCAAGTTCCAGAATTTCCAAATTGCACTGTCAGAGGAAATAACAGAAGTTTCAAAACAGGCAGTTAAGCCCTACACAACATCAACACCAGAACTTCCCGAAGGAAGCAATGTATATCGCTTAGGTTCAGAAAATTTGGAGCTCTTTGACAAGAGAGTACAAAGCTCTTCTGCTGAAATGACAATACATCAAATGCTTGACATGACAAGCTTCCCATTAAGATACAGAACCAAAATATTAGTTTTTCTTAGTGCTGTAAATGCACACAGAAAAAACTAGTAATAGGGAACTAATGTAAAAAAGCACACAGAAAATTAAATAAGTTTTACATTAAACAACAGACAAAGAGCACCTCTCACTGTTCTATATGGTGATAAGAAATGGATTATTTTTAAGTAGGTAGAATTCAGTCTGCCTAAGGACAGACTGCTCAGTGTGGATGCCACATTACAGAACTGAAATGTCATTTTCCACAGACAAAAAAGCCTTTCTTTAAAAAGATATAGAGATCTCCCCCTGAGGGCCCTCATGCTGCAAGAGATACAGGAAATGGGTCATTCAAGGATTAAGCTTATTTGGAAAAATGGTATTAGAAAAAAGAAAACAATGTAACTATTTACTCTAGTTAGCCTGGATAGCCACTTCTGTCATAAGTTACAAAACAGGGACCTCAACATGATGTTTACATACGAAGTTTGCATGTTTGGTAATTTTCTTCTCTTTAAAATGCTTGTTTAAAGTTATCTACATGTTGTTGACAAAATACCACATGCTACAGAATGACTTCTTTCTTTCAGCAGAGTGACCCAAGAACAATGCTTGAGCACAAAGCAGAAAAAATCCATGTCTAGAGCAAAAAACCCCCCAAACCTCAGTCTAGAAACAGGATCTCTTAGCTCTTGCAGCACTCAAAGCACTCTGTAAGAAGATGATACCATCTGCAAACAAGTAAATCAACATGTGCCAGTAATACCAGGGTTTCAGGACTACTGCCTGTATCAACATACAGTTGTATCCCCTAAAGGCAGTCAGGTGGAAGAAGCAACAAAGACTGGTTACCAAATGACAAAAATAAAAGAAACTGTTTCCCAACCATTAAAAACAAAAAAAATCTGAAATTAACACCTCACCTACCATGAAAAACAAAAAAATCACCCTGAAACAAACACCTCACCTACAGACTTTCAATCTTAATGTTTACAGTTTCATCTGGCTTCTGTCTGGGGTTGCCTGAATGTCTTTTTAGTTTCTTGTAGTCAAGCAGAAACTTAATGCTTACCCTCTAAAGACAGACTCTGCTATCATTAGTATATATAGAGCACTAAATACAGCAAAGCTGCAACCTTCAAACAATACCGTACCAAGCAATAACAAAATAAGAAATTAAAAAATAAGACTTTCAGAAATATATTCAAGCAACTATATAAATTATGCCATGGAGTTCTGCAGAATAGTGGCTAAGTTTGCATAATATACGAGCACTTGATAAAAGAAAGGTTTCGTTTCAGCAACTCCTAATTTCTTACCTGTTCCAATTTGAAAATATGCTGATTGAAATAATACTGAAGCTGTTCATTTGCATAATTTATGCAGAACTGTTCAAAACTGTTGGTTTCAAAGTCTTCAAATCCAAAAATATCAAGTACACCAATGGACAAACACTGAAAGAAGATGTGGAAATCTAGTTAAGCAAGCTGTCATACAGTGACTTAACCCACAACAGCTAACCCTTACAAAAAACGCTGTAGTGTGTGCTAATAGATTTTGAATATTTAACAGTTATGTCTATTGGGAAAATAGAGATGATTAAATATTACCAACAAATTTATCAAGGATTTCAGAAGAATCAAAATTGATCCCCGCTATCTGAACACGTCATCCATAGCGTTCTCTGATAGCGCTAAATACACAACTGTACAAAGACTTGTTTTTGTGAGAAACTTACTGTAACAGACTCCTCCATGTCCTTCTTATTGAGGAGCGCGTGATTAATTCGCAGCACAATCCAATCAAACAGAGCACTGTATAAGGACTTTGCCATAGAATCACGAGCTGTTATTGCCTGCAGATGAAACAGTGTTCAGAACTCTGTTTTAAAAAAAGCATTTCTATTTCAGACCAACATCACTCAAAGGCTACAACCCTAGCAGAGACAAATCAAAACAAAATTCCCCTTTAGTGCTAACTTCTGATGTTCCAGACATCCCTCAGTAAATGTGAGAGCGTACGGTATTAGCTTTTTTGTAGCCAGAAAAGCAAGCTTAATAATTAAAAATAATTCTACTAGTGTTCTCTTACTCACCTCATTGAGACTATATGGCAAAATAAGCTTATCATTAGCAGTCACAGTTTTTCTTTTTGTTAGCACTTCTACAAGAATTTCTCGTTTAACCTTCAAAACAAGAACAAGAGTTACTGTCACCCTTGAACCCCCCAATGAGTAACCTGATGGCAACAGTGGACATCACAATTTCCTCAGAGAAGTCCAAGCTCTTTGACAACAGCTACAATTATCATTCATCAATAGCTCTACAAGTTCTTCAGGTTCTTTAAATTATTCTCAGCTTAGATTCATTCAGATGTTTCCCTATGGTGGCAAACAACACATCTCCACTAAATTTACTCCTGCTCAGCTCTATGATTATTGAGTAAACAAATTCTATTTCCATGCTATGGGCTATTCCATCCCTAACCCAAATAATTTCACCAACTGTATCCATTTCCCACCCCCATAAGATAAATGTGGTGGAAGTATCATAAACCAGATTTAGATATAGCAAACTGGGCAACAAGATACTCAAGCAAAATGCTGAGGTGGAGCACGACAAAAAGATCTATCAAATGTTAGAGGTAAAGAGAAATACTCTACTTTCAAAAGCTGGGAAAGAATGTCCAACACTTCAGGAGGTCCTACTTCCAACCCTTCATCACGGCCTGTAGCTTTCTTCTTGTACGTAACGTTGCCCAAATAAAGAATAGCTGAAAGTACTGCAAAAATCCTAAGGAAGAAAAATTGAATTGTATAAGAATTTTTCTTATGAGTTCGTTATAACAGGTTAGCAGACTTAATTCTGCTTCAAGAATTTGTTTGTAAGCCCTCAAATACTCAGCTCTCCTTGTTTCCTAGTGGACTAAATGTGTTCCCGATACATACAGTTTATTGCAATTCATGAACATTAACTAGCTAACAGTAACAAAAGCTTAGAGGATTCTACTTACTGTTTTTTTGTTGCTGAAAGGAAGCCAACCATCTCCATGGCTTGTTTTAATCTTTCAAAGTCGTGTCGGAGATCTTCCCCATCTTCAATTTTCAAGTTATGCTGTGAAGAGAGATCCATAATTAAAGGCAAAGAACGAAGCCCAAACATCACAAAGTATAATCTGTTCTGCTTTCTTTCATCTTTAACCCAACAGACAGACAACACTTATCAATGCATTTGTAAATCCCTGTCACAGATCACCTGATTGAGGTAGAAATAATCTTCAGGTTGCTTGAGGTGAAATTCTTTACGCTCTTCCTCACTGACTCCAAGTAGCAAATAATAAAAGACGTGGTAGTTCCTACAAAGTCAACACATTCCTCTTTCATGAAAATATAATGATTTTTCTTTTATTCTATATACTTCAGATGCTCTTAAACTCTTGCATTAATTATAATTGTGTTAGTAAACTCTGTTAATCTCTTACCTTTCATCTTTTTCTTGAGAAACCAGACGAGATTTTTCCAGCAGGTATTTTTCAACAACAGCCCTAAAGAGCCGCCAAAATATGAAAAAAGCATGAGGGCAAAAGAAAAGACCTCACAAAACATCAGACAGCAACTGCCAAGAGAGTTGAATTAATGAAATCTACACTAAAATATACAAGAGAACAGCTTAGTCACCATCTGAAATCTAAAACAAAAATTTCAGTATGCACTATATTGTAACTGGAACAAAGAGAAATACCCAAGAAACACCAATCTTCAGTGCTTGGTTTTAGTAGACACAACTGGAAAAAGGCAGACGAAGCTAGAAAAGTGCTGATGAAAAATTGTAATCAGAAACAAGATATGCAGAGTGCTAACAAACTTATCTACTCTGAGATTAATAGTTATCTGACAAGGAATGCAAAGACTACAAGACCCCCAAAATATACTGGATAACTGTCTGATTCTCAACCTAACAAATTTGCTAGATTTTTATGACAGTATATATGTCAGCCCAAAATGGAAGCCAGACAGCCAGAAAACCTCTTACAGTTGGACAAAGTAATCTCCTAAATTATAAACTAACCCCCTTGACATGCAATACAGTGAATGAGGCCAAA
The DNA here is from genome assembly GCF_013368605.1 of Nyctibius grandis. Taxonomy (NCBI): domain Eukaryota; kingdom Metazoa; phylum Chordata; class Aves; order Nyctibiiformes; family Nyctibiidae; genus Nyctibius; species Nyctibius grandis. Next base: position 3,779,751 of record NC_090688.1, on the reverse strand, counting down.
GTTTGAGCAGCTTTTTCTCAAGCTGAAGACAAAACAAACGTATCCAAATTGTACCAATCTCCTGAGCTAGTGTGACTTCATCTGAGAAGATGTCAATTTTGTTCAGCAAATGTGGTACAGAGTTCCCAGTCATTTTGTAAACTGCAAACACAAAGACCCAACGGAAAGCCACACTGGAGCACAAGTCAGTGACAGCAAGTGACACTCCACAGTGCAGCAAGCTTCAGCTTCAGGCAGAATTCCATACCAATATCACGTGTTATGGCATTGCACCTAAACTAGCACAGGTACATCCTGATAATATGTGACATACTGCTGTGAATTTCGCAGGTACAAGCACTAAAAATTTAAGATGAATTTTACAAAGCAAGATCTGAAAGAAATGATTTTATGGCATGATGTTAGACAAGAAACTACACAAATATTTGCACAGAAATTACAGAATTCTTCACTTGAAGTGAAAGTGCTCACTACTGAAGAAGAACAAAGCATGGTCTTTGATTAATAATATTGAGGGACTACAGTAATATGACATTATAGCATCTACTATGCAGTGAAAAATATAAATAGAATTCTAAGTCTCAGCTGTGACTATCATATGTTAAAAAAATAAATGTGGGTATAGAATATTTCATGTTTGTCCTCCAGATAGAAGCACACAATTTCAATTAAGTCAAGTAAAATAATAATTTCATAGTTTTCTTTATCTTTCTAACTGGTGTTTAAATTATTTCTTTAAAATGGCTTCTTCAAATCTATTTCACTTCTCTCCAACTCCTCTTAAAAATTCAGATCTTCTGGTTTTAATTGCAAAATGGAGAGGACAATGCGTGTTATGAAAAAAGTCTTCATTTAGCATGAAGGTAAAGACGCAGCAGCAGTCAAATTCTTAACCTGGTATGGTCGTACTGCAAGGTAAGAATATTATGCATCATCTGATTATTCCACAAAGCTCAGAGTCCTGAAAACTCCACATCGGCAAGCTGTTCTCACATGAGAAGAGCCTCAATAAGGCAGCACTTTATATACAACAGAGTCTTCACCAACTCCTACAAGCACAGAGATCAACCCGAGAAGAACCTCGTACTGTACTTACCCTCGGACAATACCATTCTCTAAATAGTTGACTTGAATAAACTTTCCAAAACGACTGGAGTTATTGTTATGTGCTGTTTTTGCATTTCCAAATGCCTGTAATAAAGCAAAATGAGTTGATATTCAATTAAACGAAATATGCCAACACACAGCTTTTCACGCTCTTCTGTTCATTGTTCAGCCTCCTGTTAGCTTGCAGCACACATTCAAAATACTACGGAAACGGCAGCACACAGATACCAAAAAGCTTCAGAAACCTCCACTGTTCCTCACAGATCTATATATGTTTATTATTTGCCCCATGCAATAATATTTGAGGGAGGTGAATAATACATTTAGATATTTCGAAGAGTACAGGAAAGGTCATCGCAGCTAGAGAGCGCGAATCAGCCTCAATCACTACTAATTATGACCTCAGAGAAGATATTCAGTAGGAAGAAGACAGCACCATTACCATGAAATTGCCTCTCCCATAGAAAAGCCACAAACTACGTCTTATTCCCTAACGTATTGCTCCCACTCAAAAATTTCACAATAAACACAATTTTTCTTTATGTGAGAACAGAACATTAAGATCTCCATTTATAAAGTTAGGCAATGAATTTTCAAAGTTGTGTATTCAAAAAAAAAGGAAAAAGACAAACAGAACAACTTTGGTTTACACAACCACGTCATGCTCATTGGCCAGGTAACTCTGCTACCCAACACTGAAAAATGTAGTTTCATTATGAGGTGTCAGGAAAGGGGAAAAAAAGATATGGCACAAATCCTAATTGTGCATCTTTAATATTTCTGCCTGTATCATGAGCCCTTTGATAGTTCCTAGTACAAACACAAGACAAAACATCCTCTGCATGAGCCACACTTAAGAACTATAAAGAGAACTTATTACATCTGAAAGTCCAGTAGAATTAGTTATTAGGAATGTCCTTAACTTTATCAACTCTTAACTATGCGTTCTTAGGTTAAGAGAAACTTGTCATCCTTCTAACACACAGGAGGCAATCCAGCATACAGAGAAGAAACCCTGTGTAAAATGCAATTGTTTGGACAAATATACTGCTCGGTGTAGCCTATCACCAGCAATTCCTGCCACAGATATTTCCTCTTAAAGCTCCAAGCAATTAAGGCCTCCATTAGGAAATCCGCCTCCCCTAATATAGAACATTCGCAGAATGATTTCACAAAAATGCCACCCTCTTCCTCCACACACACACACATATCCGGAGAATGATGGACATGTGAATACTGTACACAACGTAGAACTGAACTTTTACAGAGAAAACTGTCCAATTATGGTGTATATCCTAGGGCAGCACTGTTTTCATGACAATATCTGTATATTGAAACTCTTCCCTTCTCTCTGCTTTTTTTTTTATCCAAACTACCTCAAGGGTTGCAGCTGCATTGCAGCGTAACACCAGGATCACTATTTCCACAACAGGTTCTCAAAGCTCTCTTACAAGTAGATTTCTACTGCCAGCCGCCTACCGTTCAGAGAACCTGAGAAACTTCTTATAAACTGGGAGAATGTCCATAATTGTTCAGACAACCGTTATTTCTGACCTAAAGGAATAAGCTGAAGGAGCTCTTCCCATGCAGGGTGAAAACCCACAGGGAGATTCTGCTGTAACTTCAGAAAAGTCAAAGGGTTTCTAAGGGGAGAGGATTTGTGTCCAGCAGTGCTTACAGATGACTGAGTTCAACCTTCTAATTTCTAGAGACCCTGGTCCATGTGTTATAATGCTAACAGCATCCCCGCTCAGATTTTTCAAAGCAAGCATTGACCACAGTTATCAATATCTTTTTGTAGCTACTATCCAAGAAGTTATCGCCCAGCTTTTTTGGAGTCAATTTTGCATACACATGCATATTAATATATGCATAAAATCCAGGTTAACTCCTTGGTTACCAAAGAACGCCAAACCAAAAGTGGAAGTCCAGTAACATCAGCACAGCAAATTGTGTTTCGTAAATCAAAACACCTATTCCTCTCCCACTGACGGTGGCCCACCTGGGGCTCTCTGAAGAACACCATCCAACTTCCCATTTAGTGTATTAAATCTGTTGTAGTGAACTTTGCCACGCTGCAGAATAGTGGACTTGAAAATTGATTGATAAAAACCTCTTTTTAGAAAGTTTTCTAAGTTAAGCCACCAGTTAACTATCAGTTTACTAATTATATTCAAGAAAGCAATCCACATTATAGCTAAATTTGCCAAAATATTTTTAATAATAAATATTTTGGCATTATAGAGTTAAGGAATCCCATAACCCGGGCTTCCTGAAAAACTTTTCTTAGTGATTACTCATGTAAGCAATGAATACAGTTTAAAACTAAAGGCTCTTATGATCTCATGTGTCTGGTATTTAGTCAAAGCATACAGCAAATTCTTAAAAGCTGATCTAATATTATCAGGTTTTGGGAAAGTTTTCATGTACTGAGTGGTTTTCTCATAAAAGCCTTTAACATCTATCTACAACTTTTTAAAGAACATTCCAAGTCACTTAACATTTTGGGTGGGGAATTTTCTTTGGTAACATTTAACTTCAAACTAATCCCTGCTACCATATACTTCAATATACTTTGATGAGTTAACTAAGAAGTGACGTTCCTGCCTAGAATCAGAAAGGTGCAAAAATTGGAAATGTTAAATATGACGGTATTTAGCCGTTAGATATCTTTAACTTACTGTAGCTTTATCCTACAGAAAATAGATTAGAGATCAGAACTAAGCTCCCTTATTTCCTAGCCATTGCTCTGCATGGAAAGCATCTTCCACAGATAATTCTAGCCAGGTACTCCATACATAGCTCAAATTCAACTGAAATATCTCCCTGGCTTGCCTTTACACAGAGCCACCTACGCCCTTACAAAATAAACTCAGAAGATGTGAAGGGACAAGAGACAATTTCAGCTAAAGAGAAACAATCATTTATGTAACCAAATCCATTTACTGTTTTCCCTTGTGAGTCCATGAGGAGACAGATGAAAATGAAAAACTAAAACTAAATCTCTCCAACACTAGCTGGATAAAAAGAGAGTGAGTCAAAAATAGCAGACCAAGGCCAGCAGGAATCAGAGCTGGGAGAGCCTATTCTGGGAGCCAGGAAGTCATCCAACCCATCCTCTTACCTTGGAATGCACGAGGCGTGAACTGGAGTCTGCTACTCAAAACTCCTGCAACAGCAACAGCTTTAAATGTATTCAGAAAAAAAGCCAAATTCTCCTTTTATTTGCTGTAAAAAGAAAACCCCAAACTACACCCGTGCTCCTATCATCTACCTCAGGAAGACAACTAAAAATCTCATTTAATTATTTCATAAGAATTGCCAAAAATCTGAAAAAGCTGTCAAAGTTTCTACGTAAACCATTCTAATCCATGGCAGAGCCATCACTGCACAGACCAATCTTTTAATATGCTAAATGACACCGAAGACTCAAATCACACACCCTGGAAGAGGGAATGACTGCTTCAGAGCTGAACTCGGTTTGGTAGTGGTCTTCACGAACATGCTGCAAAATATCCACTCATTAACACAGTGTTCAGGGTAATTTTGCCACTCTACACGCTGTATGATGTCCTGGGGAAGTCTGAGCAATCCACATGACAAGACCATATAAAAGACAAGGCGATTTTTCCCCACGAGATGACTGCAGCAGGGAAAAGTAGGCAACACCACATTTCCACCAAAAAAAACTAGTAACATCCAACCAAATGGAAAAAGGAAGTTCCATTCCTCCTCTGATTATGATTCTTAAAACAAACACATGCAGATAATAGCCTCAAAACAACTACTTTCCCTTAAATAGAACAGACTACACCCACTAAATATATATGCAGACTTTTATGGCAAATACAAATGAAAACCAGAGCTGAAGCACCACTCAGCTTAAGTCCATCTTATACCAAAACCACAAGCACAATGGGACTGTAATAAAGAAAACAGAGCTGACAGCAAATTGCTTTACTCTGTTTTCCATAGAATGGTAAAGCATAAAAGTTTACTTTTTATAATGAAATTTAACGAGCGTTTTAATATGCTGAGTTCTAGAAAATATCCCCCCACCCGCCTGATTGTGCTGTCAAAATTAATTAATTAATTTTTACAACTGCCTTCTTTAGAAGACCACTTAATGAATGCTTCCTGTTGGACTTCCCATTTTATTTGGGAAGAATGGTTCAGTGCCGTTAAGAATCTTCAAGAACACATCCAAACGGAAATAAGTGATGCTTTTCAAAATAATACATGACAAAGTTATGACAACCCCAGTATTTCCATCTTGTCCCGCAGCTTCTCGGCTTCCATTGCAGAGGGAGATGAACTTTCAGCACACTAAGAAAATAACCTATGTAATAAACCCCAGATACTAAGGGTTACAATTTAACAGCAGACAGCAAGCCAACAGGAGCTCTGCTGCCAGAAGAGGAAGCTCCAATTCCCTCTTACTATGTCCTTCGCCACATCCTCCCAACCCCTCACTCGATTTTCTGCTGTTTTACTAAAGTAATTGGCTTGAAGAATCTGATAAGTTAACTTTAGGTCTCCAAAATAAGTTCAGAGTCTTAGATTGCACACTGTGCATTTTATATCTGAAACATACATTTTAAGACATTTTTCCCTAATGAAAGGAAAATACAAATTTCTTGGAAACTTCGTAAGTGTGTAAGAAAGGTTTAATTATCTCGTTCAAGAGACTATAAAATAAACAAAGGTTTGATTCACTATTCCAAATTTGACCCAAATAATACTTCCCAAACATAAATTCCTTCTTAGGACTTCAACCGTAAGGAAACTCAACTCAACAGTCAATACAAGAAGGCAAAACTCCAAGTCAGGGAACTGTACTTTAATCACTACATTTAGAAGAGGTTGAAAAAGTCAGGAGTATCTTAAAACAGAGCCTATCTTTATCTTCCTACCAGTTTTAAAGAAACTGCTCTTCACTAGAGATAACCTATATTAGCATGAAGAACAATTAAAAAAAACAATCTGAGAGCAATTCCTACACAGCCAAGGCAGCTGTATGTCTCATGAACTGTTCAAAACCAGCACAAAACACAGCTTCAGGCTGTGCTGAAGCACCACTGTCCCACAGAAGCAGTCAGCCTTTCAGAGTCTTCTTCTCTAGAAAGCTGCAAGCAGTGCCAAACGTAATCAGAAGCAGTGCAAGTTACCTCTTATTAGATCCCCAAGAAGGAATCTTATAAACAGCTCAGACTCTGGTGCCAAGACTGAGCAAGAAGCATCTGAGGATCTGAGGCTGACCCATGACCAGCTTTCCTTTCGCTAGCGCGTGTGACAGCAGTTGTGCTAGTACCACACTTAATTTTTAACTACACTGTCTCAGTACCATGTATTTAACTTCTCAGGTGTTTGAGAGGGTAGTAACAAGCAACATTTAAGGTCAAATCTCCTTTCATGGAGCTATAGCTCCATTCTTCAAAGTCTAGAAATTGTGAGCAAGCAGATAAAATATTAACAATAGTTTGTCTTCAGATTACTTACATATTTGAACAGAGATTAGTTAGCCAGCACAGAAACAGGATTCAGTAAGAAATACGCTCCCAAGTTCACTAAGTATGCAATGATAAAGTTATAAATCCACCTCCATAACACACTAACAGTGCCCATCTCTCTGTGCTGGAAGTGTTTGCTTTAACTCCTTGAACTTTTACAAAAGGTCAACCTATAAACACACACATTTTACTTAGGTGTCAGGAAAATAAGAGGTCACTAAAAAGGGGAAGTTCTGAGCCAAAATGCAACCAACTTCTACAACATAAAAGGCAGGGAAACAGACTTCAGTCAAAAGTATATTTTCATCTTTCATGAGGACTCAAAATAAAACTTCAAAATTAAACACAACGTTCTCAAATAGTTCAGGCACACTACAAAATTGTTCATGCAAAAAATCCCCTGAAACATCCATTTAAGAAAAATTCCCTTTTACTACTTCAGTTCCCTTAAGTAAAAACCCAAATGAGTCACCACAGTTGGATTTAGAAGTGACCAACTCTAAGAGAAGAGTTTGTCGTCAGTTTAACTTCCACAAAGCAAAGTAAGCTTTCCATGCATTCCTCTCCAAGACAGAGATTTTACTTGGCGTTTTTTTTATTAAATTACGTTTAGTGACTGGGATTGCACAAGAGCATCCATACTGGGAAACATGGAAGCTTCACTGTCCACTGAATCTGCTCTGCAGGATCCAAAGCAGGATAGTTTGATTTTACTTCTCTACGTTCTAAACCTACCGCAGCATCACTTTTTGATGAGCACTGAAGTTACGTGGACAGAGAAGTATATTTCCACTACCTTAAACGGAGTTGTGCCAAAAATCACAGGTACCCCAGTGATTTATTTCAGCCTGGACAAATCTCATCCTCTACAAGTTTCACAAAGGTTTCTTTCTCCGTAATTTCAAGTTAATGAATAATACTTTGAAAACAAACAAACATTCAATTCTGAAAGACATTTTAGGATTCAGATGTTCCTACTTTTTTTATATTTAGTTGTCATAAACCCCTGTATCTTTCGCAATATTTGTGAGGACAAGTTTACATTGAATCAATTTGCAACTGACAAACACCCTCAAAGAAGCAGAGCGAGAAGTTTCTCTGAGAATTTCAGAAAAGGGCCTCACATTTTAGACAATATGGACTCCAACAGTCATGTTAGAATCCATTTGGCAAGTTTGCAAGCTAAGCTTTTGATCAGCCATCACATTTCCAGCTAGCACGACTATCTTCTCATGAAATGCATTACTAAATGCTCAGTGGAAGTCTGAAAAAGTCGCAGTACTTATGACAACCAGTCTTACTGTAGAAAATCACAAATGTCTCTCCACAAATGCTCCTAGACATACACAACACTTACCTGTGACTCCAGCAGTTATTAATTTTAATCTTTAATCTAGGGATATGTGCATTTCTCATTCAACGGAGAAACTGCAACACGAGATTTTACATCTCCACCTGGTTTGACACAGCTGTATCACATCCTGTAGACCAGGATCTGAAACAGTTAATTTTGTCAAAGGCAGAAAGATCAGCTGATCAAACAGTGCTTTCCACAGTGACCCCTTCCTGTTTTCTGTTTAGAACTGCAAACTTGAACTCCAGCAACCAACAAACCTCAAACGATTTTACTTCTTCTTTCAAGCAGCAGAAAGCAAGGCAAAAAAGAACTTGCATATATTCCTCATTCTGTATGGAAAAGCTTTCAAATCACATTTATAAGTGTAACACGTTTGAAAGTAGCTTCATTGCTTTTTCACATTTTATATAAAGCTTAAAAAAAAACTTAAATTCTTTTTTAAATGAAAGCGTTGTTACATTTGAGAATACTTAAAACTAAAAATTACAACGGCTGTGTTCAAGCTCCTTGATGTTGAAGATTTTATTACAGGTGACCATTACATCCATCCAAGCTTTCAGAGTTTTTCCTTTCAGATGAGAAAGTAAAAGGGAGAGGCTGAAGTCTAAAAGATCAGTTTAAGTTTGTGCTGCTGTTACCTAACGCAAGACCAGCTGTACTCCCTCCTTCTCACATGTTTAGTTTTGCTTTCTGTTAGAAATGCTGTAGTAATTAAAAGCCAAAACTAACTCATGCTTTCTCCCCAACTAACAATGTTGTTCTCTTCAAAACAAACAATTGTAGAAAGGAAATAACTCCCTCAAAATGTGAGTTCATAAAAATGCTGCAGGGCACGCTTACACACAAAGGCACGAGTACTCTAAGCAGTTAATTTTTCAGTGGAACAATCCTTTTGTGAAAACATTTACTTACAATTTGATTCTAATGCCATCAAAACTTTAAGATGGAAAACACAGGTAACCTCTGTCCCAGAATATTAGTGTTTAGTGGTGGAAAGTTAAGTCAAATACAAATTAAAAGCAACAGGAAGTCAGTTGAACAGAAGGATGAATTAAGGAAAATCAATTAGAAGCAGTTGAGCCACACAGCCAAACACCAAAGCAGCCCAGTGATATTTAAAGCCTAAACCAAGTAGGTGACTCAGAATTAGTATTCAATAGCAGCTATTTGAAGCTTTCAAGAAACAATTTTCACAGCAGGCAATTTTAGCATAAATTTACCTCCAGAACCGGTCCAGCTCCTAGAATAGTTCTCTCCACACCACTTGCGTACCCTTTCTGGCTCAGCGCCGTGAGGCAGTGAATTAAGAAGTTTGTGCTTTGAGTTTTCCCAGACCCGCTTTCACCTGATATAACTATGCACTGATTAACATGTTTTTTAAGCATCGTGTGATAAGCCACATCAGCAATGGCAAAAATATGAGGCTCCAACTTCCCAAGCTGATGATTCTCATACATCTTGACATATTTAGGATTATAAATGGGCAGGAACTTGAAGGGGTTAATTGCAATCAGAATACTTCCTGCGTAAGTATAAATTTTCTGTTTTAGAAAGCGGCATTTTAGATTCTCTAGAAGCGTTGTCTCCGTTAAGTTGGGGAGATTGCACAAGTCATCAAAGTCCTCCTGATGCCATGGAAGAAAACCCCTTTCAACCAATCGCCGAGCATCTGTCTCCTTCGAAAGCAATTGCATCTGGACATATTTGATGGTCCCATCAGTGTTCCTTTCTTGCAAAAGAAAGTAGTACCCATCCTTTTGCGGATGCTCATCCTGAGCGCGACGAGGCCAAAGTAAAACCCTATGAACAGGAGAATCATTTATATCAAGTACCCATTCTTCACCACCCGTTTCTTTCACCTCCACGAGCACATAATGTTTTGAGACATCCAAGTTTAAGATACTAATCACATCCTTGATGACGTCTGAAGATGTGCTGTCCTTGGTTGCTGTCACTTTGCAGCAGGGAGCACTTTCTGTTGAGAGTTGGGGGTAAATATGAAGATTATAGGCTGCCTTTGCCTGGTAAACTGCACTGTCAGCATCTTTTAAACTCATTCTGTCCCCAAATGGGCTGCAGTCTTCCACCCCTGCTTAATTTGCAGTGCCCATCATCTGGAAAAAAAAAAAGAAAAAGAAAAAAGTAAAAAGTCAGGGGGTAAAAAAAGTGTGTACAAGAGGTATTAGGGCAAGATATTTTCTGTAGGATGAGAATAAAGTTATTAAACAGTCAAATTATTAAAGAACAAATGCACTATTTATGCACATCAGTGATATTATTTCAAACAGTCTGCTTAGCCTATCCCACGGAGTGGATAGCTGCCACAGCATCTATCCCCTTTTCACTCTTCCTTCTATTCCCATGCCATCCCTTCCTCCCTGTTACAGCAGCACAAGCTTTCATACAGCCACAAAGCAAACCGAACTGCGATAAATGTCCAAATTAAAACTTCCTTGTTTCCCCGGGTTAGTTTTAACCCAGATAATTTCCCTGACCTGGTTCACTGTATGGCTACACAAACATTTATTCACCCTCCCACATACACTCTCCCTTAAAGCTGCACAAGCAACTTGAGGTAGAAACGGGGTTTGATCACGTCTTAAATCAGCAGTAACAGTTTAGAGCAGCCCTGAACTGTGGCAGAAGGAGCAGTGCATGGCTGCAAGGAGGAAGGTGGTTCTGACACAGAGATCCACATGTTTCTTTCATTTCATAGAATCATAGAATTGTTTTGGTTGGAAAAGACCTTTAAGATCATCAAGTCCAACTGTTAACCCAGCACCACCAAGTCCACCACTAAACCATGTCCCTCAGCACCACATCTACACTTGCCCCAACTGACCTCTTTTCATGAAAGGTACAAAACAGGTGCAGTATTTACCCTCCTCAACCTTAAGGAAACAGTGCCTATAGCTGCCCAGTGCAAATGCTGCTGTCAACCCTTAACCCTGCACACCGTAGTGATTTCTTGAACATGCATAATTTACCCAGACAAGAGACTGCTAATTTCACTAGAGTGAACCACATCCTTGCCACAGAAAGGTTTGAATGTGCTTTTTATCTTCCATTTTAGGCAACAAAGTAAAATTAGTTTTATTGCAACTACTTTTCAGTTTAGCTAACAAGGTCCCAAATATCCCATTTCATTCACAAGCCTTTATACCTATCACATCAACTCTTTCCTCACTGGGTTTCAGGAACCTCACGCATGAGTCTCCAAAAAGCATTCATTCTGATTGCTTTTTCCTCCTTTCATCCCTGAAGCAAGCCAGCAATCTAACTTCAACCTAACATCAACCTCCCAGAAGTCAATCTCCTCCTTACTGCCAAGTTAAAAGCCTCTAGACTTAGTAACATGCTGTGCCTGTGCCAGTGATTTTTCTCTCAACTGCAACTCAGTGCACCCAGATCACCAGGACTAGGTTTGCTTACCTTGCTTTAGTTCAACAGTTTATTAGCTTATCACTTGCTAGTAAAATGAGAAGGATAATGAAGTACCCCCTTTGTTTTAACAATCTGTAAAACTTCATACCCAGAATATCAGTTCAGTTTTTGTTTCAAGAACAAAGTGTTCTAATTATACACTTACATGCTGAAAATATTAAAAAAAGAAGACAGAGAAATGCCAATGAAGTTGATTTTGCCACTAAACAACTGCACAGGAACTTGCATAATGCCACAGAGAGCAATCATTTCAAATTAAAATCAGTAGAGTTGGAAGCATTTAGCTGCCACTTCCACTGCAAGTAATGAATCACTTCACAGAAACATATGACATAGTTCTGCCTCATGAACAGCCTCCGAGTAGAGAGCTGTGCTTTAAGGGAACTCTGAATAGTAAGCTTGCAGAAGAAATTGTTATGCAAGCTGGATCATTTTTAGTGGCTACTCATCAAAAGGAAGGCTGAGCAAGCCACAGACAGCAAGACAAACCACAGCACATCTCTGGTCAAGCTCTGTGATCCCTCCGAGCATGTTTTTTTTTCCATATTAAATTTCATTCTTCATTCATTAAGGAGCGCTTATGGCAAGAACTTGGTCATACAGAAGGATGGACCAGTGACCTCAAAGGCTCCTCTCTGTTTCCTGTAATTATCACTAACCAGTGGCTAATAAGCCTGAAGTACCTTTGAAGTAATTATGCAAGTGTAAAGTATTCTTAACCTATAGAAGCTCAAACACCTTAACATACAGCAGAATCTACAGTAGACTGCTGCTCATGGGGAAGACGAATCTGGAGCACAGACAAGAAATAAAGAACAAGTGACCATTTTCCTCTCAAGTTAGCCAGCCAGTTCAAGGGAGACAGTCTTGTGCAGACTTCCTTTTTTTTTTTACCCCCAGCAATTAGTTTCAGACACACAGTCTGGTATGATAGAGGAAGTCCCCTCAGTAAGCATTTTCGCCAAAGCAGCACCCTAAGAAACGTGGCACCAACTTTTTGGCCACACAGAAAAGCTGAACCTAGGTGCTGACCTCTGACTTTAATAATATACATTTCCTAACCTCATCTCATCATCAAATCAGCCAGTCCCCAGTTAGAGATGTGCCTCTTAATTAGAAAAGTTAATTAGGTACCACCCTCTCATTTATGCCAAGAGTGGTCTGAAGAGATGATTAGAATGATTCCTTCTAATCTTATGATCTCTCATTATTTAGAAAAATTTTAAGCAATTGAAATATTTATTCAATGTAATTTGGCTCATCAAGGAAGCACAAACCTGAATTCAGGTGCAGAGAATACTAGAAGAAAAAGGAGAAATAGAAGAGTAGAAGGTAATAATGAAACCGTATCGGTCAGCATGCAAAACAGCAAACTCGGGGAAAACAGCAGCCTAACCACCACTGTTGAGTTCTTTCTGTGGATGGAAATTCTGCAAAGTTACCCCAATTTCTTTCAATATCCTTTCTTATAAGAAGCTCCTTTCCAATGCATGGGAAAAAAACAAAGCTGTGTGTTAGAGAATTTAGTAACCGGGAGGCAGAAGCTGGCACTAGGTGCACATCAACTAATTTTAGACTTCACATTCAGACTCCTTCCTGTTTTCCTTAAAATGTTTTACTTTTCACAAGCCTTAGCACAAGTATCATCTTCACAGCACTTAAAACTTACTAAGTACAGTCATTAGTACCTACAAAACAGCAAAGCATTATTTTTTACCATAGCCCTGTTTTACAGATGCAAACACAGAGCTAGGCAAGCTGGGCAAGACAAAAAAGTCAGACATGCAAAGCTTTTGATTCTAACCTTTTATTCAAAACATTAGACTTTATTAATTCTGTGGACATGAGTGGGGCAACAGCTGCCTGGGATTGGTGTGTTAAAGGATATAGTGACATATGATTTGCACCCTTGTGACACTGGTTTCATTGTGCCAGTATAACACACACAATTTAATGGTACTTATTTCAGGTGAGATTGAACAGAAGTACATCTGAAATAGTGCTAGACAAATTTAAATATAAGGTAACTATCCTAGAAGGATAATTCCAACAGGTCTAGAAAAATGGAAGCAAGTCTAACCAATCTAAAATCTCTCTTCAGGATTTTGTTTCTTTCCTCCTCTGCAAGTTCTACAAACAGTGTATTTGTTAATAGCACTAAATAACAAGCTTATAAGGCAACAGTCTATTGCCATATTCATTTTTATATTACCTATCAATTAGTAATTTCATTTGCTTAGAAAAGAATAAAAACTCACTGGGCTTACCAAACAGTAATCTAAGTGAACGTGGGACTGTACTGTTTAGTCCATCACTGGAGGATTGATTACATTTGCCACTTAAATCACCAAGTAGGGCAACATTTCAGGTAACTGCTTCAATATTTTGTAGAAGTGTAGTAGGCTAAATCTGTAATTTTACTTTTTGCTCAGTGTTAATATAAATAGAAAACGAAAAATTCCAATTCTACATGGTAATTTTGATGGTATTCTCTAAGTGTTTTTAAGTCTCCACTAAGCCAATTTATTTTTTAATATGCATTAAAGCCAACATTGTCCACTTCATAATGTAGTAAAATTCTAGAAGAGAACTTCGCCCCAATCAGCGCAGGGTATCTGTTTAGTTTAAATAAGGCCATAATTTGAAGCCACATATTTAGTCAATGAATCATAGCAAAGCTAAAAAGGGAAAGCTACCATTACAGCAAAATTGTTGAGGATGAACTTTATAATATTCCAGTTCTTCACATGTTCATGTACATCTCTCCAGTGCTGCATTCCTCAAACTGACAGATTCAAGCTTTTCCCATTGTTCATCAAGTAATTTTCAACACAAAAGTAGAAACATATCACTTGAGCTCTAATATTCTTGAATATCAGAATCGCCAATGACCATGCCCAAACGAGACCTCTCCGTCTGATCAAACTGAAAACATTTAGCAATTTCAAAAATATTCAGCTATTACTTATCCTTGATTTCCAAAGCAAGAAATTTCCAGCAAGGTAATACACTATAGAGACACCCTAGAATTTCCACAATTAACTGTGCATTACAGGTAAGGCAAAGGCCTCAACCCTTGCTTTACCTCATGTCATAAGGACATACAGTTGCTGTTAGTTAAGCATAATTAATTTTAATTTTTTCCAGTATTCCAGTCATTTGTGGAACCCCTGAAAACTGCTTATCATTCCAGTAAAACTTCAATATTTTTCTTGGTCATCAAAAATTCTGCTGGACTAAATAACTTTAGATCCTTGGTTTTCTTTAACTAAAGCCCTTGGCCTTTTCTACTCCAAAAGGAGTAGTTCTGAATGGAGCACACAAATTTACAACACGTTTGTTACTACTCTTTGTAATCAACCCTGCCAGAGAAGTTACTGCCAAACAAAGGAGAAGCTGGACTGCAATACAAGTAATGCAATGTAATACAGGAAAAAGGCAAAGAAATTACCTTCATTACAGGCAGTTCCTTCTCAGTTACCTTCTCCCTACTCCCTATGGCCCTTGAGATGCTGATCCCAATCTACACCCTCAAACCACCAAAGATGCAGACCTCTGCTTCCTCTTCGTGACTCAGATGCACAATTTAACCTCCAGACAAGGATACCTTATCAGGCTTAGTGACATTAAAGGTCTACAACATGTTATTACCTTACAAAACGTGTGATGTCAGAGTTACAGATGTACGCTTGGGTATGATTCAGAGGAAATGAAAATGTGGCCCTGTTGAGAAAACAAGGACTGAAGGCAAAACAACCAAGAATGTTAGAGGCAAAGAATGTAAGCCAGAAGAACCTTGGAGACTATTCTACCACTTTTTGTAGTTGTCTTCATTTTATCCTTAATAGCATTACAGTTGTCAACAAAAGAAGTAAAAATTTCACTGGTCTAATGCTGCATTTACACTGATAAAAAATTGTCTTAAGAAGCTTTAGGTTGAACTTTTGTGTTAATTAGAAGGAAAAAAAAAAGGTTCATCAGCAGAACGTACACATATCAAAAATACCTTTAAAAATACTTTTATTGTTAACCATTGTTGGTCTTTAAAGGAAAAGCATATTTTTCTAGGCTTTGCATTGAGTTTCTTTTAGTAATCAGATACAAACACCACAATAAAGCCTAAATAAAAGCAACTCTACAAGCCACGCTTAAGTCACTTGATACATCAAGAAAACATGATATACTAGAGAGAAAACCTCTCAATTTTCATTTTCTGAAATAAAGACACTCCTAGTCCTTTCAGAAGGCAGAATCATCTATTAAAATAGCTATCTATTGAAAAAATAAATCCTTATCAGCATCTCAGGCTTTACTTCTCCTTGATATTAGAACAAGCAGGTCTTGTTTCTTAGAAATGTGATTAATAAACACCTTCAGCCTTCAAATTAACAAAAAAGCACTGAACCACAGACTTTTTGTTGAATCGTAATTTTTCACTGTTTTCCTTGACTGTTGAGATAGCTAATACTGTTGCATCTTTTAGGAATTTTTCCTTTTTAAATGCCTAAGATACGGAATCATGGTATTTGAGCTAAGGAAGGCCCATATTTAGCCTAAGCAATACTGAACTACATGCATCTGAGTCAAACAGTTATTCACACAGAGGATTATTTATGAGGTCTAATGTTTGAATCATTATTTGTCAGAAAACTCAGTCTGTACAAAGCATTACTTTCTAAGTGAACCTCATTTAAATTTTTCATCAGCTGCATTTACTCTTCCTAAATTATTTAGTTCTATAAATGTTTTAGGTTCCACAGAAACCCGTGAGCCTTCCCACTCTGATTAGACTATCCCTCTGACAGACAGCTGCTCTGTCACCGCACAAACTACAACACTCAACTACTGAAAAAGCTTTTTGTCAAGACAAACATTCAAGCATGGCAACAAAAAAAAAACCAAGCCAAACCCCAAACAGTCCTACAAAAACAGTTCCATCACATTACTGCAGTAACTCCTGAGTTTTATGCTAATAAGTACACATTAATGATTAAGAAAATGGTCTTAGATGCATCATGCTGAAAAGCAGAGATGGTATTACTGGACTTGCAATGTAGACTCATTATTAGTTCAAAGACAAAAATAATCAAGATTAACTCTTTTCTAAAAAGAGCCCCAATGAATCTTGAAGCTCATATGAATACACATACGCTTTAGAAGTTCCTCATATTGCTTCCCCTACATTAAATGGATTTATTCTTCACAAGACTCTGAGTTAAAGACACCAAAGGCTTACTAAAACTTGATGGGTGTGACACTAATATACTAAACCAGAATGCAGGGTTACCTCACACTGTTACTTTAGGGCAAGTACTTCAGTTATGTATTCCAGCTAACAGCCCTGAAATCAGAGAGCTTCTAATTACCCATGACAAACTCTTATTTGCAAACACCTAGGGAGACAAACCGATACCAATCCACCTCTAGGAGCAACGTGGGAGGATGCTGATGACATCTTTGAAAGGCTAATTGCATTTGCCAGAAGCCTGAGATCATCCCCAGCCCTTTGCTACACTGCCACCCATTTCCAGAGGGTGCAATCAAAGAATACTGAACTCATTTGCGTCCAAAGTACTTCTCACTTTTCACAAGCAGGACTTGCAAACAAAGCTGGGTAAGAATTTTGTCAAAATATTTATGGAATAATAGAGAACAAGGCTAAAAATTATACTGGGAAGTCACCTTACATTAGGATCACACATACCTACATCAACTGTATGTACACACAACAGTCACGAATCAGGATAGTACTCTGCTACTTTTAGTCTACAAACATATAACAAAAGATGTTCCCAGCTTGCAAAAGTGTTACTTTCCAGAGATTGCAAAACCAAACTTACCAAAAAGGCACAGCACTACCAAGATACAAACAGCTAGAGGCATCTATCACTTAGGTAATGATGGTCCCCATGATAAAGCACGGCTTCAACACAGCAGCAGCACTGATACTGTCACGAGTGGCCCAAAAACAAACTAAAGAAACAAAAGAACCCAGAGAGTTTCAACGAATTTTTTGAAAGATGCTGAGATATTTGTACGAAAGTTTACAGGCTGTTCATACCGAGAGTTACGAGATATCATGTGAAAAAGCAGAACGCGGCGTGGCTGGAAGAGCAGCAAGCAGGAGATGGAAGTTACCATCGTGCCCTGATCAACGGCAAGATCTTCGCCCTGCACATCCCCTGAGAGACGGGCGGTGAGGCATGTTCCTTCCCTTAGGGCACGTCCAGCTCTTGGGCACATCAGATGCAAAACGAGCCAGCAGCAACACATCTGCCATCCCGCCCAGAAGCCAGGCACCCCACGGCTTCAGCCCGCTCCTCACCCCGGCCCCGAGCCGCGCACCCGCCCCAACCGGCCCGAGGGGCGCCCCGGGGAACGGCTCCCAGCCCCCGGGCTCCTGAGGGAAACGGCAGAGCCCCGCGGCTCCCGCCCGCCAGACCCCTCTGCTCCCCCCCCACACACACACACAGAGCTCCCCCGCCCGCCCCGCCACACCGGCCCCGGGGCTCGGTGGGCAGCTCCGTCCGGGGTCGGTGTAACCGGTCACTCTGAGGCGCCACCACCACAGAACTCAGTCGCCCATAGAGGATGAAGGGAAGGGAATGAAGAAGGAAGGAGAGCGAGCGCCCATCGGGGGCGCCGGGCCGCGCTTCGCCGCCGTTTACCTCAGCCGGTGGGTGAAGCGCTGGCGACCAGCACCGCCGCCCGCCACAGGCCCCGCCGAGGCGTCGCTCGCCACTTCCGGGTAGGGGGAGGCAGGGCGGCGCCCATTCAGCGGCGCGCGCGCACTGCGCATGCGCCGCCCCCCTCCACCCCGCGGCGGGGCCGTGAGACGCGCCGGGGCGGGAGGCGCGAAGCGTCTCCCGGGGTTGTGGCGGGCGGCGCTCGGCGTGGCCCGGCCGCCTCGCCCCCGCCTGCGGCTCCCAACACAGCTCGGGAACGGGCGCTCGTCGGGAACCAGGTGCTTTCTGAGGCAGGGCCCTGCGGCGGGAAGCAGGAGTGGGTGGATTCCTGTCAAAACCAAAGAACCTCAGTGCCGTCCTCGGCTGGCAGCCTCGCCTCCCGGCGCTCTGAGGGCTCCTGCTGCGGAGGCGGTGGCGTTGCTGGTGCCCGCCGCCTTCCCCAGTGATTTGTTAGAGCACTGGGGCAGAAGAACCCTAGCGTAGCGTTCTTGGGGTTCACCAGCTGAAGCCAAAGAGAGCGGCCACCTCCCACCAAAGGCCTGGGGAAAGAACAACGTTTGGGGTCAGTCGTGCTGTAGCCGTTGTCAGGCCCCCATTTCTTGCCTTACCCCGGTGCTGAGGGGAGCGTAGCCGCCCCCGCAGGCGCAGCCCGGGTCGAGGCATCCCCTCGCGCCCCGCGTGGGCGGGCGGTGACGGCTTGTTTCATCCCTCCGCGCCGCCAGGGGGCGCGCGGCCTCGTCTCCTCCCGGGGCGGTGCTGCGCCTGCGCGGCGGTTCGAACGGGATGGCGGCGGAGGCGGCGGGTGGGTAAGAGCCGGGGGGTGTCCCGCCGCCCGTCTCCTCACACGTCGCCCGCTGCCGTTGTCATCTCCCGCTGTGTCTTTGCAGGATGTCCGAGCTGTCGAGAGACTCCAGTACTACGGTGGCGGGTGGAGAAGTACCTAAGAATAAGCAGAAAGGTGGGGGAGCGCGCTGAGGCGCGGCGGGGCGCTGAGGCGGGAAGCGCGGCGGCGGGCCCGGCTGAGCGCTCTTTGCTCCTTCAGGAGGAAGAATCGTGAAGTCTCGCTACCTGCAGTATGATAAGAAGGACACCAAGAAGGTACTTGGACGCCTCGCTGCTCAGGTGTTGCTCAGCAAAGGATAGAAATGGTGTGAGGGGCGGTTTGGGCGTGTGGCAGCGAGACCTAAGCAAAAAATGATTCTGCTGGGCTTATGAGGGCGTCGTGGTGTGTTACTAGATGCAGACTGGGATGGGAATTTGGAACTGTGCTCAGGTGACTTGCAAAGCACCAAGACGCACTGGGGTTGTAGTTGTTTATTGTCCGCACTCAAGTTGAAGGTATGATATATTGCCGATCACAGTTACTGCTTATGTTCAGTCTTTTCTGTTTCTTGATTGTCAGGGTACTCCAGCAAATTCCTTGTCAACATCTACTGCTAAACCGTCTTCTGCAACTAAACCAAAATCAGTTCTTCCTCAGAAATGTAAAACTTCTGGTAGGTTTTGTCAGAAGAATTTAAAAGCTATTCTTTTGTGAAATTGTATTTCTAACCTGTGCAACTCTTAACAACTCTGAAATGGTGTTAAGAGATGGTATTTTGCGTTACTTGTATCACTGCCAGTTATCTGTGTACAAAGGGAATTAAGAAACTTAATGTGGGATTAAGAGGTGTAAACTGAAGTGCGTGAAACTCCTGTCTGGACATTCTTATAGACTAATCTGGAATTCAGTAATTGGCTTGTCTAAATAAGCATATCTTTTCCTCCTGCACAAGGCTTTGAACTACTCTTTTATTATGCCCTCACCATTGTCCTGCTTTTTTAATTTAATCTTTTTAATAAACTCAGTGTAAATGACTGAAAATCCCTGTCTGCAAAACAATCCATTTTTATTTCTTTTGCAAGAATTGCGAAATAATTTTCTGGCAAGACCTTAACTTGACTTGACAATCCTGAGGAAATCACATTATCCCCTTTTTGCATGAGAGTGGTGGTGTTGAACTGTGAAATCTTTAAGAGGGTAATATTCTGAACTACCTTATCTCTAGGCAAGTTAGGGCATATACAAATTAAGTATATAAAGTTAAATGTGTGAAAGTTTGTGTAAGGTTGCCCCATATTAGTAAAAGCATATATAATTGTGAACTTGTGCAGAATCTGTTCTAATTCTTTTAGTTTGATAACAGCTTCTTTCTACAGGTGTTGTCACTAGCTCATTAAATCAGAGTAGTTTTGAGAAAGGTGACTTGCAGTCCACTTTGTTAGATGAAGGTAAAATTAGTAGACCGGACCTTGATCTTTCAGCTATTAATGGTAAGTTACTTCCTCTCGTACTCAATTTCTTGTTTTATTATTTTTAATGTATATGCTGTAACTTGATTGTAAGTAACCCTTTTATTCTTCTATATTCACAAAAGGGTTTTGTTAAATAAGGTGAATGTTATTTCAAGAGTCTTTAAGCAGAGGTACTAAGACCTTCGGGGTTTAAATTAACCTCTCGATGTTTAGTATCTTTTGGGGTGCTCTGTTTTTTTTGTTTAAGATCAAATATTAAAGAACAAAGTGCTCTCAAGTCTTTGTTCATAAAATAGATGGATGTTAGATTGTCAGCCCTTCTGAAAATAGCATCACGTCTATCTGTAACTGTCACTTAAAGCTCACGTGATCCACATCATCTGATGAGTATCATCAGAGCCAGAAATAGAGCACAAGTCTTCTTTCCTGGTACACACAATAATTTTGAAATTATCTTTGCCTTTGAAGAACCTGATGGTATGTTGACCCACACTATATACTTTGGTAGAAGAAAGCAATAACTTTTCTGTTGTGATACAGATAAAACTGTCCGCAAAAAGACCCCTGGTGCAAACTCTGCTCGCAAAGGAGGTACAGGGACACGTCAAAAAACCAAAGATGTGGTGAGTCTCACTGCTTTCATTTGTTAGGCATATTCATTTTGAAACATGTGAAATGAAGATTTTCTGTTTATCTTTAATCTTTATAACAACTTTGAGGTCCTGGGATGATCTAAAGCCTTCTGGCAGAAGTCAGAGGATGTGTCTGTTCTACTGCTAGCGGTGTTTGGTTTATCAGATGTCTCAACACTGACTGAAGCTTTGCTTCCGTTTCTTGTGGTAAAGAATCTGCTCCAATTGTAACATCTCCTCAAGTCGATTCTTTTTGTATTCCTGTCCATACTTTTTAATTGTCTCACGTTATCTTTAAATATTTTCTGTCATTTTTTTCTCTGAAAACTAACATTGATTCAACCTAATTTGAAGTGCCTTATTTAGGAATCTCATTCAACATAGCACTGAAACTTCAAGTTCTCTACCAGTATTATGAAAATCTTATAAAAAGTGGTGGACCAAAGAGGTATATTTAATTAACATGCGTTGTTTGAAAACCCAGACTGTTTCCATTGAGCTGACTGTTGTTAGTGATGATGGTGATTCTGGGCACAAATTGGACTTTGGGTAATTTATGTGAACATTGAAAAAATAATTGTTTAAATACCAAAATTGATCTAGTTTATTTTTTTTCTTTTCTGAAGGAAGATGATTCTGATACTCTGATGAAAGAGATGGAATCTCAGACACTGCTTTTAACTTACCTAAGAATAAAGGTGAGAGTCAGTCAAGTATTTGACTGGTGTTTCAGATAGAAGAACTTGATATTGGGGGATTGTTTAATTTCTTGTCTATGCTTTCTGATGTGTAGAAGTTAGATTCTTGTGACTGTATGTTTAGGGTTGTAAAACTGTATGACTTGCTTTGAAAACTCTCTTAGAGTGAATTCAGTGCCAGTTTATTAAGCTGGTGCTTCCTCATGAAGTAGGGGTTTGTAGAAGTTTTGGGAAAACCATGAGTGAGAGTGTTTGGAGTTCAAGGTTGTAGCAGTGACTTTGTTATTTATTCACTCAGTGCTGTATATGTATATTTTTCCTCTGAAAAAAATATTAGCAAGGGTAGGGGAAGAAGGTGGAGGGGGGCTTTAACTGTAATGTACTGTGCTTATTGCGTGAGGTCTCTGATTCATTAATTGAAGCTCTCTGACCTGGTCTGAGGCTTACATTTGTTTCTTCAGAATATGTTAATTACTTAGATGTAGCATTACTTTAGCTGTGAATATTTTTTTGATGTAATAGGCAGGAAAGAATCTTGCTGAGCTGGAGGAGAAAGCAGAAAAAAACTTGCTAACGTTGTGTGAAGAGAAGGAGAGACAACAGGAGAAGCTCTGCAAGTTGAAGCGTGAAATTCTGCTCAGAGAAAGAGAGCAGAAACTTGATGAAGCCTTGGACAAACAGGTAGGCTTTATTACAATTTATGCATCTCCTGTATTTAAACGAGCTCACTTATGAAGTAGTCCTTTATCCAGAGAACATTTCTCTGCTTCTGTGGCCTGCTGGGGTACAATTTTATGCATCTTAAACAAAATAAATATCTTCTTCCTCTTGTGGCATGTAATGCTCTCTAGTAACCTAAGGCAATGCCTTTGGCACTTTTTTGTTGTCCCTTGTGGACAGGCAGGAAGGAGAAGTTAGAGCTGTTAGGCAAGGGGCAGCAATAGCACACCGGTTGCCAGAGCAGTTTCCAGTTGAGGCACAGGAGATGCAAGTGTCTTAAACCACGTGAACATCCTGCAGTTACGCCATTACAGTTATGGCTAGAGCTGAGATGCTAACCCTTAGATGAGAAGTGAACATCTTCTGTTCTTTATTTGTCTTATTTTTATATGTGAGACAGCACTAGTTCTGGCCTGGTTGTAAGAAGGCAAGTTTCTAATGAATAATTAATTTTTGAATAATTAATTTTCAAAATTGAACCTATGTTTGCTTTTAATAAATATGCATTGTAAAAATTAAACAAGACTTTTTGTCTTTTGGAGAATACACTGTTAACTACAAAGTATCAAATATAAAACACTTTGCCTGCTATGTTGCTAATACCTCTGGGCTACAGTAACAAGGAAACTGGTGTTGACCTAGGCATTTTGAGGTGGTGGAGGAAAACCTATTAAACAGTGTGAGAGGAGAACCATACCACAAACTTATTGAATTCTTCTGTCAACGAGCATTTCAGAGTGGTATTTGGGGTTTTTATAAATTATTTTTCTGTCCCGAGCCAGGCCTGTACTAACAAAATGGCTGCTTTTGAAGAAGTGTTGGTTCATCATGTGTCTTTTTCAGATGGAAGTACTTTCTCTCCTTGTTCCTGTTTGTGAACAGTTTAAAGAGCAATATAAAAGCTTTGCAGTTTCCCTGGATGCCACTAGACATGAATTACCCATAAAGAATATTCACATAGAAGGAGATATGCTAACATACCTTGGTATGAAAATTTGATCCATCAAATTTGCTTTCAGAAAGTGTTTTTTTTGGTATGCTAAAATTCTTACGTTGTTATTGCTAGATCTCTCTGTAGCCACTGGAGGAATTTTGTGTGCTCTTAGAGCTTGTACAGACACTGGGCTGCAGCATTAGTCACATGTTTTCCTATGAATAATTCTTGTCTCTTTTTAACCACTAAACTGCACTTCAACACGTTTTTTATCTTGCAGCAGGAAAAAAGATTAACTTTCTAAGCTAGGGCAGAAACTTTCATAGCAAGTTTCTATATTTTTAACTGTATTCATGGCATTCCTCCTCCTTTCTTGTTCCTAATGGGTAAGCAAGTTATAGAGTTGTAGAAATACTGTGATCTCTTCTTGTTTCTTTGTTTGAGGGATAAAGTCATGTGAGTAGTCTTGTTCACATTTCCTGTAGAACTAGAGCTTAAATGTATTGTGTGGTGACTTGAATCAGAGAATGTTTGTTTAATAAATTAGTACTTGTGTTTTGTATTGAAGTCTGGACAAAAAGTTACATTTTTAAACTGCTAGTCTTCAAGAAAGGAGATTCTTAAACCATTTATAATAATTTGCTTACACCTTAAAACAAATGGAAAAGGTTTATTGAAGAACTTAAAACTCTTGTAAGAAGTCGTGAAAGGAATAGATACTTATTTTTGTTTTGTGGATGTTAAAGGAAAGGACTGCATAAATTTCATGTTGGGGGTACATGCCAGTAGCAATGTATGTAACTGGCCAGGGAATTTTGGATGTTTAAAACTTGTTTTTTCTCTTGCATTTTTGTCTTATAAAAATCTTTGATGTACTCTAAATGAGAGCTTGATTAGCAATTCTAATAACCTGTTGCTGGTGTTAGTCTTCATACCTAAAAATTCTTTGGCTTTCCCAATTTTCTCATGGTGTGTTTGTGAAAGCTGAACAAACATAGTTTTTCATCATCTAGTTCACCTGTCTCTGTGGTTACTCCAACTATTAATTAATCTTGTATTAACTGCTGCCACTGCATGCATTTTTTAATAAAATCTTTAACATCTCATATTGTAGATGAACTGCGAAAGGAGCTAACTGTCACACAGGAACTTCTGACAGAAGTTATGCCAGGCTACTCAGAAGAAAGTGCAAAAGCATTTGGTGTACTGAAAGAGCTTAAAGAAGTGTCTCAGAAACTGGATGGAGAGCTTCAAAGGTATTCACAACAATCAGGTGAAAGGACTCGTTGGCTAAATATTCAGAGGAACTTCTATAGATCTTGCCAGAGTATATCCAGAATGTATATTGGAGGAGGATTAAGTGAGGGGATAGTAGCCCTAAGTTTAATTCTGTTTGTAGCCTGCCCTACCTGCAATCAAAGTAAAGATGCTTGGGGTTTTTTGTGTATTCTAAGTGAACTACTTTAGTGTGCCATTCGCTGACACTTTAGTTGGGAATTTCAGTGAGCAAGAGTAGCCCTGGTAAAGTGAAAATATGTACGAGAGTAGAGAGCTCCAGGAGACAGAAAAGTGAACTGGAAGCACTATGTCTTAAATAATAACCATAAAAATGCATTATCCTTCAGGAGGTACAAGGAGCACAGAAAAGGTTTTTCCTCGAGTATTGTGTCAACAAATACAAAGTATCACTAAGAGCATGGGGAAGAGATAAAACATGATACATTTCCTTTCCTTCCTTCATTTGCCCGGAAGAGATTACAGCTAAAATCTTTGCAGATTGATAAAACCATAAAGCCACGCATCTCCCCTTCCTGCAGACTGCCCCTCCTCTCCCCCAAATTCTAGCCATTGGGAAGAAAATTCACATTTTACATTTTTTTTCTTCTGGTGGCTGCATGGTAGGAGAAGGATGCGAATGTCCAGGCACATAGCCTTTGGGGTTAAGCAGAAGTTGTTATCCTCCAGAGTAACTGATCTAGCTTGCTTCATTTATTTCCAGGAGCTTCGTACAAGTGGAGAACCTGTCGTTTGAAGTTAGTAAAGAAGTTTCTCTGCATAACCAAAGAATATGTGAAGAGAATTATGGACTAGATGTTGTGAAACACTGGTACTTCAACTAAGTTTGTGTATTGTTATACTTAAGGGGTGGGTACTAAATCAAAGCCAGCAGACGTGTTATCTTGTCCAAATTTTCAGTTCTATGAAACCAGCAGCATTTGTACTTACTAATATAAAAAATGGAGTTTTCTTCTGCGTGCTGACCCATAAGGAGCCATCTTTTTTTAACGTGATTTTCTGTGACACCTCTCTCATCACTTTCTGCCTTGACAATACTGAAAGGTAAATGATAAGAAATGTTATTCTTGGCAAATATGACCTATGTATTCTTTAACTTCTTTGTTTACTTTCTTGGAACTGGCTTCAAGTGCACTAATTTGCATCTTGTTCCAAAGTAGTGTTCCTTAGAGGGCAATAGATCAGAATAGAGATGTGGAATTGTGTATGTGGTACTGTGCATTTGCTGATCTCATCAGGAGGGCCTGCAGGAATGTGCAGCATGATCATTGGTCACTCAGTGAATGACTGCTGGAGGAACTCTTAATTGTCCCTTATTTCTGGATTTGCTGAGAGGAGAAGCTATGGGTGTAGCAAGTAATGAGGCTGATGATTGGAAGGAGCCTGGTCACTTGTAACAAGTGAAAAGTTTTGGTAACTTGTTGCCTAATTGTCTTGGAAACAAATTATTAAAATCCTAAATGCTTTTGTACTAACCTGACATGTTCTTTTTAAGGACTTTTATTTATTCTTTGAATAATAAAGACACTTTTCCGCTGCTATATCAATAGTCTTCATATTTGAATAACTTCACTCATCTGCTGCAGAAGCTTTTGTTTCCATCCGGGCTTACATAGGGCTAATACTGCACAATATATGCAGTGATGGACTTACAGGCACTAACCAGTCCCAATGGCAAGCCATGACCTACTGGCACCCAAAGTGCTGAAGCCAGAAGAGTGTGCATGTGGAGAGAAACCTCAGACCCAACTACTGAGTAAGTACCAGAGAAAGTGTGTGCTCTCTTATGA
This sequence comes from Nyctibius grandis, assembly GCF_013368605.1. Taxonomy (NCBI): domain Eukaryota; kingdom Metazoa; phylum Chordata; class Aves; order Nyctibiiformes; family Nyctibiidae; genus Nyctibius; species Nyctibius grandis. The sequence goes on along the minus strand of NC_090688.1, from coordinate 3,753,282 downwards.
ACATGCATGCTAGATGTGGCAGGTTTTTTCAACATACTTTCCATTTTTATATACAGAATGCATTTCTGTGTGAAAAACATGCTGTGTTCTGTATTTTTCACCTGTGGGACCTCTTTCTGTGATGATTTTTCAAAATTTTTGCTTTGTATTGCCTGCATAGGGGTTTCTGGCTTAAGCTGTATTTGTAAAGCTTTTTGGCCTGATCAAAAAATACTTGGCGCATTCTCCTTGTACTCCTTAAGTGCTATTCAGGCTTTCTTGATATTGCTACGGGTCTAACTAGATTCTTGTCTCCCTTTATTAAAATAAGGAGTAAATTAGGCTATAGTAACTGGATCAGTAAGATGTGCAGTGCACTGGATGAGAAGTCAATATATAACAAACGATTAAACCCTCTTTGTATATAGTATCAGTGTCACTTTTTTCACAGCAACTTATCCATAAGCCAGTGGAAGGGCATTGTGTTATTTGAAGATATTTCATCTGTTGTTTCTTCTTCCTCAGACATGTTAGGAGATCTGCACCTGATAGTTCACCTGGGTGTGCTGCCATTCAGCCCATGAGTGATGGGTGCTGCACACAGCAGGATCGTGCTCTGGGCCAGCAACATGAGCTGCACCTATGCAGCTGGCCGCTGGATGGGGAACTTCACTAAGCAGTCAAGTCATGGGTTAGCTGCAAATTAATAGTCTTTATTTTTGGTGGATGGAGGTCTCTGTAGAAAGGCTCCTATATGATGAAACTGCTGGTCGAAGAACTGTTTTTCCTAGGTTTGGATAGTTGCTAGGATATGTGTCCTCATGCCTTTAACCTGCTTATTTTAAGTGTGTCATTCTGAGACTCAGAAAGTTAAGAGGGGTCTTCTTAAATATGAGCGGGGAAGGATGAAATGAAAATCAAGTTTATAGAGTCTTGATAATTCTGTCTCTGCACTGACACAAGTCAGAATGTCTTTCCTAGGATTTCTTGATGATAGACCTCATTGCTGGTCTGAAAAAAAATGTTTTTTTAAGAAATACTGTTAAATTAAACCCATCTGCTTCAGTCAAGTGACTTTCTGCCATTGAGATACTATTGTGTGTGTATATATACACCCAAATGTTACTGAAACAACAGGCAGCAATACAAATTTTCCCTATGAAGTGGAATGCTGTTCTCTTCCCTGAAGAATGGCAGAGAAAGGTTCTGCTTGCTGTGATCACAGTTAAAAGCTCTAAATCTTTTGGGGCAGCAGTTCATCCTTGCAGCTGCAGGTGGCAGTCATTGTCTGTGCAACAAGCCGAAGGCACAGTGGGAGTCCTGGAGCTAAAGGCCAACTGCTTGTACAAAACAATAAAGTGCTTGGGGATGTGCACTCATTGTTTCAGAAGAATCATAGGCATTGATTTGAGCATTCCAGCCATTCTTTTCCTTAAATTGAACACTTGTGTAATTCTTTGTACCAATGGTAGAACAAGTGTTAGATAAAGCAGCTCAGCCTCTCCAGGAAAGCATTGTAAACTATTTTGAACTTTTCCATCTTGATTTTCCTGAATATTCTTTCTAAGTGGTTCTCTTTTGGCTCTTTGCAGAAGTGTTTTAGGCTCCTCCACCTTGAAATAGCCACAGACATTAGATGCTGTCATATTGAACACTGTACAAACAACAACAAAGAACTGCAGAATCACTGGAGCAGGAGCTAAACAGATGTGACACCACTTATTTTGTATTTTCCATTTATTTTCTGACAACATCACGTGCTCTGAATTGGTTGGAATTCTGAACAACTTGAGGGCTCTTTTTATTCAGGTTATCAGTCTGGGTTTTTTTTAACCTAGAATTAATAATGTTCTCCCCTTTGTAACTTGTATCAATGTAGAGTTAGTTTTGTTCTGTCTGAACTTGTGCAGTACTTGTTACCTATTTATTCATCTTTTAGGCCAGAAGTTCTTATTAACCAATTGTTAACATTCGCATGTCCTAAAGTGCTTTTTGAGGGAGGGCCTTTTTTTTCCTCTTCTAAAAACCGAAAGCAATTGTGAAACAAACCAGCTAGATTCGAGAGCCTAGGTGGGAAGCAGGGAGCACAGAAATGTAAGTACTTGTCCTCTGCAAAATTCTCTTAATGGTCTAAAAAGCAATTGGCAAAGATAATTTTAAGCTAGGTTTGCACTGCACAGATTGCCCTGCCTGGATTCTGGTATTTCTTGGGGAGCTCTGACCACATTTTCTTCAGTTACACGGGTGTTGCCTGACTGTTTTGACCACCAGCTCAGGAGGGCTGAGTCAAAGCATTTTTTTGCAGTAATTCCTGTGCTCCCTGCAAATAGGGTCACCAGGGGTGAATGTAAGGGAGCATCCCTCGTGCCTATGGTGCACTGTAGTGGAGCTGCAGCCCAGGAGATAATCGATGCCCGTTTGTCTCTTCACCACCACCCCCCAACCCTACAATTCTTTGTTCACACTAGCTTCAAATGGAGCAGATTCTTTGCTCATCAGCAAGTAAGCAGCTCATGACCCCAGCTTCTGCATTTTAGGCTAATGAGAACTTACTGGATTACTGCAGTCTTCCCTGCCTCGGAGTAAATACCACTTTGTTGGAGATCCGGAAACTCATACTGAATATGATAAACAAACTGCTGGCTGGACTGTGATTGCCAGGACATGAAAAGAGTTCCACAGCAGCAGAGGATCCAACAGCTCTGAAATGCACCACTGAGCCACACCAATTAAGAGCATTTCCAGTGATTATGTGAGCATTCCTGTTCAACTCACAGAAATTATTTTAGGTTGTTTCTTCCGCTGCATTTGTGTGTGGTCTGTAAAGCAAGCACAAGGATGGAGGATGAGGTTTGCAGAGTAGTCTCAAATGCCTCTGATCAGTTTCTTTTAAACTATTTCTGTGATAACATATATGCAAGACCTCTCCAGTTTCCTGCTATTTCAAGATCTTAAATTTCATATATTAGATAAGCAAATGTAGTTTGCCTCTTAAGACATAACTAATTTTTTGTTTATATAGATAATGTGTGTTTGGAGATGGCCTGCAGGATATCAAAACTTAATTCCTTCTTTTAATATCTGCTGCATATGAGGGTAGGTGAGGGGGGGGAGTTAAACAGCTGATGGAACAGTAGAGTTTTCAGGACTACTACCCAAAAAGATATTCTGTCTGTGGCACTTAATCCTTTCAGCAGTCAGGCTTTGTGTATCTCTTCAGAACTTTTTGGATAGTATTTCAGTAAGTGAAATGGTAAACAAGCAGCTATAGGAGTGGAGCACTGATCCCCAGCTGAACCAGGGTGAAGCTCCTTAGCTTGACTATAGAGCCATGAGTACACTTAGACAACTATTATGGACAGGGTAAGTATAACATCTGTATAGGCAGTACCCAAAGATGTCAAGAGCCCTTAACCCTTTCTTGCTGCCTTCTTTATCTTGAGAAATTTATCTTCACCTAACTGAACAAAATCAAATTTCTCAAATTAATGATTTGTATGATAAAAGGACACGTCTACCTGTTTCTAGTTATAAAGGTGTCCAGCTGAATTTTTAGTTAGTTAAGTGTAGAGACTTCACAACCTCTCTAGGTACTTTATTTATGTATAAAACTTCCACCAAACACTAGACTATGCACCAACTTACATTACATCAGTCATATGTAGAGGCTGAGTAGAACACTGGGAAGTAATTTCGTACTAAGTGTCTTAATGACAGCCACTTCTGATTAAGCACAGTGCTCTATTCCTGTTCTAAATCAGCATCTGCCCATATGAATGATGTCTTAGTACTATTTCAGTCATTTTGTCAGGAATTAAAATGTTATACTGCTGTGAGAGATCAGCCTCTCCTGTAGGTGATTAATAAGCATTTTTGACAGAACTATTTAATAATTATATTCTCAGTATCATTATTCTGTTGTTATATGCTACTCAGATTACATTCTTATTTTGAATGTGCTCTTTAATTATCCTTTCCTTGTAATTTTGTTCCAGAGATGCATGTATTCCTGGGAGGCAGGATCAGTCTTGTTTCTACCACTCTGTATCTGGACTGGTGTAGTTTCTGTAAAAAGACATTATCCTCATTGCTGGTAAGCTTGCAGTAGTACAGCAAAGCCAGTAGGACACTTGTTTTGCAGTTATCAGTTTCTCCCTTAGATATCTATGTTTGGCTAACAGAAAGGAGGCTGTCACAGAAACACAAAGGGACAACAAAACTGGGAGTTAAAGAAATGGGTGTGGCTTTTTTGCCATGAATATAATACTGTAAAAATTAACTAAGCCCTTTTTCTTGGTGGTATGTAATGACCGACTCAAATGTTTTTCCATGGGGAAAGGGGGACAAATGGTTCTGGCTTCCCTCAAGCTGATGACTTGTCCATTGTTTTTTATTTTTCACCCACCTTCTACTGAAATCTAGTGCATACAGGACTTAATGCAAAACTAAATAATTAATAGCCTTATTTTTACTGCATCATCTTTTATGTGCAGAATTTATGCATGTATTCGCAGAATCTTTAAATGAGTATTACCTCCTGTGCTTTTAGGTCTGGTCATGTGTAACAAGTTAGTGATAACACTTATGCTGAGGCAGTTAACAAGGCTAATTATTAATGGCGTGATCCTACCACTTGATTCTTGTGAGTAGTCTTACTGATTTGAATTTTGCAATTGAGGGGGGGGGAAAGCAAAAGGAGGCACAGCTGAGAGTAGCAGTACTCAAGAGTTAGTATTATTTAGAGCTTAGTGTTAGCTCTATTTTTTGTTTGACAAATACCTGTCTAATAATTTTAAGGTTGCACATAGTTTATTTACTAGGTAGATGGGACATGAGGGGGGGAAATTCTTTCTTCTGCAGAGCAATGATGAGAATGTACAAGTGGTCGGGATGTAAATTAGATCTAGTCAGAACCAATACAGATGTATTCACACCTTCTATAAACTGCAGTCCCTCCCTCACCTTTCTGACACACCAGCGTAGCCATACCAATCCCCTGCACACTTTCAATCTGGCCAAGCGCCTGAGATTCCTAAAATGTCATGAGGAGCAGAATTACGTGGTTTTGTAAACGAAATAAAAATCTGAACTATGCACAGTGCAAGCGGTGGGTGAATATGGCCCATAGATCTGACTGATGAATCGGTTTTATATATAAGCAGTTCTTACAGAACTTCCTTTAAACTCCTAACTGTTACCAGATGTGGGTTGCAGGCGGCTGCTGGAATTCCAACACCTGTTGCATCACACGGAATAGGATTCATTTTGGCAGGCACAGAAAATTCCATTTCAGTAACTAAATAGTTTGAAATGATAGCTAAAGCGTCCTTTTTTTTTCAGACCAAGTTGATTCTAGCCTTATTTACAAGATTGCACATACTTTCATAATTAGAAGATGGTTTGCAGTCTTTAGAGACTGTAGTTGCCTGATATTTCTTGTAGTCAGTAAATATCAAATAGAAAATCTTCAATTTGGAAGAAATCTATCCTTTAAAAAAAGTTCACAGTTATTTAAAAGGGCTAAACTCCACATAATGATGATTGCTAGCTGTGATTTCTGAAATGTAGAAATACACGGTTTTCTGTTCAAAAATATTATAGCATTATGCTGAAGATGATGGAGCTCCGTTTTAGAAGTGTACTCTGCTGCATTCATCAATTCATTGCTGAATTATGTTGCTCGTTCAAAGTCCATACCCAGAGCTTTTTCAAAGATAAAATGTGGGTGGATGTTTAGTGGCACTTTGTGGGTTTTTTGGTACGTACCCCATAGATCTCAGGCGTGAGTCTTTAAGGAGCCCTTTGTGGGTTTGCTCTTTGTGGTGGTTAAGTGTAGAGAGAATTATTTTTTTGAAAGCGTGATGCTGTTTCACCCAAAACATACCTGATCTCTGCAGGACTATTATTAAAATCGTTGTGTTGATTGGTGAGGTATTGTACATCAGTTATAGGCTGCTGTACCATGAGAACAGCAGAGGTGCTTCATTTTCATTTTGCCTCCTTATTGCCTTTAATCAAAGGATTCCACCATGCTATTAAGTGTTACCCTTAGGAGGGAGGCTAACATTAGTGCTTCTGCTTTGCAGACAGGAAAAAATTGAGGCATACAGAGTTCTGTGGATATATCTGAGAAAATGATGAAGCTGAAAAAGAATTTGGAATTACCAGATTCTGCTTTATCTTTGCATGATTCGGTTTGTCTCAAAAAAAAAAAAAAATCCCACCTTAATGTACTTTCTAGTAAGTTGCTTCTCATAAAGCTTAGCTGGTTTGCTTGGGAAATGATCTCTCTGGTTCTGGAGTTTGAATGAGTTTGAATAAACTGAAGGAGAATGCAGCAGTAAGGAAGAATCCACTCTTAAATTTAGACAGTCCAGCTCTTTCCATTTCTAGTTAAGTTGCAAAGGCCAGGCTGTGTTATAAAACAAAGTTATTAAGAGTATTGTAAATTGTTTGAGGTGTGACCTAGGTTTGACAGAGGTGTTGCAAGTTAATGTTGGTCTCGACTGTGCCATAGTTGCATTTAGTATGGAAAAGATAAATCGAATGTAATGTCAATTGAACTGACATCACCCCAAAGACTACTAGTGTAGGGTTTGTGGAGAGTGTTCATGTCTTAAACTAATTAACTTAATTAACAAGATACATTACCTACTCTTACAGATACTGCCTCACTTCTATCCTTGACCATCATAGCTTGTACAACTCCTAGTACAAGAATAGTACCATTTGAGTACAGTTGTACATTTCTGAGGAATGGGAGATCAGAGGAAAAACTTTAAAGATGGAGAGATAAGATGTGTTAGAACGGCCTCTTCTTGACTTCATGCTTTCTTGCACGTGTCTTCAATTTTGGGCAAACAAAAGAGTCCCCTGGTAGCTCTCATAGCGTTGTTTTGTCATGTGAAGATACATGAGCAGTGAAGTGAGCAAGAGAGGAGCAGTTGTGCTTAAATAGCACAGCAGCAAGCAAAATGGATTCAGCTTACAGAATATTAAAAGGAATAAAATTCCTTGAATTCTTTGCCCTGGTCTTGACAATTAGGGCAAGTCTTAAAACTGGATCTGTAGACAAACATTAGTCAAGGATTGTTGATGTAATAAGAGTGGTTTAAATAGATGATTTCTTTTAAACCTTCCAAACTTGCTTGGCTATGATTTTAACTGTCATGTCCCATCCTAAAAACCATAATGAGCCTTGTGAAATACATAGTCCGTTTGATTTGAGACTGTTTAAGTTGTCTGGTATAAGGAATTTTCTGGTGAGAGATACTTTTTAAAACCCTAGCCTAGCTTTTCTTTTTTCTTTTTTTTTTTTTGTTTTGTTTTGACAAAATTTGTTTCCTCTTCTTCTAGACTTGCTATGCTTCTCCACAAGTAAGACAATGCTATTTTAAGATAGGTTTAAGTAGGAAAATGTCACCACATCTACCAGTGTTGGCCATTACTGAAAATAATTTGAACTTACCAAAAAGCTACTGAGTTAATGATTTTTTTTTATATATATATTTTTTTTTTTTTTTGTAGAGAAGTCATATAAAAATTAGTGTAAGTTTCAAACAAGATGAAAATTCAGGCACCGTTTTGTTGCTCTCCTGGCTATGGACTGATGAGCCTCTGAAGTCCTATTGCTGAAGTAGACAGGGAAACCTCACTCCTTTTGATGGCTTTGTGTTTTTAGGGAATGGACTGACTTGCAAAAAATGTGTTGGCTAGTAATGATACTGCTAAAATATATGGTGATTGGAATAATTTTAAGAGGAAGAAAAACAATTTTAAAAGTTTAGCAGCTTTAGCAACTTGATTTGCTGTTTTTCTTGTCAGAAGCTAGAAGAAAGGGCCTTTGGTAAACTATCGAGTTGACTTTTTGGATACAAACCTGTATTTTTGCTAAATAAAATGCTGGGCTCCATATCAGTGACTTTTAGAAGAAATAGAACTGAGGTTCAAATAACAGAACTAACCTAGGGAAAAAAAAAGTATTTTATATATATATTTTTTTTTCTGTTTTCCTAGTAGTTTACCTTAAGCCAGGTGTCTAGTGTTGGGCAAAAAATATGATTCAACCTACCTACATTGAGGTTTTTCATTTATTCCTGGGGGGAGAGTTCAGCTCCGAAGCACATCTGGGATCCTGGCTTGCCTGGGTTGTCTCCAGCAAGGGTTGGAGAAATCATTCCTTGGTATCTATGTGCAGCATTTATTCCATCACTGTGAGACATGGCATTTATTCTGTCACCGTGAATCCCTGCTGTTGCTGTGGATCTGCTTTTCCCTGGTTTGTGTAAGCTCTGCTCTTTGCTGCACCCTCTTCTTCAGACTGGTGTAGTGAGAGCTCCCCCTCCTGTCTCAAGCCCCGGTAACCGGGGGCTAGGACAGAGGGATGGAGATGGATAGATTAGGGCCTAGGGATGGAGGAGGATGGAGTACCATCAGTCCTGGCACTGGAGTTTGAGTCGGAAAGCAATTCTTTGGCAGTGCTCAGTGGAGTGCCTGGGAGTACAAAGGCTCAGATAAAGGGAGCGGAGCACGGAGCGGGTGCTGTGTCCTGGTCCAGGTTGTCGGGACCTTGAGGAACCTCAGCTTGTGCAGCTCTTGCATCTTCAGGGACCCGAGGAGCTCGGGCAGGTGCTCTCCCGGGGTGGCTCGGCAGAGAGGAGCCCATGCCATAGCAGCCCTCGGGGAAGCAGGCCGGCCAGGCTGGGCTGTCAGGGCTGCAGAGAGGATGGGGAAGGTGAGGAGCGGTGCCTGGAGCCGGGAGCCCGCCGGGGCCGGGGCCTGACTCCGGGCAGGCAGCGCACCTGGGACCGGGCGGGGGCCGGCTGCGGCCCGGGGCCGAGAGGCGGAGGTGCGGGGCCCGGCCCCCTCCCCCGGTGCACGCTGTCGGGAGCCGCAGACAAAGAGCCGGGGCCGGAGCCGAGCGGGCACCGGGGCCAGGAGGGGGCGGCCCGGGGGCGGGGACGCGGCGGGGGCGGCGGCCAGAGGCACCGGGGAGCCGAGCCCGGGAGCGGGGCGGCGGGGAAGCTCGGGCTGCGCTCGCCGGGAACAAAAGGCTCCTCCTGCCCGCGGAGAGCGCCGTGGCCTGGGGGCTCCGCGGCACCATGCCCCGCCAGCAGCCCGGCTGCGCCTGGGGGGTCCTGCTCGCCCTCTGCAGCCTGAGCGCAGCCCAGCCCCGGGAGAGGCAGTAAGTACCGGGAGGAGGTCGCGCACCGGGCGGCGAGCCTCGCCGACCCGCGGGCAACCTCGCCGTGAAGGGTTGCGAGGGGGGACGAACCCCTCTGCTCTGCCAGGGGCTCCGGGGGTGGCTGCACCAGCCACTTAACAAAGCCTTGTGAAAAGTGCCCTCGAGGGGCTGGGGTCGGGGAGGCGAGCTGCGGCGGTTCCCGAGCCGAGCGGCACGTTTGTACTCGCCGGTGCAAAAGTGCATAGCGCAGGGAAAGGGAAAAAAAAAAGAAAGCCTCCTTAGAAATACCTGCCTCTAGCTCCTCCAGCGAGCGGCTGCAAAGCTTTTATCTGCGAACAATTATTTAAGGAATCCAGGGTGTTGCGCAGGGGCTGCTGTTGTGCTTGGGATGGTTGAAGGTAACGTTGGTTGCTCCTGAAGAGCATGGGAAGCATTCTTGTGGGGCAAATCCTCCGGGGAGAAACATTTCACTGCGGGGAAAGTTCTCTGGCTTTTAGAAATTGAACCCACAGCTCGTTTCAGTGTGTTTAGGTTTAACTTTGATTAAGGTTTGCTTTGTTCTTTATCGCTAGCTTATTATAGCCCGTCAACATCGTGAATAGCTGCATTAACTGAGTGCCATGGAGAACTTATTTTCACTTGCTTACTAGAAAATATTTCACGTCCTGCCAAGTTTTGGTGTAACCTGACAGAGCTGTTAGTCAAATGTGCTTCAAGGATCTGTCCAGTCACTGTCAAATTAACTGTTTAATTGCCAAGTTAAATATTTAATATTCAAATGCCACTTATTAAGTGATTTCAATAGCTGTTTCAATGAACTGATACTTCAGAGAGCGTTGCAGCAGTTTAGAACAATGTGGATACATGTGCTTCACATATGGCACTGTAGCACTGCGCTTATGTGACAGTTTGAATCTAATCATTTCATACTGGATGCAGATGGTACTCTTTCTCCCTCTGCAGCTAGATCGGCTCTATCTTTCTTACCAAGAATTTGCAGGCTAAGTAGTAACTTTTTATTGTTATTTATTATTGCTCTGATGAATTTTCAAACCTGGCAACCATAAGGTTTTGAATCTGCAAGCATCCCGTGCAATTTAACTCAAATGCCACAGAGATCTGAACTTCCTTTGGGGGTAATGGGATCTCCATGGCAATGAGGCCTGCTGAGAGAGAAACATGGGGTTGGAATTTGATAAAAGATGACTTGGGGGCTGTAAAACACCATCATCCTCATCCCAAAGTGATAATTAATCATGAACTAAAGCAAATTGGCTCATGGAACTGTAGAAAGGCACGGGCTGAGAAATTGGGCTTAAAGAGTCATGTGAGGAATTGCCTCATTTAAAAAAATCCTTTTGGGTAGAAAAAAACCCAGAAAGGTGTGTCATGAAAAGAACATAAATGTGTTGCTTACAGCCCAACGCATCAAAGAGCTCAGAGCCTGTAATGCTTTTAGCTGACAAGTTCATGGCATGGTGCCATTCAGCACAGAGGAATGGTACAGATTGCATTCGGAAACACAAGGACTGTAGGACGTACGGGAGGTCGTCTAGGGTGGCTGTAAAATTGTGTGTGTGCCTGCTAAAGTAATTCCTTTTTGTTGGGGTTTTTAAACTTGCAGGGTAAAATTGCTCAAGCAAAAAAGTGGTAGCAGAACTGAGAATTTGAGCCCAGTCTTTAAACTGCAGTTTTTGGGCTGCTTCTGTACAAATTGGAAGCTTAGACTCATTACATGTGTGCGAGTCTGCCGTTCAGAAAGGGCTGACTATCAGCACTGAGAGTCACTTCTTTTTTTATATATCAAGTTGAACTATGAAAGTGGAGCCATGAAAAATAATTGAGGCAAAAAAAACATCAGAAGTATCTAACTTGTTTCAAAACAAAGCATTATCTACAAAACTCTACTAAAGGTTCAGGTACCTCCTTATTCTTTCAGGAACTTCAGCTTTTTGGTGATTAGCTAGCTGTGTATTTTGTTTGTTTATATATAATATATCAATACATTTATATATAATATATATGCAATAAACATCAATATTACTGTCTTTATTTAAATACTGAGGATTTGTAAGCTATTTAGGCTCTGTTCATTTCTGTGTACATTCTGTGTTCATTTTATGCATTTTAGATATAGGCCTAGAGTGTTGGTGGTCACAAATGTGACCCTACAGGGGCAAATAAGTTACGTAGTCATCTGTTATTTTCCTTTTGTTGTACATAAAGTGGCTTACAAATAAAGATCACACTCTTGTTGCTGTTCTTGACCATCCACTTCCAATTTTGCTCCTCAGGGGCTATTTGATTGCGGCACCTTCTGTTTTCCGCTCTGGTGTCGAGGAAGCTATAAGCGTAACCATCTTTAACTCTGTCAAGGAGACAACAGTCCAGATTCAGTTAGTGGTCAAAGGAGAACCTGTGTCACGAGGCCATGGAACAGTTCTGGGTAAGTTCCTGTTGTTCTGAACTTGAGAAGAACTAGTTTGTAAGTTGAGGTGCTGTGGGAGCACATCAATATCTCTCAGAGAATTGCTTCAAACGATAACAGAACTGGAACCAAGCTACTATTTCATTCATTGACTACTGCTGAACTTTCTCAGTTGATTGTGCTGATGTGGTTTTGATGTATATGATTTCAAACATCCAAGGCTGATAATTTTGCGACACCAAGACATACAGACAACCTGGATAATTGATATTCAAGAGTTTTATAGTGAATATCTTTCCATTTGAAACCTGAATGTTTGACACTTGGGAGCTGTATAAGGAATAAGACAAGTTGACTTTAAAGAAAAATGTAAAATCTACAACATCATCATCATTTTCTGTGCTTATTTTAAAATGAGTGCTGGAAATGCAATCTCCTCTTCAGGACTGAGTATTGCTGAGAGGGGTGGTAATATTTGTGCAATTGAATAAGTCTTTAAAATCCAAGACAGATACCTCTGTCCTGTGTGTAAAGACAAAAAGTGTTTTGATTATGTCCAACTTAATACTGAATGAACTTACATTAGTGAAAATGAAGTCCAGTAGCACTGTTCTACCACTGCCAGTAGTGGTGTAAGCTGTAATGTAGACAAGGCTCAGGCAATCAGGCTCTTTAACCATCGTGTTTTAACCCTTCTGTATGTAAAAACTGGGAGTTATATAAAAGCCGTTTCCTTTCTTGGAACAGATTGTCTCTGGTTTTATCCTTCCCTTGTAGTCTTTGAAATTGGCTGACAATTGCTAAGTAATTCAAAGAGAGTGATGCTTACACATGTGGACAACATATGCTAAAGACAAATCTTAGGTATGGCTGTATCCAGCAATCAAAATAGATTCTATGACTGTTTGTTTTGAGAATTATTCAAGTCCCAAAAGAGGCCAGGTCCTTTTTACAGCAAAATACTTCTGTAAGCACAGGATGTCCTGTGCTGAAACCTCAGCCTTGGTGGTAATCTCTAACCGTAGAGCACTTTACAATTTTTGCCCAAGGTAAACTGCAAATAAATGTGGACCAAGTGTATTTTGGAGAACTCTGCTAGGTCCGACTTGCTCACCCTGCAGGTTGTTTTACTTGATGCAGGAAAATTACTTCAGGTAAAATCATGGTGAAGGAGTATTGCAGTTAGTAGCTCTGTGACATGAAGTCTCCTTTCATGCAACCTCAAACGTCTAAAACATTAGTACCTTAGTTTGAGAAGAATAACACTTTGTCTCTCTCGTTTTAGATAAAGGAACGATTAAACTGAAGGTGAGTGTCAATTATTTTAAGATGTTTTTGGTGAAAACATGAGGGACTTCAACAACAGCAGGCATTGCTCTCTGAGCAGCTGCAGCACAATACAAGTCACATTCTGGTGCATACACTACGGAGGAAGCAACCTTTGCAAGAGGAACAGTGGAGAGTGAAAAGAACAGAGCTTAATCCATCCCAGCTCATCTGTCAGGCCCTTACACCACTGAAGAAAACTGATGGCTGAATCTGTGGCTCATTGCTCAACACAAAGTTCTATGCTGTGATTATTTTATAAGAATGGCAGTACATGCTGCTATGTAAGTGACACGGAGCATTGGACAGACCACAGAAGTCCATAGAAATGGCAGATTATTGAACGTGGTGTCTCTGCTAGTTATTCTGGTACTACTGTGTTATATAAAAACCACGGGCTTTCCCCAGTTTTGTCTACGTTTTAGCCTTTGACATTAGTAATATTTTTGCCATCAGCATAGTTGATAAAACGAAGCTTACCCATAATAAAGAGATTGAGGGAACGAGAACAACTTTTTATTTCCAAAGAGGGTTTGTAGTGGAGTGAAATGAGGAGGAATTTAAATGCAATTCTGGCAGAGAGTGCCAGTAGCCATTAACAAGAAATTACATATGCTTACCTTAGGAAATCACACTTTTTAAAGCAATATCTGGCTTTATTTGAATCCCTAGGATACTGGAGATCTGGGGTGCAGTGAAAGGTAGTCATTCTTACAGCAGAAAGACATCCTGTGAAAGATCTCCCCTGCTTTGCACCTTGTGTGAGTTGTCCTTCCTCATGCCGAGGAGTGAGCTAAATGCTGCCAGTTCAGAGTTCACTGTTCGTTGAAAGAAGTAATTCAGTTTATGCTGTATGTAGGACTAAGTGATACCATACAGAGGAAAATGAAGCTGTTTTCATGGTTTCTGTGAGATAATTTGGCTGTGCTTCCATGGTAGTACAGGACCATTAAAGCCTTTGATTTACAGAAGTCTAACTAACTTGGTGATGGTCTGTCATGACTGAATGGATCTCCTCTGCCTTGGTGGCATACCCAAGAGTTTTCTTGGCCTTCTCTGCAATTACTATGTGGCTGATGTTGATAATATATACAATATATACATATTTGTATATGTAACAGGAAACATCAGCATTTATACCAAATACTATACCTTTCTTTATCCGAGGACTAACTCACTGTTGAATAAAATCTGCAGCGTCTTTGCTGATTTTGGTTTTATTTTTTTTTTTTCACTCTCAAATTATAGTATTTCTGTATTATCAGATTTTTTAACTTTGTAGTTTTTACTCTAACATCATGTTTAAAGTCTTATTTCTCTGAGCAACTGGTTGAAAAGGTGCAAGCATGCATGTTTTGGTTTGGGGTTTTTTGTGTGTGTGCTTTTTCCCTGTCGGTAGAGCTGTGTCTCCCATAGCATGGTTGATTTCCCCATGTCACACACCTTCTTTAGTGGAAGCTGCACATGTAGATCAAATATCACTTTGCTTGAGTGATAAAGAAAGGGTAGAAGAGAATTTCCTGCCATGTTTTTAGCATGACTTTGCCTCCTTTGAAGTTTATGCATTGTAAAAGATGTAGTATGTTCTTCATTTTCTTTTTATTACTAACACATAGTTACACTGAAATGCAGCAGGTGGCTGCTCTTTGCTCACTTCAATGTCAATTATATTCCTCAGAAAGCTCAAAGGCTTTTCTGTGTCTTCCTCACCTCATGGTCTGTTTTCTAGGTGCCTTCAGGACTTCGTGGACAAGCACATCTAAAAGTCTGGGGAAACCGGCATCTAGCAGAGGAAGGCTACATTTTTCACAACTATACCACAGTAACCATTGATAGTAAGGGATCATCAGTGTTCATCCAGACTGATAAACCTGTCTATAAACCCAAGCAGAAAGGTAAAGTGACCTTGGAGAACTTGCCAGAGTTGCTGTCAAGCAAAACTTTTTTTCAAGGGTAGATTCTAGGATGAGACACACTGTTCAGCGTCAGCTGTGATGACTAATAAATTTCCTCTTTTCCTTTTTTTAGTGTTGATAAACCTCTTTATGGTGACTTCTGACTTGAGACCAGTCAATGACAGGGTAAAGAAAACTGTTTTCTTTCACGCTGTAAAATATGATCAAATACTTGGCATCCTGTATTTTATTCTAATGTACATTTACGCAGAAATATAATTGGATTTTTTAACCTATTTAAGCAAATCTTGTCATTGCTTGTTGTTATTTACAATTTAGGGTTTTTTATTAGGTCTCATTACTGTCAAAGGAGAATACACACTTTTGTAGTGCTAGCAAATACAATGGTAACTCCGCCAAAGCAGTTAGAATAATTTTTCAGAGACTTGCGCTGTATTTAGGTAATGCACAGATAAGCAAAGAAGTCCTTTTCCAGTTAGATGTGTGACTGAATGTATGTTTCTCAGGCTACTCTTACCAAAGAAGATGTTTTTAAACTTTGTCACTTTGTGCATCATACCTTGCTTATGTCGACTCAGCAGCTCATCACAAGAAGCAGAAAAGTAGCTTTCTTTCATAAAGCCTTTTATTCTTTTTTTTTTTTCTTTCAGATTGAAGCTTATGTGGTGGTGAGTATCTGCCTGCCAATCATCTAGCATGTATCCCGTAGAGGCACAAGATTCTTGTAGCCTTAAGAGGAACAAGTCACATGTCTGTACCTTTTTAAGTCCATTATGGCCATTCCCAACTGTAACCTATGCGATTATCTCTGTCCCGGTGTCTTAACTGATCTTTGTGTCTTGCTTTTTTTGTTATCACCAACAAATATATTTGTTTCCTACTTCAGTTTCAGAAATCCATTCCCATTTTTCTGCCTAAGAATTGGCTAGTTTCACTGGGGTTTATAAATGTAACAGTCCCACTCAATTTCTCCCTTCTTTTCAATGCAGACACACTCCTATCCTTCATCTGGCTGGGCTGATATAGCAGGGCCAATCTCATCTCTGCACCCAAACATTATGATAGTGGACAATAGAAATTCATGGCAAGGAAAGGGTGCTCCTGTCTTCTTCCTTATGAGGTGAATGAGAGGTTCCTTCTGTGTCTAGTCTTTTTTTTTTTTTTAACCATGTGTTTTCTTTAGCTGTCAGCAAGCAGAAGAATTCACCCTCTTCTCTTGTTTGCATTCAGTCACAGATTTAATGCTGACAAAAACAGTGGGATTAATTTCATCTGACTTTGTCATCTAAAAATTGTCTTGCTAGTTGTACAGCTCCCTGTGTGAATAGAAAGAAAGCATCTTCGGAGGCCTGTCCATCCCATCCAAAATAGGTGTCTTAAGATAGGTGGAAGATCTGCCACTTGACAGTGCTTGTGTGCGTTGGCTATAGAAGCAGTGTCCTTAAATGAGTATTGAATTTTAGAAAAGAAATAACCCCTGGTAAAGTATCTTCAGAAGATTTTCAACAGATGTTAGTTACATTTAAGCTGTTAGTGAATTGTATGTATTACAAAATGAAGTTCTTTGTTGCAAACTGAGTTAAAAGTATTAGTGATATTCATTTTCACTGTGATGTTTCTCATTCCTAAACCACTATGCAGGATCCTCGGGGCTCTCGTATGATAGAGTGGAGCAATTTGAAGCCATTTTGTTGTGGTAAGTTTCAGATTTTTTTTTCTCAGTGTATTGTTATTTGCCTTTGCTTCTGCTTATACTGAGTTGTGTTGAATAAGCCTTGACAAGGCTGATGAGTGACACAGAGTTCACAGTATGTTGTTTCCTTTTTCAGGTATTGTAAATATGAGTTTTCCTTTGTCTGATCAGCCAGTGTTTGGAGAATGGCTCATCTTTGCTGAAATGCAGGGGCACACATACAACAAATCCTTTGAAGTCCAGAAATACGGTGAGTTGTATCCAAATCAGCTTTGAATATAACCCAAGCACATTTGGAAGAACAAAACATTATGAAATGTTTTTACCAAAGATGAAACACCTGAGAAATAATGCATTTAAAATGTCACCAGGAAAAATTCTTTAGAGGCTATGTACTTCAGGGATATAGACACTTGCAGCTTAACCAAGCCCTTTGTTCCTGTCCCCACACTTCATAAAGGACCTGAAATGGAGTGTCATATTACACGATCTATTCATCTAACAAAGATTTAATTTTGCTTTGGAAAACTTTTAAAGATGCTTTCAGTCTGTCAGGGCTTTCCTTCCTTTCCCAAAGCTCTCCTCGGAATTCTGAATTAATGTTTTGCTATCCCCCCTTTTTAGTCTCAGAGTCCCTCTGGTTGTTGAAAGGTGGGCACCGTTACACCCAGCACCCCATCTATCACATCTGACCTGATCACATGAGCTTTTATAGACCCTGACAACTGCTGATGTCTCAGCTGTATTCCCAACACGTTGTAGAGGAGTCAGTAGCAAGTTGTCCTCTTTGCTGTGTATCTAAGACAAAAAGCTTGGGCTCAAATTCTGGAACACGGATCCCTCTGAAAAGAAGGAAAAATCTAAGGGTGTGTTGCTGAGGTCATCTTGCCAAGATGGTCTTGGTTTGCTGCTTTAGTTGATTCATTCTCTGCTGAGTGCTGTCCTGCCTAATGTTAGCTACACTGCCCTCATCCGACAGGGAGCAGTGATCTTGTCAGAGCTGTGTATGCTTTTGCTATAATCTGGACACTAAGATGTCCTTGAAAAAATTCTGGTTTATTTCTTCTCATTGTAGTATTACCGAAGTTTGAGCTGCTGATTGACCCCCCTCGCTACATTCGTGACCTTTCACTGTGTGAAAAAGGAACTGTCCATGCCAGGTAGGAACATGTCCCAAATAACCTTTCATTACTATAGATTGTAGTATAGCCACAGGATGGTGCAGTCACTGGAGCTTGGATCTCATCTGCTGCAGACGTTTCAGATGATTTCTGGTCATCATCAGAAGCTTTCCTATGTAAGAGCCTTCATAAAACATGTTGACAATAACAAGGTGGAAAACCTTCTCTGATTTGTTTGTTTTCTAGATGTGCAGGTCACATGGTATTAGCCTTGATATAATCAGGAAAACAGAAAAAAGCTGAAAGTTATTCATTATCTTCTTTCCATTTCAGATATACATTTGGAAAACCAGTGACAGGAAAGTTAATTGTCAATATGACTATAAATGGTGTAGGGTACTACAGGCATGAAGTGGGACACCCTGTCCTCAAGACCACCCAGGTGAGGGAGGCCATTGAGTCAGCTGGGATAAAATGCCTGATCTGTACTCTGTGAAGTTAATACCACAGCTCTGTTTTGTGTTACTGATGGGAGATCAGAAAATAAATGAATAAATAGGATAATTGCATCCAGCATAATAAAAATATCACATATTTTTACATGGTATGTTTATGATTTGGGGGGATGAGAATTTGTTGGCATAGTATTAATCTCTTTTTAGAGCACATGAGGCTGAGGGAGAACTTGAGAATGAGGGACTGTGACAGAGCTAGTCCAGACTACGGATGAGGGAGGGAAATGAAAACTTGCTTTCTTTCCTCCTTCCTTCCCCCACGCCTAAATTAATTCCCTCCTCTCCACATCCTTTAAAAGTACTGCAACAAACTCCTACCAAGTGCCTACACTTTAGATTTGGCTTCTAGACCTTTTCTGAATGTGAATGCAAACTTACGTTTCCATTCCCCAACACTCTTCGTAGATTGATGGCTCTGCTGTTTTTGATGTGTGTGTGAAAGACATGATGCCAGCTGATGTCCCGGAGCATTTTCGAGGCACAGTCAATATCTGGGCTACAGTGATCAGCTCTGATGGGAGCAAGCAGGTTACATTTGACGACTCAACACCGGTTCAGAAACAGCTGATTGATATCAAGTACTCCAAGGATACCAGAAAACAGTTCAAACCTGGACTACCTTACAAAGGAAAGGTAAGATTAAAAGTAGAGACACTGACATGTGGCTGATGTAAGGTTATACTGACCTTGGATGTTTGGGTGTGTTTTTCCCACCTGCTGTTTCTGTCATTGACTGGAATTGCCTATAATGTAAAACCCATTGTTCTATAAATGAAACACTGTGTAGGTAGAAGTCACTTACCCTGATGGAAGTCCAGCTGACGGAGTCACTATCCGAATTAAAGCTGAACTCACACCAAAGGACAACGTTTATACAAGTGAACTGATCTCAAGAAATGGCCTGGTGGAGTTTGAAATCCCCTCCATCCCTACAGCTGCCCAATATGTCTGGCTGGAGGTGGGTGAAAGCTCTTTATGGGATTAGCGGGCTTTAATGTAACTAATCTTGTCAAACCTGCACTTTATAAATCAGTGCTACAAACAGGAAATCAGCACCTTTTAGCTTCAACTTCTTGATTTAAAGGCAGCAAGAAGCACTTGCTTTGTTTCTTGCTGCCAATAGAACTGATGTTGATAACCATCATGAAAAGATGCTTCTTCAAATACAGCTTCATATAGTAGTAAGGGTCCAACATTTGGCGAGTACTGTTGGTATGTAACGATGATGAGAGATGAACAGCTACGAAGTATAAAATGGGAGATGGGGATACAGGGTGAGAAGAGAGTACAAATCAGGCTTTCTGTGCATGCATAACATTCAGATGTAACTTTTGTTAAGACCAAAGTGACAGCGATTGATGGGAAACCGTCTGGGGATCAATATCTGCCAAACTACCTGTCCATCAGTAGCTGGTACTCGCCCAGCAAGTGTCACATCCAGCTCCAGGCACCAGATAAACCTTTCCAGGTATGTTGGCTTCATCTTCCATCATGGCAACAACTGCATTTCTTGGCTTAAAGTATTTTATTCTAATTAAATATTTCTAGCCATTTCTTTTTCTGGGATCCTGGACTGTTATTGTTTCCTCTACAAAGGCTGAAGTAGCTACACTTCAGCCACCAAATAATTGTTTGATGTGGGCTGCACACGCTTCTAAGCAAAGTGCCTTTGATGCTTTGCGCAGCATCTCATTCTCCTTTGTGTTGTGAGGGCAGAGGAGAGAGGGTGGATATAGGCACTGACAACGTTTAAGTTTTTCATATTTGACTGTGTGTTCTGTGCACCTTCAGTAACGTTCACATACGAATTGTGTGGTAAAAATTACATACTTTAGTGCAGGGCAACAAATGCTGAAAGATTGGAAGTAAAGTTGGTGGGAGTGGCTTAATTAGTAAAGATCTAAATTAGGGCTATGCAGTCTCCCTAGAACTTCCAGTTTAAATCTCAGCTGGATCTGTTTAGTCTTCAGTTATCAAACTATGAACATCTTATCTTGTTTTCTTTTGTAGTTTTTGTAGGAGCCTCTCTAAAAATGTCGTCCTTCCATATAAAAGTTGTCATGATCTCTCTCTTAAAGGAAAGATCTGATTTAACCATGATTTCTGTTGCATATTGCTTTACTGAGAGTTGTTTAGGGTTTGTCCTCTACCCAAGAAGATGCTCTAGGGTCTGCCTATTGCTTTATGAAAAAAAATGTGGGTTTTGGTAATATACACACTTAGATTTCTATTATCAGCAGATCCGTCAGGTTGGTTTCAGATTCTTTGTATCCAAATAAGAGCATTTTTTTTATCATTGCATTTCGTGGTAGTTTAATGGCTAATTAATCTTTTACAAGTTTCCTGAGGTATGGAAAGGGGATTATACACTGCTAATCTGAACACATTGTTCTTATTATAACCTGATTAGAACTAATTCTTCTGTGGGAAAGCTAGGAGTTGGATGACCAGCTGATGTGGGAACTGTTTCCCTGCTTTGCCAGCTCTTACTGGGTGTTCCAATTAGCTACATTCATTTTTTAATGAATTGTTTCATCATTTGCACTAGGGAATTCTTAATACTTCAAATATTTAATGTCACGAGGCACTTCTTGGACTCTGTGGCATTCTCGATGTATTTAACCATTAGCAGCTCCTTGTATTCAAGTCCTTACACATGGTACAAACCAAAATGGTATGTTCTGGCAAGGTAACACTGTTAGGGGTGAAGAAAGGTTTTTCAAAAGATTTCACTGGGATATAACATTGCTATTCAGCCTTAACAGTCATAGTTGGGCATTGCTATGCTTTAAATGGCAGGAGGATCAGGAGTGGACGTGGCTGAAGAAATCCTACTTAACAGAAGGGTTAGCTGCTCCTCATATCCCAGCATCAAGAAGTTTGTGTTCCCAGGAAAGTTGGCTGCTCCACAGAAGGCTTGTTACTCAGCCAGACATGACCCAGTCCTGTTCTGTTGGGATTGGCAGTATTTGGGGGATTTTGTCTCTGGGGTATTCAGTACTTAGCGAGTACCTCTGGGTATAGGACTGCACAAAAAGTGCAGGAAGTCGGTATGCTGCTCTGAAGACTATTGCAGGCGTTGGATGAGTTTACCCAGAAAAAAGAAGTTCTCTTCTCGTTTATTTGTGTGTTTGACAGCTCTTTGAGTGCCAGATTTGCAAATTAATACCAAGACTTGTGTAATTTGAAAGCATTTTCCCTCAAATCTATTCCCAGTAATTTCATGCCACACTGGTTATGTTTGAATTAGTATTTGCCATATGAAAGTAATCACCATGTATAACCTCAATTAAACTGCAAAGACTATCAAACACACATCTCTTCCCACCCCCAACCCATCTCTTTCTTTTTGGGGCTGGACTGCTGAAGGGGTGTCTAAAATTCAACCAATTCTGACAGCTGCTCTGTGCCAAAAGGCTTAACTTTCAGGATTCCAGAGATTCCTTTATTGTTTTCATTAATGCATACAACCCCCCAGCCCATTCTCCTGTTAGATTTGCAGGGAGTGAAGAGCTGAACACAGGCCCCTTTTTATTGTGAAGGAAGTCCATGAAAACAGTGCTAATGGAATATACTTTTCAATGCATATGTTTCTGAGGAGAGGGGTCACATCTCTTGTGGACTGAAACCCAAACAGATTTCTGTGCTTTATAAATAGAAAGCATGCATTGTAACAGACCAGACCTTTTGCTTTTCTGTCTCTGGGTGCAGGTAGGAGAGGAGGCTTGGATTGCAGTGAAGTCCACGTGTCCTTGCAACTTCACTCTACATTATGAAGTGGCATCGCGAGGCAACATTGTCCTGTCAGGGCTGCAGCCCAGTAACATCACCCAGCAGAGGAGCAAAAGAGCCACCTTTCCCTTTGAGAAGAACATTGATATCACCCACTTCCCAGCAACAGGTAGTTAGCATCAGAAATGCAAACTTGCACCTGTTTTCAGGGAAAAGTATGTTTCTGCAAACCTAAGTAGTATCCTCTCTTTTGAATCTGATGCTCCTTAAAGGGCATAGAAAGATTTTATGCAAGAAAAATAGTGATATCCAATACACACATAGTCAAGTAGAAAAAAGATAAATTTCTTCAAGAGGGAAAACTCTTGGAGAGTTTCCTCTAGACTTTCTGTAGTCTTTCTCTGTTCAGAAAACTCTGTTTTTTCTTAATGTGCTTGGCTTGGGATCAGCTGACTGGTGGGGAAGTGCATGATGGGGCTGGGAGAATTTACCAAGCTGGTTGAGCTTGAACTAGGAAGAGGACATTAGATGGACTGATAGCATGGATCAGGCTAAAGGAGAAGATCATGCAGTTAGCATGGGGAAGGGAAGTGAAGTATGGACTCCTCGTTTGTACAACAAATAACAGAAAGGTACAAATCTGGTGAATTCAGGGAACTTCCCTAGATGTACCCACCCAGCTTCTGGTAATCAGTGGTTTAAGAATTTGTAATAACTTTCTGCACTGAAGGTTGGTTCTGAGCTGTTGTATTTACAGGTTGCCCAGAGACATTGTGGTTGCTCTGTTGGAAGTGCTCATGGTCAGGTTGAATGGGGCTTTGAGCAACCTGATATAGTGAAAGATGTCCCTGCCCACAGCAGGGGGGTTGAAACTAGAAGATCCTTAAAGGTTCTTTCCAACCCAAACCATTCTATGATTGTATTTAATTGCTGCTAGTGAAATGATGCTCTATAAACTGCATAGTGCTTTTTCAAATCCATTTATACTTTTTCTCTCAGCAGTGTTCTGCAGCAATAGAATACCCTCTTTTGTTTATTTTAAATGGCTTGCTAACTTAATTATATATTTCCTTGATTTTATGTCAGGAAAAACACTGGGTAGTCATTCTCTATCCTCCTTCTCCATGCTGCTCATTATGTTAGGGGTGCTAATTGCTTATCAGCTTACATAAGGAAAAGAAAAAAGGAAGGGAAAATATTCTGAGTTCAAGAATGTGTGCAACAGGAACAAGGGAAGGGTGCAAGTCCTGGGCGGAGAGTTCTG
The DNA here is from genome assembly GCF_013368605.1 of Nyctibius grandis. Classification (NCBI taxonomy): domain Eukaryota; kingdom Metazoa; phylum Chordata; class Aves; order Nyctibiiformes; family Nyctibiidae; genus Nyctibius; species Nyctibius grandis. Next base: position 3,730,124 of record NC_090688.1, on the reverse strand, counting down.
TGCCTCGCAGCATTTGGATGGGGCAGGAAGAGTGATTTTGATAAATAACACTGTCCTTTTTACAATTTACTTTTTAGCACCTACCACTACCCCTGCGGCAGAGGTTGAAGTCTGCATGACATTCCTCCGTTTCTCAGTAGTTCACAACATGGCTCCCTTGGGCCGGCTTCTGGTGTATTATGTCAGGGAGAATGGAGAAGGGGTCACCGACAGCCTGCAGTTCACTGTGAAGTCCTCCTTTGAAAATCAGGTATTGGCAATGTAGCTAGTGGAGAGGAAGGGGTGGCGTCTTGTTACTCTTTGTAGTTTTGTCTGCTGATTATGAGTCGAGATAATGGGATTTCATGTTAAATTCCTAGGTTGCAGTGGCACTCTCAGCAAATGAGACCAGACCTGGTGATGTTGTGAACATCAAGGTCAGAGCTGCAAAGTCAAGCTGTGTCTGCATTGCCACTGTGGATAAGAGTGTCTACTTGCTGAAGACAGGTTTTCAGCTGACAGCCAGTGAGGTAAAAGGAAGCTTAAGGCACTGATGTCTTTTTCTTAATACTGCTGTCTGCACTTTACCTTTAGTAAGTAGCCTTTATACTTAGGACAGCAGTCTCTTTCCTTTCCCTGCAGGTTTTTCAAGAGCTTGCAGAATATGATGTATCTGATGCCTTTGGAGCTCCAAAGGAAGAAGGGCACTTCTGGTGGCCAGGCATGTCCTCACGTAGACGCCGTAGATCTTCTGTCTTTCCCTGGCACTGGGACATCACCAAGGATGCTCGCTTCGCGTTTACAGTAGGAAGAATCAGCCTCACTTCTCTATGGAGTGTCTTTTTTACTTTCATGTTTGCAGGATAATTTTCAGCTCCATAAGCCATTATTTTTTTCACGTCAGAGCTGTTTCTCCAGGGTGTAGGCTGAAAAGTAATTTCCAAGAACAGAGAGTACACTGTTCCTGCAGAGGTATTGGAGAAACGTGCTTTGATTTTGGCCAATGTTGATGAGAGGGCCAGATATCTTATTGGGTGAAGGAATTCATGCTGATGCTCTGGAGAATCAGAGAGGGGACCAGAAGGTTCCTCCAGGCACGGGTGAGCGTGCAGATCTCTTCTGCAGTTACTTTGACAGGGAAGGAAGGTGGAACTTTGTATAAGGTCTTTCCTTTATAGCCTTTGCCCTTTTAGACTACCCTTTGGAAATCCTTTAAACTTCTTTCCTGCCCTGGTTCTGCCAGCTTCTGTGGCCATCTCTGTGAAAGATCAGTAATGTTTTCTTTGTATCCTTGATCAGGTTACCCTGAACCTCTGTCTCTTCACTCTTCGTCCTTTCTGCAGTTTTAGCTAAGTTGTTCTATTGTGTTGTCTTAAACCCCATAGGCTTCCCCATATTCCCCTAATGCCTCAATCTCTTGATCATAAACTCTAATCCTCATTACTATCCACTGCTGCAGGAGTTGCTGCTTCTTCTCTCCCTGTGGTCTGTTGGGGTTTTTGTTCTGATGCTTTTTTTTCTTACTGAGAGGTGTAAACCCTTGGGAAAAGATACATATGTTAATAGCTGGTATGGATGCATTGCTGTATACCTGATCTGTAATAGCTGGATGTATATATAAAGAGAACAAAGCTCACACTCCCTTTGGTGTCTGGCAACAGCCATCTCTTATGAATAAGCGCATTTAGGGGACAGAGCTGGCAGACAGCTTTCTTGTGAGCTCTGTATTTCTACTGTGAAGCTGTGTGGACACTTTCCATTTTGCTTGGCATTCCTGGTAGCGCAGAACTGGTGATGTCTGATGTGAGAGCTGCCTGCTAACTGCAGCAGAACACACTGGAAACTTTTAGGAAGGGTAAAAAGCTGTAATGTAATATTCTAGGGGAAAAAATGTGTAATAATTTTTCACCTGTAGCTGCCTGACAGTTACACATGCCCAGTAATGTTAGATATTGGTTTAAATGCATTTTCCAAGCAAACAAGTGCTTTCTCGTAAAACCTCTGCCTGTAAAGTGCCTACATATTTTCACATTAACAGTTATTTTTATATAAAAGTTTTAAAGAATCCTCAATTGAAATTTACCCCATAAATGTTGGAATAGGATTGGGGGATTCTATTCAGAAAAGTTTTATTGGTACATGTTTAATTCTTTTTTTTTTTTTTCTTGCTGGTTTTTGTTTTGTGGTCTTTGTTTTTATTGTCTAGGAAACTGGCTTGGTTGTAATGACTGATATAGTCAGCTTAAACCACAGACAGAATGGAGGCATGTACACAGATGAGGCTGTCCCAGCTTTTCAACCACATACTGGGACATTGGTGGCTACAATGCACTCAAAAGTAGCACCGAGGTAACATTTTTGTTGTAATGTATATTGTCTGTGATACTTCTTGCTATTTTTCCTATGTTCTCAGCTGTTTTCCACCTTCACGCCCCCAGGAAATTGCTTGGTTTAGACAAGGTGGTGGTGGGGAAAAAGATAATGAAGCATCACAGGTGTAGAAAAATGGAACAAATTATGAAAATATTAGAGATCAAGACAATTCCAAGAGAAGAAACAGAGGAGAAGATAAAGTAGTGACTGTAGTAACTGCTATTAGTAAGGCCGTATCATGATATCATGGGAAGTCACATGCTCTACATGCTCCCTTTGATTTCATTTGGTGAAAGAATTTGGATCATAGAACCTTTATTTTTTTTTAGATTATACTATTTATGCTAGTTTTTAAGATTATCTTATTTATACTATTTTTTTTAGATTCTTATTTATGTCTCCAGATTGTTTGATGTGTGTGTGCACAATGGGATGACTGTGTTATTTGTGTTATGAATGATACACCCATTCACTTTTTCATGATTCTGTGCTAGCTAGAGGTTGGTTTGGTTGTGGGAGCTGCATTCAGGTGATAACAGTAACTGATAAAACAGTGTTAAAACTGTCTTATTAAAAGAATTAATTGCCAAGGACTTATTTCTTGTTCTAGCAGAGCAGAGAAGAGAAAAAGAACCTTCTTTCCCGAAACATGGATTTGGCACTGCCTCAATGTCAGGTATTGACAGGGAATTCCCTTATAATTCTATCCAGAGGGTTGTATCCTCTTCAACTGCAGAAAACAAAGCTCTTTAAAACCATCTGGAGTTACACGGGCATTCTCTGGTTTTTTTTGTTGGTTGTTGTTGCTTTTCTTCATTTCTGCTTTAATCAATACTCTGTAACATTTCATCTGTTGTTGAAAAGCAAGTGAGGACATCGGTTTGCAGTGATGAGCCTCTGTGAGGAACTACCTGCCTCACAATAAATGCAAGTCAGACTGCTCCTGCAATAAAAAAGGGACTGTAAGATACAAAGTGATGATGCACTTCTAGCTCTATGCTAAAATCTTTGCATGAACCAGAATTCTATATACCACTTAAGAGAGCGAAGGGTGTTGGGAAATCTTGCTGAGTTCACGCTCAAGAAGCAAGTCCTGCCGCTCAGAAGTGCCAGTTTCCCTTTGCAGTGGGGGATGAATTGGGTCAGCTTCAGCAAGCGCTGGTGCTTTTCCTTTCCACCTCTATTCGAGCATCAATCGCTGTGTTTGCTTTAGTGGGAAAATGATCCCAGAGTAACATGTGTGAGGAGATGGAGGCAGAATGGCTGCTTCTGTAAATGCTGGTATAGCCCAGCCATGCCCTAATGAGTATTCTATATTGATCGCTTTTTAAATTGCACAGAGCCCTTCTTTCTCTTTCATCTGATTCAAGAGCATCTTCCCCAAACCTTAATTTACTGCTCAATAAGTCATGGTTTTCACCTGGTACAACTGGAACTAAAAAAATGAATAAACAGATAACTAATCTGTCCCAGAAACAGCACATCTAGGATAACCTGAAGCAATTATTAAAAGGCTTCTCCAGATTTGCAAGTAAACTTCATTCTCAATAAATGATTATAAATTAAATTTGACAGGAACTTGCAGCAAGTGTATTCAAATCTGTTCAATTGAGCGTGAAATATGCTTTGTAGAAATACACAAAGAATTCCAGAAGTGCCTGTTTGGGCCTCAGCAAGCTGGGGCAGTTAATTATAAGTGGGAGAGCATGGAATAAAAAGTTGCAGATTGCATTTTCTCCACTTCATTTCATTAGAGACAACCGAATTGAGCATTCCTTGATTTCCACTCTCTTGAACAGGAAGAATTTTTTTTTCTTCTCCCATTTATAATTATAGTATACAATCCTCAAAAAAAAAGAAACAAAAGCCTTAATGTCAACTTCCCAAACCAGTTCTAAAAATTCCTAGAGCCTGGCCGGAGGGTCTAATGGCTGGAAATGTGTGTGTACTTTGGCCCCCTGCCCAGAAGAGTAAGTGCCCTCATGTGTGAAAATAATGTTAATGCTGGTTATGGGCTGAAATCCCAGTGGAAAGAACATCAGCTGCAACAAATTGTCCGGTTAAACAGACTGGAATACTGCCAGTTCTGGAGCTAGGACACCCTTCTGCTCACTCTTCAGGGCTGAAGTTTATTGCTGGTACCAGCTACCTAACTACAGTTAGGATGAAGACCTAAATACTAAGAAACTCGTGTGCTTAAAAGAAGTTAAAATAACTTGGTGTGGTCAAGCCAAGTGCGTTCCCAGGCTCTCCCCTCTGTACTTTGAGCTGGGGAACCACGTTCAGTGGCCAGAGCGCTCGGAGCCTGACTGAACCTGGCGTGCCTGTTCAAAGGCATCATGATCTCTAGTTTTTTATCAATCTATTTGTTTTAATCCTTTTCCTACTGTAATATTTCCTACACAGACCAGTACATAATGTGCTGTCTAGTCAGTGACAGTTACAATAGCTTAGTCTCATTGCAAATTACAAGCAGTTGATTTTAGACAATGAAAGTAAAGGTGCTTCTTTGGTGCCTAAAATATGAATAACCTTCAGCTGAAAAGCAGTGAGAGCGCAGTTCTTCAGTTTGTCCTGGATACGAATCAGGTGTTGCAGCGTTGAAAGACAGTGTGTTATGCTGTAGACTTGCAGAGCTTATTCTGAAGCTCTTGCTTTCTCCTTTTCCATGCCAACTAAGATGCACGTTGCTCTCGAAAGATTACAGAGCATGTGTATCAAGCTCTGGGGAATAAATAAGAACTTGAGAGAAAACAACCTTAGGGTGTACTCATAACTGCACCAATCATCCTGCCAGTTGAGCCATGAAATAGCTTTTGTTCTTGCTTTAGAGGAAATGTTTTCTGTTCCAGGCAAGGCCAAAGCTTCTTTGCAGGAGGGAAATAGCAAAGTCTGCAGAACAAAATTGAATTTTTATTATTATAAAGCATGGAAGAGGATACTAGGTTTATAATATCCCGTTGTGGTATGCACAGTAAAGCTAAATACTCAGAATAGAAATTTGATTTTTAATAATTAGTTTCAATCCTTATTGGAAGAAAATTATAGTTTTGGAAGTTTTCTGAGTCAGGCATTCCAAAAACCAACCAACCAAAGTGTTTCTGAATCAAAATACACTGCCCTGGACAAGCAGTTGCTGAACTTGGTGTCTGGAAAATTTCTCACTTGCCCTTATGTTCAAGCAGAGTCTGCAATGTGGCAACGTATACAAGGACGATAGGCTCCAACAAAAATTACTTTTATTTCACTAGCTGTGAAATAAATTATTGCTGAACTGTTTTTATCCAGGACCTCAGCCTAGGATTCTTTCTTTTCTTTTATTTTTTTTGAGTTAGTGCAGACATTTGCCTCTGAGAAAAGTGACTCTATAATGAGGCTGCAAATGCATGTAAAGCTTTTAATCCAGTAAGAATTTGTATGTTAGACTGTATTTTGCAAAAGCAACTGCTTGTTCCTTTTAAATGTGCATAGGTCTCAAAAAACCTGATAGGAAACATTGAGCCTTTTATAAGCTGTTGTTCAAAGCAGACACTGATGCTGTGTTGTAAGTCTGGATCGGGAGGGAATTCCCCTGTGTGCTTTAGCTTCATTCAAAAGCATTTCATTAACGTGATCAACCCAAGTTATTCCCTGTTCTCTTTGGTAGTAACATATCAGGAGAAGCACAGCTTCATGTGGAAGTGCCAGACTCCATCACTACCTGGATAACTGAAGCCGTGGGTCTGTCTGAAGAGACGGGCTTGGGCATTGCCAGTCAAACAGAAATGAAGACATTTAAACCTTTCTTCATTGATTTCACCTTGCCATACCATGTCATCCGGGGAGAACAGACCAAAATCCCGTTGACTGTCTACAATTACTTAGCTGTCTGTGTAGAGGTAACAACCCTCTTTATTCCTGTTGTGAAGTCACTAAATTATGTTTTATCATCAAAATTTCCTAAGTGATCTACGAGTTATGGTAGATAAGGTGTAGTGATAACGTAGTGATAAGCTCAGCATAAATACTTTGAACAAGATAAAAATATTGCTTTTCAATATGAATAAATGTCATTTCTTTATTTACTTGTAGCTTGAAACGACTGTAGTAGTCTGAAGTGTCTTGCAATACTTCAGAAACAGATTGAAAAATGTAGGGAAGACAATTAGGAAGCTTATGCTGAACCACAGAGAAGAATTTCCTTCGTAATCAGAAAGCTGCTGAAAGTAGTTTTTCTTGAAAGAATATTTTTTTTCAAGAAATCCTGTCTCCCTAGATGTTTTTTCTCAAACCCATTATCTGTCTAGCTCCAGTAGTATCATTCTGAACTGCTTGTAGAATTGCTGAGCTGAATGTAATGCTGTCAGTCAAATACATTACTAGAAGGTTTGAAGAATGAATAATCTGTACTATGATTTTATTAAGCATTTTGTGGTTTTCAGATTTTTCACGTATATCAGTTGGTTTTGCAGCTGAAATTTGCAATAAATGGCATTCAAAAATTTTCACAGGTCCATGTGAAGATTTCTGTTCCAAAAGGCATAAAGTTTGTTGGGCATCCTGGGAAACACCATCTGACAAGAAAGAAGTGTGTTGCCCCTGGGGAAGCTAAACCCACCTCTATCGTTTTGTCCTTCAATGAGCTTGGACTGAGCAACATCACTGGTAGTATAGAAATAAAACTAGCTTGCTGCTTGAAGGAGTTTTACAAGTGTTTATTTTAATTCATTTTTCAGAAGGAATTTCTTATTTCCCTAGTACTCCAAAGTGGAATCATTCATTCCACTTGCTGCCAGCTTAGCTTTTCAACCTCATTTTTTTCTTGGAAACAACAGATTCTAGATCTGTAATGCACTGGGGAGTCTATAGGAACAAACTTCAGGAGGTTCCCTGGTCATCAGTTTTCTTGTTGTGTGATATGTGGTCATGTAAGGTTTGGACCTGTCACATCTCCCTGAAGAGATCAGTGGAAATTTTTAAATAGAGAATAACAACAAATTCTGTACATCTTTCAAGTAAATAATCCCAGTAAAAATTGTGCCACACTGGAGACTAGGAAAGAGTTTCTCTGTTGCCCTGGGACTGTCCAGATATTGTCCAACTTTAGATGTAACTGTTCAAATACTTATGGAATAAAGGCAACGTGAGAGCTGTAATTACAAAACACTTGATGTATTGTTAATCAACTGTATCTAGTTAGTTTAGATCTTCACTTGAACTCCCGAAGATCTTCCTATCGCAAAATCTCTGCTTCTTTTCCCATCTGTTTCTTAGCAAAAGCTTTTGCTTATGGTGGAACTAATTGCTGTCAGGATGGGATGCAGCCTTTAAAGAATGGCAAGCACTCAGAGGACAATTATATGGACAAAAGGACCCCAGTGGGAGTGGATTATGTTCGCAGTAGTGTTATTATCGAGGTAAGAAAATACAACTTTGTAATAATTCAGAAAAAATAATTATAAATGCTTGGGCAAATCATGAATGTTTTTAGGTAGTTAATCAAACATGAATAGGTTTATAAGAATCTTCAATTTGATTTATTGTATGTTTACATGATTGGAAATAATCCATTTTTGTGGTACATGTACAGAAAGGGCCCATTTGGTTCTGAGCTCATGCTAGTGAATCTTCAGTACTGCTCAGAAGAAAAAGAGAGAGAAATGTTATCGGATAAGCCTGCTCTGTTCATCTAAGAAATAACAGAATAGCTAACAGAATACAGTGTAATAACTTTTCTATAAAGGATATAAAACACTGTACAGCAGCAGAATATTATTTCTGTATTTTTTAAGTAAAACCGAATAGTTGTTACTGCTAATCCAAGCACTGTATTTTCATGTATGGATTTCTGTCTTTATACAGCCAGAGGGACTGTCCAGAGAATATACCTACAGTGTGTTCTTCTGCCCAAATGGTAAGCTTATGATTTGAATGAGATATTAAGTTTGTTTGAATTTAGTTATAAATAGCAACATGTGGCTTCATCCCATGAAAAAAAAAATTAAAACCCCTTTTGTTTCCATTTGTCTATGATTGATGAGTTATGGTGTGTAGGAGGAACTTCTGGATAAAGAGCCTTTCTTCCTGGGCTGGCTAATTATGAATTTGCTCTAGCTGCCCAAGTGATTTCTGGAAATGGCAATTAAATTCCTTTACTTTATGAAACAGTTTAAGTATTCAGCACTGTGGACAGTAACTGTGACTGTACTATATTTTCAGCTGATGTTTTAAAATTCAGTTCTGGAATCAGTATGTCCTTTCTGCCTGAGATTTGGATAGCTCAAAGTTGGCTCCAGTAGCTAAACAGAGATGCTTTTGACCACTAGATTAGAACTGAAAAATCACTGACAGACTTCATAAGGAATCCAGCTGAGCAGTTTGAATTGAAGGATCTTCTATACTGGAAGGGGGTGTAAACAGAAGATGGGAAGAAAGATCCACATATTTTTATAGTTTGTTTAACAGAAGCTGGAAAAAAGAACATGTACTTAGGAAAGGTCTGTTTGTTTAAATTTTAGTAGTTAGCTATGGGTTATTTTTGAAGTATGTGAGCTAGGCTCTGATTCTTACAACATTCCATTATTTTTCTGACTAGAGAAAATACACATTTCTACACCTAACAAATATGAGTACCAATACATGCAGAAACCTGCCCAGATGACACACTTTGACATTGCTGTGAAAGCGCACAACGATGCTCACCTGGCCTTGTCCTCTGGTCCACATGACATGGCAGAGATGACTGAGATTGTTATTGGTGGACATCAAAATACTAAAACATGGATTTCCATAAGCAAAATGGGTGAGCCGGTGGTCAGCAGGGACACGGCTGGTATCCTTTCCTGGGATGAATTCCGCAGCTTCTGGATCAGCTGGAAAAATGGAATTATCCAGGTAGTGAATTTAACTATGTAATGCTCTGGAATTCTCTTGCTTGCTTCAATAGAGTTTGAACACACGTAAGGCAGATTTTCAGTAGGCTTGTTGTAGAAGACGAAAGCTTTGTTCCTGTTGCTTTTTCTATATTAAGCCTTGATCAGGCTGTTTTAATCAGAACAAATCTGCTTGCCACATTATGTTCTCAGGACCTCAGACTTTGATGTTTTTACTGCTAAGTGTGCTGCAAGCCTTGGAGGTCAAGGCTCTGGAATTCTCATTAAACTTCCTTGGATTGTTTTGTGGGTGGGAAAGAGAAAGGTACTGGTCCATCTACAATGTCCTCTGATGCACACAGAAGTTACTAGGTCCAAGTATGCATAGCAGACTGACTTCATAGGTGTGGCTTCTTGGAACTGCATGGTTTTTTGTTCATTTCAGGTTGGCCATGGTACTCGGGTGCTAAATGAGTCTATTATTGTGGAGTGGACAGTCCCCAAACAGCTTGAGGTGAAGTACATTGGCTTTTCCACAGGCTGGGGGTCAATGGGAGAGTTTAAAATTTGGAGAAAAGAAGAGACTGATGAAAATCACAATGAAGCATTTACTCTTGGAGTTCCCCACAACATAATTCCAGGATCAGAAAGAGCTACGGCTTCAATAATAGGTATCAATTATGAGGAGGTATCACTAGGTACCAGTTATCAAATATGAAGAGATACTCCAGCTGTTACTTGCTTCTGACCAGCATTTGAGTAATACAGACCAGATAAGATAGTCACAGATAGTTAGAAAAGTATATGCTGCTTAATTCTGGGACAACTTTTTTTTTTCATCACTTGTTTGAACCCTCTTTGAGTTGACAGTGACTTAAAGTCGATACCATCTGAGGGCTTTGCAGAGGCACTGTCTGTTAGAATTCATAGTATTCACTTCATAATCATCATAATCACAAATTGGGCTGTGTTCTAAACTAGTAGTCTAAATTGGGGAGTCGTGGATGATTGAACTCTGAAACATGAAATTTCTTCATTCCAGCAAGAGCTTGAAGGGCTAAAACTTACCATTTGAAGGACTTCCAACTTACGATACAGTTTATTTAAGCTGACTCTGTGTAGCTAGTAGAAATTAGTGTAGTAAGGTGGGTTTTAATCATAAGGTGTGAAAAGGAGGTAAAGCATAATTCCTTGATACTGAACATACCGCCTCTTTTTCAAACAGGAGATGTGATGGGTCCCACATTGAACAACTTGGACAATCTTTTGCGATTACCGTTTGGATGTGGGGAGCAGAACATGATCCATTTTGCTCCTAATGTTTTTGTCCTGAAATACCTGCAGAAAACCAAACAACTCAGTCATGAGGTGGAGAGTGAAGCGACTGATTACCTTGTTCAAGGTAACTCATACTTACAATTTATAGGAGAAAAGGCTTGTAAGTTAGAAGAGAGTTTTACTAGTATCACATTGTACTTTCTAATTAAGAGTATCCCAAGTGATGAGGATTCATCATTTCTTGTAGGATAATCTCACAGGTTAAGATTTTGATGGTGAGATGTTTTTCCTTGATACGTAGCCTGTGTTTCCCTTCAGTAACTCCTAGTTTACATGCTTATTGATTTATATTCTTTAATCTTTTTTTTTCCTTAGGCAGCTTATTTCTATGTTTAAACATTTCAGAAAGTCAAAGAAAATTAAATTTAATAAAATCTGTATATTTAGGGTTTTTGCATTATTTGTAAATTGTTTTTCCAGTCCTTTAGTCACTACATGGCTCTTCTCTGAACTTTCTCTTTTTTAACAGTATTTTCTTGGTAACAGTATACCCAAAATCAAAAGTTACTATCCAAAGTATTTAACCTAGGGCCATATAACGAAGGCTTTTATCTCTCTGTTCACTGTCCTGTCCTATCTCACTAAACAGCTTAAAGCAATCCATCTTTTTATGCATTGTTTTTCTCAGCATTTGTTTGGGAAGAGCCACATGCAAAATAGTTTATACCTAAATACAATTCTCAGGACAAGTAAGAATTTGGAGTCATTAGAAACAAGAATGACCCAAAGGGACAAAGCTGTCTTGTGTATGAGTAAGACAATAGTCATGTCATGAAGTCAGAGGTGACAGGATTAGGCGGTTCTCCTCTGAAAATATAAATATAAAATGTAGTATGTAATATATTTCTTGTATTCAGCAGCAGAAGCCCAGTGCTGCTTCCTTTGCCCGGCTATAGTTGTTTCACTTGTAATTTTTTGTGCTTGCTGATAGCAGTAAGACAAAGGGAATTTTTTAATAGTCCAGCTCAGTGTTTCCTTTGCAATATCGTTTGCTTTTGTTTCTTTTTATGAATCTGCAAACCTTCCAGGTTTTTGGCTCCAAACTCTGCCTGCTAATTAACCCTTACAGAAGAAATCCTCAAGAGTTTTAAGCTTTTCTGTGTTTATTGGAACCCTGCCAAGCAGAAGGTTTAGATGGGAAAGTCTGTTTGCTCGCTCTAGAAGGCTTTTGTGACTTACCAAGTCAGAAAACTTTTTCATCCCTTACTCATCCGTCACAGAAAGTGCTGATACCCAACAATTGCTGTATATTCCCTAATCTTTAGAAGTGGCCTGAGCTAAACTAGTCAGTAATTTTTCTAGTTTCCCACAATGCAGTTCTAGAAAAGCAGATGAACAGATGGAAACTAGAAAGGTTGACGCTCTCCAGGGAGTCCAAGCATCTAGAGGAGTGTTTAGAAAACAGAAGATTTCAGAAGAGCAAGCAAGACATAAAGTCTGTGCCACTATCAACCTGGCAAGCAAAGAAAAATAAATAAGAGCAATGAAGCATAAGTCAACTCAAAATGAACATTTGAATAAAAGAACAGAGAAAATTATAAGACTGATCTAAATAGATGAGTACTGAATTTGTCCATCTAACACACCAGAAATGAACGCTTAGGAACAATTTAAGGAGAAAGTACTCAGTAGTAAATTGTATCCGAGGCCTATGCAGAAGAAAAGCAATCCGATTTAATGTAACACCTATTGTTTGGAGGAAAAAAAAATACTGTTACTTATGCTTTCTGCCACGTACTTGTATATATCCCACAACCCCCAGACAAAGATGTTTTTACTACAAGAGCAGCCCTTGCTCAGGGATTGTGGAGCTGCCTGCATCTGGAGAGGTCAACAAAGAAACTTCACCTCTGGAAATGAAAAAGTAATCCATTCCCATTAAAATGTGTGGAATAAAACGCCTTATTCATGTATCAGAGAATTAGGCAGGCACTAAATGTTTTTGACCTGATCTTCTTGAAGGTTTGGCATATCTCTGTTTCAGAAATACCTGTTCTGAAGGGTTTGATCCCAAGGGGCTTTGTCAAAGTGTGCATGTCGTATTCCTCAGTGCAGAGGATTAGAGTGCTCTGTTAGGATGAGCAGTTCACAGTTATAAGACAAACAGGTTTGAGAAGCAAATTCTTTTCCTAACAGGAAAAGCATTTTCACTGTCTTCAATCTCCAAAGACATTCTGGTAGAGAGCTCTTATCTTCAGCATTCAGCTTGTTAATAACTGTTGTCTAAAACAAGCCTTATGAGACAGCCCTAGGAGCTGGGGATTGTTCGTATATGTTAAGATCACAGCTGTTATTGTCATGTTATATTAAGTTGTCCCCAGCAACAGCTTTGGAGAAAAGTCTGAATCCAGTTCTGTGATTAAAGGAAAAAAAAATTTCATCTGCGTGATGCTTTCAGTAAAATGGAAGAAGAATGGCTGTATGCTTAAGTAAAAATCTTTCTTTTAACACTGCATCTTTTCAGAGGAGTATCAAATTTTTAATGTTTCTACTGGCCAAAATGCAGGAGTTGTAGTCTTACAGATGTTAGCCTGACTGGATTTCTGAATAAGTACAGCATACGTACACAGAGCTGGCTCTATCACTCACAGCAAAATAAGAGGTTGCCTCGGGCAGCAGAATCCTTTACACTAGTGCCAGATGGGCTGAGTCTTCATTCACTTTACATACTTGTGTGTGAGGATTTTGGACTCCCCTAATTCTTTTGTGACTTCCAGGCTACCAGCGCCAGCTGACCTACAAGAGACAAGATGGTTCATACAGTGCTTTTGGCGAGAGGGATTCCTCGGGGAGTATGTGGTGAGTTGCTATTTAAAACAGAGTTAGAAAATTCAGTGATCACTAAATGAGAAAAATACACAATTGGCGAGGAAAGAGAAGTAATTTTCCAGCTTCCATCATGGTATCACACACAGTGGAGAACAGAAATAATACTGACTACAGACTTACTGTTTCAATGCTACTGAGTGTTCATGCTGCACTAGTAGGTGTGTTGTAGTCGTTTCAAGACTCGGGCAGTTAAGATAGTCACATCTACTAACATGTCCAGACTTTAGGCATAGAAGCTATAGTTAAGGATCATATTTGGTCTACTGGAACTGGAGTAGCAATGTATGGGGCATTTAAGCACCTAATTCCACTAGGGAATGGAGCTTCACCTGAAGCAGAGGAACTTGCTGTGTCTAGAAGTGGCAGAGGCTTCTACCAGGGTAGAAAAAAAAAAAAAACAAACACCAAAACCAACTCAAAAAAACCCAAAGAAGTTTTTCTCCCAAGTGCTTTATTTTATGTCCACTCAGGGGGATATAAATGGAGCGGTATGGATTCATGCCCTGAGAACTGAAGTGCAGGACCTTTCAGAGTCGAATAATACGAGAACTAGAAATTATGAAACTGAGAAATCAGCTCATCTCACTAACGTCCCCCTTAGGAAACTGTGGCCTTTAAGGTTGCACGTTACGTTACGTTAGCGTGTTAGCTGACTATGGTGTCTCAGATGTAGTAGATTCTTGTGTTCATTCATCTGCTTGTGCTGTCATTTGGCTTCTCCATCTGCTCTGTATTTTGCTTTAAACTGCTTTTTTCTTCATGAACTCATCTGAGGGGAAGTACCACTTCTATGATGCTGCTGCCTCACTGTTTCTGAGATAGTAAACTTTTATCTCAGATCCGGCATCTCCCAGTCCCTAGATGTAAAATATGGTGACACAGAATTACTTAACACTTGAAAAATCCCCTGCCAGGCAGCATGCTTTCTACCCTCCCATTCCTCAGAGGCTTGTAAAATGAATGATTCAATCTCCCAAAGCTGGCCAGAGTTCACACTTGTTGCATGTCAGAGGTTTAGAATTCCAAAAACACTTCTGTTGCTTTTCTTAAGTCTTAATTCTGCATAAAGTCTAACACAGCTTCAGACTTTAGCAATGGGTCTGGATTTCTTCTCTTTTTTTTTTAGTTAAGACAGTAACGCAGTTGGAAAATTTACTCCTCTCTTTCAAATAATTCCCTATTTATAAGGATATTGATTGTTAATTTAAAAGCTTTAATAATTTGGGTAGCAGATGAACACCTATAAAAGGGTACTGAATTTCAGAGTGTGTCATAACTAAGACAAATATATCTTCCAGTTTTACTTTTCAATTTAATTTGTTGACCCTTAATTCTGCTCTTATCCACAAGATTGGACAATGTTCAGGTGCTTTTATGTGCCATTATTTTTTTTAACAATATTTAGTGTTTCCCAAACAAGATTTTTAAAATTTGTGCTTTCTAAGAATGTTGTTTTACCTTTACTGATACATTATTCTGAATTTGTTTTCTCAGTAAAGATGATAAATTCATATTTACAGGCTAACGGCTTTTGTCCTGAAGTCCTTTGCACAGTCTCGTGGGTTTATTTTCATTGACCCGAAAGAACTAACAGCTGCCAAAGACTGGATCATCCAGCATCAGAAAGAAGATGGTTCTTTTCCTGCTATGGGCAGGATACTAAATAAGGACATTCAGGTAAAAACTATAGACTCAAAATGATGCAATAGGTCCATTTTTAAAGTTATTATCAAAGCATGAAGCGATGCAGTTTCCTTATGCCTA
This sequence comes from Nyctibius grandis, assembly GCF_013368605.1. Classification (NCBI taxonomy): domain Eukaryota; kingdom Metazoa; phylum Chordata; class Aves; order Nyctibiiformes; family Nyctibiidae; genus Nyctibius; species Nyctibius grandis. Next base: position 3,714,990 of record NC_090688.1, on the reverse strand, counting down.
ATATGAATATTGCACTTGAAAGGCTGGAATAGTATATGAAGAACCAGGAGAATTTCAGTCAAAAAAAGGTCTGTTGGAATGTATCTGTGTGCTGTCCCATAAGAAAGGAAAGCAAGGTGTCAGGTCTTGCTAAACACTTCAGAATCATGTCTAGGAATATGAAGTGATGTGCGTTGAGTGTGTTCTCAGGCTATTGCTAGGGAAGGAAGCTACAATGTTGGGCTGGGTTCCTAAATTCTGTACTCCTTATGTGCAAAGGAGAAGTTCTGTAATGCCACAGCTTCTTTTAGTTATAACATATTCTTTGTCTTGCTTCAAGGGTCTTTTTATCCAGTGCCCTTTTGGCTAGTTTTCATCCAGTGGTTTGTGTTTGTTGCCCTCCAGGGTGGAATCCATGGTAAGATCTCCCTGACAGCTTATGTGGTTGCATCCCTTCTGGAAACAGGTGTAACTTCTGAGGTAACAAAAACTTAGTTAAAATAGCTCTCGTGTTCTACATATTCTAAAAATTCTCTCTTTTTATTTTTTTTTTTAAACTTGATTTTACTGCTGTTCACTTTCAAAGGTTCTGTGCTCACTAGAATGATAGCATCCAGGTAACAAGGACTGTTTGAAAGCCTTGAGATTATTCTAAAGTAAGGAACCTCTTCTGAAGTTATTCAAGGTGATCTCCCATCTTTCAACCATCAGCTCAAGGTTTATTCTACCAGAGCAAAACTCTTCCCTGCAATCCCATCTCCCAAACTCTCCCAGAAATGGCTGCAAAAAATGTTTTCTGCCTTGTAATTTCAAGGTGTGATTGCAGCCTATGCAGGTACTGGTACCTTGCCTATATATACTTAAAAAACCTTTTAACTAGCCACCTTAGGGCTAACAGCAGTTTAACTAGGGCCACACAGGCTTTGGTGATCCAGAAAACTTTCGCAGTCTGCCTTTGCTCCAGTGGCCAAAACGCTACTGCTATTAGATTACAGTGTCTTTGGAGAGCTGCACTCCTGTAATGTGCTGGATTGAGGACTCTTTGTAATGAGACAGAACAGGAACACTACAGAAAAAGAAGAATAGCTACATAGTAGCGTGCAGTTATGCTGCATAATTTTTGAAGCAGAAAAAAAAAAATCACTTCCAGTACAACTGGCAGTTTAGAGATTTCTTCTTAAAACTCATGGTAAAAACACTGCTCCTCTCCTCTGTTGTATTTTTGCCTGCACGCAATTTCACTAGAATGGAGATGCTCAGATAACATCGTAATTAAACAATCCCACTAACTATGACAATGTCCACTTGCAAGGATGTGCTGAGCAAGTCAGGAAGTTCTTCACTTGCTCTTCAACAGCCAAGGGAAAGAGTGGTGGTGGGCGAGTAGGTCTGTACAGGTAGAACTGGAAGATTAAACCAGGAGGTGTAGTGCATGGTGCAGCATGTCTTGCTGATATGTACTCAGACAAAAGGATTGCCCATTCAGGCAAAACCCAGTGAGTTTATGGAGACTTCGAAACAGCCAGTGCAAAGAGCAGGATCTGTTCAGAAATGCTGTGATAAACTTAGCACTTCTGATGGCATCTCTGTAGAGCTTGAAGAGTGAGGCCATGCTGCTGTTGTAAGCAGATACCCTCTAGCCCTCAGTTCTTGTTGGAGTGGAAGGCCCTCAACCTTATTAAAAATTTAAAAAAAAACAAATTTAGAAAATCCTCCAATGCTCAGAGAGTAACTTTCTGCCTCCCTGTCAGCAGTGTCCTCCCTCTGAGAAGTGATGTGATGCTCCCTCGGGGCTGCTGTGTGTCAAGACAGCCCTAGCATTTTTATTTGCTAGAAGTGCAGTTTATGTGGATCTAATGGTTTTCCTAGACGAGATTTGCAAGTGTTACTAATGATCTTAGTTAGGAAATGAGGAAGGGGAAGGTTAGTGCCACAGGGAAATCAAAGGAAACCAAATTACATCAAGTCCAATTAAATTGTTTCTATAAATTATCAGAGCCACGTTCCTACATGGTGAGGTCATTGAGGGAGTTAATAAAACATGTTTGTTGGCTGCAGGGACCCCTGGGAACCTTGGCCTTTATTATCCTCTGGCGTCTGCTAGACGCTCCAGAGTGTCAGGAACACAATCAAACATACAGTAGAGAGCTCGCTTCTGCTCTGTTCATCTGCTGCCTTGCAGGGGTATGAAATTTCTTCAGCTTTAGGGGGGAATAAGTATGTCTGTGTTAGTCTAGATCACTCTTGCTATGCTATTTTCTCCTTTTTTTGAATTTGTGATGCATGGCTTTTCTTAGGGAAAGTGTTAGTGTCATTCTGCAGTGAACAAAATGCATCTTTCCTAGGTTTTTGGTTTTTTTTAAATGAACACAAAGTAATTAGAAATAAAGTGATTCTAACTTCTGAGATAGAGGCTGGTAATATATCTTGGCTCTTTCCCTTGAATATAGGAAGAAAGAACAGCTGTTGACAAAGCAAAACACTTCTTAGAGTCCAACTTGTATTCAGCAGAAGACCCCTACACTACTGCCTTGATTGCGTACGCCCTGACACTGCTCCACAGCCCCTCTGCTGCTGTGACGCTGCGGAAGATGAACAGCATGGCTATTACACAAGGTACCGTGCTCCTGGGTGCAACCTGGCGAGTCCCTGAGCTGGCAATCCTCTTATAGGAACAAGCAAATAGCCCTTGTGACTTGAGTGATATATTTGAGTTACTGGAGAGGATACAGCCTGTGAGATGAGGTCGTCTTCATGGCACAACTTGACTTTGTAAAGCAAGAGTTTTCCTGATTCTCTGTAGAGAGGGCTGAGTATCTTAGTTCCACGTGTGCAGCTGAGGCTGAAGGAAGGTAAATGTACCAGAGGCTCTGCAGTGCCTTTCCTGTCAATATGACAGTTTGCCTTGTAATGTCACATTCCCTGGTGGTGTATTTTAATCCAAACTCCAAGAATTACCTAATTTGTCACGTTGAGCCGTCTTTGTAATCTCAAAGGGAGCCTCTTGCCCACGGGATGCTTGTCTAAAAGGCGGGACAGTGCAGTTCAGGGCATGAATCTGTTCTTTGAGTCAATACAAAAGTAGAATTTGATTCTTCCCATATACAGAGGCTGAGCTGCAGTCCTGCTGTAATAACATCCGTATTCCACTGCCCTGTTTTTCTAGATGGCTTCACACACTGGAGCTTGACGGGAACTCTTGTTACTGATGAAGATACCTTCATGGGATTTAATGATGGTCTCTCTCAGTCAGGTACTTGTACTGCAAAGACAGAGATAAGGGAATGGGCTGCAACAGCAAGCCACTGACTGCATGTATCTTAGTGAATTGTTTATATAATACAAGGTAATCTGAAAATGGCAATCTGAAAATGGCAGGGTCTGGGTGAAATGAGAGTTCATAAAAGGCAGGCAGTGTTATGCTGAAAGAGCTGGTTAAGAGCAAATGAGAAACAGAGCTAGATGTGTTCAAGACAGGCCTGTCTCTTCAGCCCCAACTATCTCAACGTTTTTCAGTCCAGTTTTATAAAGGCAGTGAGTGATACAGAAGAGTGAGAGCCATATGAGAATACATCAGGGAGGATCATTTGAAATGGAAATCTGAGAGCAGTCAAATGCATTTAATTTTAGAGCTGTTTAGCTTTGTATTTTCAAATGGACCCAGGGATTGTGTACCCAGCTTTTACTGGCAGTCACTGGCATTTCAGCTGATTTCCTAGACTTTACCTATCAAAGCCACAACAACAGTGAATGATGCTGTAATTTTCAAGTCACTTAAAGCCATTGACTCTTCTAATATGACGTAGGTGCACCAGTGTTCAGGGGGATCTAACTGGATATTGTAGGAAAATCTCTAGGGCAGGAATACAGTATGGGCAGCAGCAAAGTAGAACTGGAGTGGGAGAGAAATTACTTATGGGATACAATCAAGTAGAAAGAAGGTTATCTATTGTGTGAAGGAAAGAGCTTATGTTGGAAGCAGAGATATCTTTGGAAGGTGATGCATCTGGGGTGTGGACACCTTTTAACTTCATTTTTCTCTTCCTGTGTTTACTTCTACAGACTCTTAACTTTTTTTATATCTTTCAGTTAATGAATATTCAAAGAACTATCTCTAGACCTGCCCAGATTCTCACTTCTAGATGGTACTTTGATTTTTTTTTTTTTTTTTTTCCCCTCTTCTCTTTCAGTTGTCTCTGCAGAAGTGGAAATGACATCTTATGCACTTTTGACATACACACTCCTAGGAGATGTGGCCTCTGCACTCCCAGTAGTAAAATGGCTTTCACAGCAAAGGAATGCACTTGGAGGATTCTCATCTACTCAGGTGGGCTGCCTCTGAAGAAGGTAGCTTCAATGTGTGCATAATCAATTGTAGAAATCAATTGATTCAGGAATGGTCAATGCAGAGTTTTTGTCTAGAGTCTAGACAGAAACTGTGTCCTGGTAAGAAGAAAAACTTCCCAATGCTCTTTACTGCTTCCTTCTCAGACTGATAATTTGAAGGGAACCTAGACTTTGTCCTTACAGATGCCTTTGACAGCAAAAGTGAACAAAACCTGATATTTCTTTAGCCATCTGAATTAATAAGGAAGATTCTGCTACCAGAAGCTGATGACTGTACAGTGCTTGTTTGTAAGTTTACTGTGCTGCTGTATTCTTCGCTATTCTGATCTCTACCTCTTCTGATCCCTAGGACACCTGTGTAGCTCTGCAGGCTCTGGCTGAATATGCCATCCTTTCTTATGTTGGAGGAGTCAACCTTACCATTTCCTTGGCTTCTACTAATCTAGACTACCAGGAGACATTTGAGCTTAACAAGATGAATAAAAAAGTCCTCCAAACTGCGGTGGTAGGTAGTTTTGTGTTCATGTAGCCAAATTTTTAAAGAATCCATGTGAGCTGGGTTCTGAAGGATAACTGAGATAAGATCGGTAATGGTAAAAGCACAAGTTGAACAGTGAGATCTTGGGACTTTCTTGGGTTTTATGGCTGGATTCTGATGTGAAGGATGCAGCACTCAAAGTTAAAGGCATTTTTCACGTAACTAATGCTTGATGCTTATTTTGTGCTGCTGCTTGTTTCTACCATTGTTAAATGCAGGTGGCTAAAAAGAGTAAGTCACGCTCATGTCACTTCTGCAGCATCCTTTATAACCAGCAAGATATTTTGTACAGAATAATGCTAAAATTGATATTCATTTCCCTTCTGAGGGCCATGATTTGTCTGTGTCTTAACTGTGGATTCTCCCCAGATCCCCAGTATTCCAACGGGGCTGTTTGTGAGTGCCAAAGGTGAAGGCTGCTGTCTGATGCAGGTAAAGTTGCCATGGGGCTGGAGATAAGTATGTGAGCAGGTGATCTCTAAACTCGTGGTCTATTTGCTACTTTTTTTAATCCCAGTTTGCTATGAGGAAGGAGTTACACTTTGAATTTCTCTCAAAGGAATTATATAACGTGGTGTTGCTTTAATTCATAGAAGTAAATGTGATTGTACCAGGGTGAATCTGCCCTGGTACAACTTTACCTATATGTAACTGTGGTGTAAGCCTCTGTGCCCACCATTACCTCTCTCTGAAGAGATCTGGTGTTCATGCTGGTCTTTCAGGAACATTCATAGATGCCACGAAACGTTGGGGTCTAATAAACTGCCCTGATTTGTTTTGTTTTTCCCCCCTTTCTGCTGCAGATTGATGTCACTTACAATGTACCTGATCCTATTGCCAAACCAGCTTTCCAGCTCCTGGTTAACCTGAAGGAGCCAAAGTCAGAGCAGCATCTTCAGGCTCCAAACCTCCTGCGGTCTGTCTCTCCAGATGACAATCGCTCTGAAGCCTTGCACAGAGAGAGGGCACTGGTGGATGATGATGACCCAGCTTCAGATCAGGACCATCGGGAATACAAAGTCATACTGGAGACATGCACGAGGTAGGAAATGCCAATCTGCATCATGTCCTGCCTGTTTCTTGGAGACCATCTAGGTTGCTGATCAGCACATCTATACTGATATGTTCGCTGATACAGGAAAAATACCAAAATCTTTCTTGCTGCACTGTCCATATCTCAAACAGTGTAAGACAGAACACCTCACAGGCAGAATTTCAACCTTAATTGTAGGTTGTAGGACAGAGTTATTGCATGGACGTACACGAGCATTGTCTGCTGGCATTAATAATTTTAGTGCTAAGTATATGTCAAAGGTAGAGAAACAAGAACAAAATTTACAAAGAGGGCAACGCCTTGAGTTTTTATCATTAAGTTTCATTATTGCCTCTCCAAACCCTGAAGAAGACAAATTGAATGTCATTTGCTTGCATCAGGAGGAAAAGAAAAAGTTCTGCATTATTTTCTAGGTCTTTCCTGAAAAGCATAAAGAGCTAGGTAATTTCAACTGGTTAACTAGTATCTTAAATGTGTCGATAGTTTTAGAAATATTATTGACTTGGCCTGTGAAATCCTGGGCCAGGCATTTTTCAGCCTCCTTGAGTTCTTCCTCCCTCCAGAAACAGCAGCCAGTGACGAGCAACTCAAACTCATCACCCAAATGTTTGCTGGGGTTGGTCTGGCTGTATATAACACCATACCACTTTCTCAACCCCCTGCCTAAGCACTGCAGCTTGTACTGGGCAGGTAGGCTTGTAAAGTCTTGTCAGTCCATTGAAGGTGCGTGTAACTAAGGAGGCTGCCCTGCATCACCACAACCTTTCTGTTGTTATTTCTGAAACTTCTGCCCTGGGAATTGCTGGAGCAAAGACAGAAACTTGAGAGGAAGCCCAGTCCAACGAGATTGATTGCTTGGAAAGAAAAGAAAAGCAAATGAAATCTTCCTTTTCCTCCCCTTCTTCCTGTAATGATGCTCTTTTAACTCCTTCATCATCTTATTTAGGCAATGCGAATAGAGGAGTGATCTAAGGATGACAACTGAAATATTTTGAGTTGGGAGTGTTCTTCAGAATGTAATTGTTTTAGGTGTTGTCATGCTCAGTGCGGTCCTTGGGGCACTTTTGAGGAGTTAGGGAGAAAACAGTATGGGAAATAGAGGGCTGTGATATATGACAGAGACCGGGGAAAAATACGTGTAAAGGGATATTATAGGATTTTTTAAGGAGTTAGATTGGGATTAACGAGGCTTAATGTCTCTGGGAGACTGGCAGCCCTGAGCTGTCTTACACAGAGGCAGCTGGATCTGTCCTCGGACTGTCCCATGCTACTGTGGGCGTGTGAGCTTGGGTGTGGCATTACACCCAGCCTGGCGCTGTGGCATTACACCCAGCCTGGCTCTGTGCAGTGCTTCAGCAAACTCACCCACCCACCCTGGCTGTGCAGGTCTCCATAGAGAGGCCTCCAAGTAGCTCTGCAGGAACCAGTTCAGATCTGGCAGATTTGGTCCTGGAAGCTCTGTACTGTGTTTTCCCAGTGCTGGGCATGAGCTAATAAGCCCTCCTGGGTCCAAGCTCATTGTCTTTGTGGTGCAACTAAACAACAAACAGGTAAGCTGCCAAGGAGGGATAGTTTAGAGCTGACTATATGTGAATGCAGAGAAAAGGAGTATTGTTCTGTAATTAGCAGGAGCTGCTTTGTTACGATGTCGACTCTTCTGCCACGCTGCAAGAAATTGAAAGCTTTTGCAATGGCCCAAATAAACTTCTCTCCACTCCTCCTTACATTTTTTTTTTTTAATGCACATTTCAGCAGTAACAACTCTGAATTTCACTGGGTTTTGGGAGTCTTCGTTGGTGTTATAGAGGATGATATAGGCAGTGAATTCTTTAACACTAGTAACTAGAGAGTGAGTTTGCTAGCTCATTAGCAAAGATACTTTTCTCTGTGTCAATTAGATGCTGGGGGAAATGACCATTTAGAAAACCCCAGGGTTGAATGACTCTGCCTGGTATTGGGAAGTGACATTCCTCTTACACCACAACCCATTTACAGCCCTCCACTTAGGAAAGAACAGAAGTTTATTCTACTCCAAGGGGTTATTCCCTATTACCAAGTGCATTTTCTCAATGATTAATTAAAAAATGAGACAAGCAGCCCCACAGGCAGACTACATCCTTCCTTCTGCTTTTCTGCCTCCATTTGTCTGGCCATCTCCTACATCTCTGCCCTCTGTGAGTTGAGCTTAATTTTTGTTGAATAAAAGCAGAAAAGAGGATTTTGTAAAGCTAAGTAGACTGGGGCTTTCAACAAGTCCTTCAAAGACAAGTAGATCCTTTTAATTTTTTTTTCCTCTGAAGTTTGTTTCAGTTGTTCTCCATCCTGAGTTGTCCATGTACCATTTGTGATATTGGATCCTGAGTTTGTTTTCATTCTTTCTCTCTTTTTGTTCCCATGGGAAGATGGCTGCACTCTGGATCTTCTAACATGGCTGTCTTGGAGGTGCCATTGTTCTCAGGGTTTCGTGCAGATATTGAGAGCCTAGAGCAGGTAAGGTGCTGCAATGAGGGTGCAAGGCATGATCTTGGGCCAGGACCTGGCTCTCTAATTGGCAGGGATTCCCTTTGGGGAGCAATAGGAAACAAATGCCATTGAATGTGGGAGCACTGTCTGAAAAGACGCACTTAAAATTGGGGGGGCAGGAGATTTCACTTGTCAAAAAATATATATGTGAAATGAGTAAACAGATGTTCTGAGCAAGATTAACAAATGTACTGAACATGGCCAAATGAAGGTTTATTACTGAGCACAGTGCACGGTAATTAAATGAGACCCATTTGGAAATGCTGAAGTGAAAATGTGCTCTAACAGGAGCTGTTTATGGCTTCTTAGTGGGCTGTGTTATCTCCAACATCTGGATTTCATTTCTTTGGAGGCTCTGTGTCTTGGAATTTTTTGCCTTTTTTTTTTTTTTTTTTTTAATTCTGGGAGAACATCATGTTTATTGCAAGCCAAAGTGAGGTGGACAGAATGTGCCTCTTACCCAGCCAGCCCTCTAGGGGAGATGAACTGTAATCTTTAGCTTTACTTTATATTTCGTGGAAGCATGACAGTGTATTCACTGGTGGTTTTTATGCTGCAAAGAGAGTTTTTAAGGACTATGTAACTAAAGAGGTGTCAAATCCTTGCATCCTTGAGAACTGGTAAAGAGCTAAAAAGTCTTTTGCTTCCAAAAGATCTCTTCCATTAATAACTTTATCTTCATTATACAGGGAGGATTTGGGGAAAGAATTTTAAAGTAGAATCGTAGCAAAGACCAGGCAGTTTAATTTGACAGCCTAATTCAAGGAAAAGTGCACGTGGCTTTGTCTTCTCCAGGTTTTCACTTGATTTGGCTGATTTATAATATAAACACCCTTGCATTTCATTGGAGAAAATGAGACCAATATGTTCCTCTTCAGGGGCTTACAATCCATGTCAAAATCTTCTGTCAGATAGTCTCCTGGGCTGTCACTGAAGCCAGAGAAACTTGTGTGTTAATCCCTGAGCAGAGAATTGCATCCTTACAATATTAGGGAGCTATGCTGGAATACTTTTAGAGAGATGTATGTTGATCAGGTATGAAATTATTCCTGTAAAGAGAAATATCAAAGCTATTTTATATCTGTTCACAAGCTGCGTGTCGAGAATCCTGTTTTCAAATGCATGCATGTAAAATGTATCAAATTTTATTTGTCTGTTGACCTTTTGAGCCTGATATTCTCTCTCACATGCAACAAATGGTGCAGCAAACTGAATATGGCTATTCAGATGAGGCAAGAGCACCAGTAGGTAAGAGAAGGGAGGCAAATTAGGTGAGGGGCCTGTAGTGGGTTTGGTTACTGTTTTATCTCCTCCTGCTGAAGGTGGTAGAGTGACAGGCATTTGTACTGCTTTCAAATAAGTTCTCTTTCATAGTAATTTACATAAATAATGGCAGAAAAAATATGAATGGAAACCTGGCTTAGGACCAGAGAACTCAAAACAGGACAGGAGGAGAACAACAGGTTATCTTTATGGTGTTAAAACCATGGAATGTTTTATCAGCAGAGTGAAAGAGTTGAAACAAAGAGTGCAAAGGGGTTTTCATTACAGAAGAACAGAAAAATTGTTCGGTTAAGTAACAAGTCCCTGTACTCCTTATTTTTCCTGTAACAGGCTAAGAAGAAATTACATAACTAGGAGCTCCCATTGTCCAGGCTGTACGGAGTGAATATCTTCTTTAATGGTTTCAGCAGGGGACAGAGTTAAGAGTTTCCAGGCTGAGAGTCCTGAGAAGGTCCCATACGCTCACATGTTACAAGGGACTGCATAGGTCCTGTCACTGCAGTCCCTGAAGGTTTTGTCCTTTTTGCCAAGGCAGCTGTGCTCTCTGAGGCTTGTTTACGTGGCTGGGCCAGACGCTGGTCCCAGATAAAGACGTGTAAACCAAACATGCTTATTTTGTATTTAGTTACTACTAAATGAGCTAGCTGTATAATGTTTCAAAACACTTCTGTTTGCAGTACCTCTTATTCTCTCTCGTCTCCTTGTGCTCTGCGACACCAGCCTTCCTCCGATGTTTGGCTTCTCATGGCTTCAGAGATCCGTGTCACATTCAGTGCCATCTTGCTGGTGCCTCAGCACTGCTAGTTCCTTGAGCAGGTGCTGATCAGCACTCCTAAATCAGAAACCAACACTGGGCATATTGCAACTGGAGCAGAGAAACGGGGAGACTTACCCACACTGCTTGTGTGTCAGATAGATCCATCAGTGTCTGGGAAACATCACGTGTCACTTCATACCCTTCCTCCCTTCTGTCATATCCCCAAGGCTGGCCTGGATGGAAGCAGTGAGAGAGTAAAAGCAAGCTGCCCTGCTACTGCACAAGAGTTATTTTCTCAAAGCTGAATGAGCTCTCCAGCACATGAGGCTTTCTCTAGCACTGAGCGGATCAGTTGGTTGTGCTTTCCCTTGTGGCATCTTGTTGCCTGTCTGAATCTCATGTTCCTGCTTCTACGGGTAGAGAAGCAACAGAGTCCCAGTGTGTAACCCCACCTGTTGGGATCTCTGGGCATAGAATAGCAGGTGGTTTGTTTTCCTTTCTGCCCTTGTCTTAACCAGAAAAGGAGATGATTCTCTTTCTTAACTGGTAAGGCTGAGCTCCTGCAGCACAGAGCTGATCCGAGTAAAGTCCTTGCAGATCTCAAAGTATGTCAGGTAATTCATGCAGTGCATACTTCTTCAGTGCCTGTAAGATACAAAAAAGATGGTTAAAGACTCACCGTTTTTAAAGTTCTTTGGGAAAAGACTATGTAGTTGGTGCCTCGATTTGGAGAGAGGATCCTGTGCTTGGGATTCATTAGTGGGCAGTTATTTCCATAACTAGAATGGAATTACTTCCTTTGGGCAGTAGGAGATTTTGCTAAACTGGGAAGGATATTGCATCTTCAAGGGGGAATGTTCCCCTTGAAGGGCTGAATTCCATCTTTCTTATTGCAGAAACCCTTTGCATCTGTAAAAATGAAATGTAGGGACAAAGCTCAAGCAGATATATATATAGTGAAGATGCAGATACCACCCCTATGATTTATTCATGGCTATCAAATGTGTATCCAAATGATGCTGACAAAAATGAAATAGACCCAGCACTAGTTTTGTTATGTATTTTGGACACCACCTTCAGCAGAGGCAAGTCCTGTCATTCTCACTGCTGCGTTTTCTTGTTACCCATGCCATTTGCCTCTCCTCCTGGTGAGGAGGGGCAGGGCTGTAAATCAGATTTCCTGGTTTGTTGTTTGCCATCACAAGGGAGCAGTGTGCGCAGAGCGGACCCACGTGCAGCTCCGGGGCAGCGATGGTTAATGAATGCTCTGTTGCACGTTGAGGGCAGCCCCCCTGGCTGTGCAGCCACAAATCCTTCTAATAATGCTGGGTGTCGACAAGGGCAGGAGGTCACCACAGGCTGGTATATATCAAGCTTCACCAGAAAAATGCAACTTTAGCTGAGCTGAGCATTTCCCGGTGGCGCCAGCCTCTCCAAGCCCTCATAAAAGGACTGTCTGCAGCCATCTACTGCTGAGTAATAACAGCCACCATCAGGCCCCTAAAATTATAAGGACAAATTAAATTGGCCCTTTCCATATTGTGTGGGACTTAAACACATGTTCCTTTGCTTGTTACAGTAATAGCAGGAAGCTGTGTGCAGGGTTTTACAACTAGAAGCACTGCGCTGAAGAAATTCACAGTTAAAGCTGTTGGTAGCAGGTTTGGGCAAATTTCAGTAGAGATGCTTTTTGCTTCATGTCATCCTTTTTAACACATAATAATAATAGTAATGCTTTGGTCTCCTTTCCACAGAGTTTTCATTCTAAGATCTCAAAATTACTTAGGAACAAATGGCTGGGGTAAGTTAGGGGCAGCAGCACCCCAGATGTGGGAAGTACTCTTAGATTGTGCTCTGATACTCCTTAGATATGCAGAATATCCCAATAAATAAAAAGCGTAAGAAGAAGTAGTCTGTGGGCCTGACTGGTACGATGCAAATGACAATCCCTGGGCCTCAGAGGGAGAGAAGATGAGTAGCAGGGGCCTGGCCTGACCCTATTCGTCAAGAGGAAGGATGCCTAAGGCTCTTTCAAATGGCTGCTCTTTTCAAATGTAAGGATTAATTTTCCTGGCAGAAGAATATTTGGGATCTTTCAGCTGGTGGGAGAAGGGGACCTTTAATACCCAGTGTTGATCCAGCAGCGTAATTCCCTGGCAGTCTGGAGTGTAAATAAGAGACTTTATCAAGTGTTTGGAGGTCTCTGAGGTCTTGCTTGAGCCTTGGTGTACTGAAAACAATCTGGGAACTATTCAATTAGATTATGGATGATATGTCAGGCATAGTTTGAGGGAGATAAACGCACCAGGGACCAGGAAGAACACTCAGCATTGGGCACCTTGCGAGCACTCCTCATCAGGGCACGGAAAAGAACACAGATGGCTTTTTCCTCAGTTGTATGACAGCAACTGCAATCCTCTTTGCGTCTCCCCTGTCTCTTACTAAAACATCCGTTTCCAGCAGAAGAAATCCCTGGGGTTTAGTGTCTGATCAGTTTTCTAAGCAGTTTAAAATCTTTCTTCTTCTTAAATTTCAACCTGTTTTGTAGAAAATGAGAAGAAACTAAACCTGTTGATTTTTTTTTTTCCCAGTTATTGATGAACAAACAAATTGGATTAAAAAGATATGAAGTGGATGGAAGAAAAGTCCTTTTTTATTTTGATGAGGTAATGACTTTGTTTCTTATAATTCTGTTGCTTTTCAATGAAAGGCAAATGACCAGTGGATCAGGCATAGGTACAGTGTATTGATGTTGATGGTCCCTCCCAGGTGAGAATGACCATGTAGCTTTAACTGGCCAGTTGCTTGAGTCTGTTTTGAGGCAGGTAGGTGTTGTGGTTTTGGTTGGAAACTAAAGCATAATAGAGGCAGGTGATCAGCTTCAGCCCATGTAGAATTTCTGTGCAGATATCACTTATTTTTTGCCTCAAAATAATCTCACCTTCAGGTACAATTAGCGTTGCTAAAAGGACGGAGCAAAAACACAGTCTAATTTAGATCTCACAGCACATACCCGAGTGTGGAAGATGAGATCTCTCTTGGCTTGGTCATCAGCAGTAAATTGTTAGCTATAGATGCATTAGCAAGCTGACTGATGACAGGAGTGGTGTTAGGTGAGCCAGAGAATACAGCTTGAATTTCAGGTTTGCCATTGTTGTATGGCAAGTATGTGCCTTAAAGGCTGGCAAAGTATCATGTATTTTAATTCATCCTGTTTGGCTTTTATTCATTATCTTTGTCTCTATCCCTAGTATTGGAGGTGTCTTCATTTTCCCCAAGTGTCCAGCACAGGCTTACATGCTACATTTATTTGTCTCTCTCTTCACATAAAGCGCAGGTTTTGTTACAATGAGTCTTTTCCATCATTTCATACAGATTCCTAGCCAGTGCATGACCTGTGTAAAGTTTCAAGCTTTCAGAGAGCATATAGTTGGGAAAACAGCTCCTGTTCCTATCAAAGTGTATGATTACTACGAGCCAGGTATGTGCGTGCTTTCCTTTGATTTTTGCCAGCATTAGAGCTCGAGGCATAAGGCTCGGTTGTGATTTCTCATTCTTGCTGGCCTGCAGCTTTTGAAGCAACTCGTTTCTACAACGTGAGTGAAAACAGTCCCTTGGCTCGGGAGCTCTGCGATGGGCCAACATGCAATGAGGTGGAAAGCTCAGCTAGCCAGTGGGTTGGTAAGTTGCACCAAAACCAAGCAGATTTTTTGGAAAATGGAGCCCACAGACATACTTTCCAGGAGTTCAGAACTCAAAATTACGTTTAGAAAAATGCTCTATTTCACTCTATATGTTAGTGGAGGTTTTACAAAGGTTTATGGGATAGCAGGATTAAACTTACAACAGCTAAACAGATCAACGTAGTCTGCTCTTCAGTCGCCGAAGTGACTATTATTTGCTTAGAGGCAAGATATAATGTCTAATTCTGGAAGAACTTGTGCAAGGTGAGATGTGTTAATAAACATAAAGGTAAAAATTCTTTAAAATGCAATTTGTTTTTCTCTCTCTAAAGTACCTTGCAATAGAGTTCCACAATTAACTGTAGGAAGATTGAACAATTTAATATGTCAGTGAAAGGAATAACTTTCCCTAGAAACTACATGTTCCTTTCTGTCCTCTATCATACAAAATAGCTGCTTTATCCTGTATCTGGAATCTGCTGCAATATGGTTCTTTCAGAAAGACAGCTTTATTCCCAGAGCTTTTTATTCTACCAAGTTTGTAAATTCGTATGAGAAATCTTAGGGAATTCAGCAGGAAAACTTACATCAGAGAAACAGAAGAAAATTGCCACTCCATCTTCCCCTTCCCCATGCTATGCAAAAAATATTGCTTTGGATGTTTTTGTCTACTTTTCAGGCTTTGTTCACTCTGGACCGTGCAATAACGTTTTTGGCTGCTTGGAGGATGAGTATTTTGAGCAGTGCATGTGTTCGCGAGACTGTGGCTATGATGGGGAGCCTGTGTGTGGATCAGACGGACAGATTTACCCCAACCATTGCCAGATGGAAGTAGCGTCATGCAGGAATAATACAAGGATAGAACAGATGCCCATGTCTCAGTGTTCTGCTTGTAGGTTTCTTTCAATTCCCTTTTCTGTTATGATTTAGTTGCAGAAGACTATGAATCCTCCTCTAAGCAAATTATAATTGCATATGTGTGGTAGGGAAAACAGGAGAATTCAAAACCTCTTATGTATTATTTTGCTACTCATACTACAGGGGATTAAATTCTAAGAGCAGCTGCCTTCCTGCTTAGCTCAGAGTAAGTAGTTCTCTGTTACCACAAATACGTGTTTTACAAATCAGAATGAACTTCAGAGAAAATTAGAGATACTGTTTTATCTGAAGTGAATAATCCAAGATCAAAATGACATCCGTGAAATGTAACATTCTTTGGATGTTCTGTGTGAGCTTTCAAGATGTGCAGTGTAGTAGCTCAGTGAACTGAATATGCCACCCCAAAAAGGCAAACGTTTTCTAGAGATTCATTAACAAATTTTATGACCAATGCATTTTTTTTTTTTTTTTATTTACAGCCAAGAATTTGCCAGAGGAAAGGGAGACACACTCCCACACAGCTGAGCAACCCAGTGTTCAACAAACTCCAGCAGGTAGTATCATACCTTTGCATTTATCCAAGGCCTTTTTCTTTAGCAAGGTTAAAGCTTATCCTATCGCTGTATAAAAGTATATATGGCTCTTAAGCACATTTAAGTAAAGATGCTGAATTTCTTCATCTTTTAGAAAAGACAGAACATTCAGAAATAAGAAAGAATGAAGAGGTCAAGGAAACTTAGGATGATAACTATTCAACAACAGACTAGCTGTTCTAGTCCTTTTCAGGAAATCTTGCATGATACCTGCTCTATTCAGTGCACATGCAAGATTTAGCTAATTGCTCATAGGAGTGGACAAGTGACCCTCCTATTTTCTCAGCCTTGGTATGTTTGAACAGCACACACACCGTGATCTTTTCTTCAATATTAAGCTGGAAATATCACATTTAAAACCAGGCTGATGTAACGTGTTTCATCAAAAAAATGAACAGGACATGACAACAGACCAAACCACTGCAAGAACTAGAATCCAGGTGGATTAACTTTGTCTCTAGCAATTCTGTGCAAAAATTGAGCTGGCAGTCTTGATTCTCTCAGAGCTGCTGTTTGGAATAAAGGGCCTTAGTGAGCAAAAATGTTAAGGTCAGTAGATGGAGTAGCCAGGAATTGGCTGCTCATTTTATTTGGTGCTTATATTCATACACTTTTTTTCCAAGACTCATGTCGAACTTGCTCATGGCTCACAATAAATCTCACCAAGAAGCAGTGGAGGGTCAATAGGTTTGTTTCATGCTGTTTCTAGTAAATAAACTGGACTAGATTTTTCCTGGCTGCTTTCCACTCATTAATTTTCCCCAGCCTCTAACTCTCCTAACAAATTGGTAAAACAAGTTAATTCTTCAAGAGAAGACTCTGCCTTCTCATGTCCTTCTTGTGTACCCGAGTTCAGACTAGCATGTGTCCAACATGAGAGACACCATCCTGTTCTTTGCCCTTCCTCTGCTCTACAGAAGGTGATGGGCAGTTTTCTTATTAAGGTGTAACAGCACAGTGAATATTCCATTATGATTCTTTCTATAGGTGATTCAATCTTAGTGTTTAATGTCTCTCCTGTTCCCTCCCTCTGTTTCTGGACTGTGTGAATATATATATATATAAAAGATTGCTGTCAGAATAAATGAGATGAATGCTTGGTGCTTTTTATTTTGTGCAAATGCTACGTACTCAGCATGGAAATTCTGTTTGAGATCTGAACCCTTTCAGCATTCCCAAACTGCTCTGTAGGGCACTGCTGATATGCAAGGCCACACCAAGTGTTACAAAAATGGGACTGCAATTACATTATTTTCAAATAAAAATTTGATCGTAAAAATATGGTTACCTGGGGAAAAAAATTGTGGAACTTGACGGTAGTCCACAATCCAAAAATTTTCAGAACAGTGTTTCTAAAATAATCTCTATTAAAGTATTTATCTAAGAAAAATAACCCTCTGGTTTCTGTTCTAAGCAGACAAAAGCAATGTTGGCTCAGTAGGCTACCAACAAGAGCAAAAGTGGAAATTCTGATTTTTTGTGTCTGTGTGTGTGGCATTTTTATACAATGTTAGATTAACAAACCTGTATGCCATAAGGATATGTTTGTCAAAGCACAAGCATTTAGAGCTGGCTTTGTTCTAGGATCTGTGGGTGTTCAGGTTGAGAGTCTCCTGGAAGGCAGATACTCTTGTGACCTGAGCAGTCTGAGCAGCCATGGCAGAGTGAGCATTCAGAAATAAAACTGACTAAATCCTGCATCAGGAAAAGCGCCCAGCATGTGATTTTCCTTAATCCTCTGGGCTCCTCTCAGGTCAACCACACGGTACATGAATCAAAGTTTAACAAATGAATGAATCCCTCCTTCTACATGGGTTTCATTTGGGCTCACTGGTTTGTTAGCATTGAAGCATGTGATTGGTTTAAGTTGGCTCAGGTGCTCTGGGTTTCTAGTGAAAGTTCTGATGAGCCATGTCTAAATCTGAGATTTCCTAAAAGGATGCCAAACTCCAGGAGCCAAATGAAGCTTAGGGCAGGTTGGTGAAACTGCCTCAGTGTGTTAATCTTCAGGAAATACCATTTTGTTGGAGAACCGCGTGGTGTTTATGTTGTCTGAAATCCTTCTGTATTTGCCATATGACTTGTGCAGGCTCAGCTTGGCCTGACTGATGCTTTCATTGTCAGCTCTTGTCTCTGTTACCCCAGCACTGGAAACAATGAGCGCCAGCTTCCTTCCAGCAAACGGTGGGGAACTTCATAACATGTTGGGGCTCACTGGCAAACACAGACTTGCGGTGTAGTTCCATATACACCACTGAATTTGCTAGAATAAACAACAGCTTTTGAGTTATGCTAATCAAGATAAGCAGCTATATAGAGATGGTCCTGATAAACCAGGACGCAGCGCTTCTTGCAGCATCTGGCTATTGTCAAAGCATTTTAAAATGCCTTTCAAAAGTCCGCAGCAGATGTTGCAGCAAGTGAGGCAGAATGGCTGAGGTTTGATCTTAAAACTGTAGCCTGTTTTTGTACAGATGGGTAGATCTCTTTGCATCTTTAGAAATATTCTCTTCATTGAGAGGGAAGTGTGCAGGGTGACAGGACTCAACTGAAACAACTCACGTCTGACTCCTCTTCATCAGCTGTTCTTTCTCATGGATGAATTACTGAGACTCGGAGGGATGGAACAGTTTTTTGATGAGTAGCATGGACCTACCTCTGCCTCTAAGCATTGCAGCTCTGCTCTAGTCTGCTTTCACAGCCTGTTCCAGTCATATTTGTTTGGACTGAAAGCTCCTGGAGCAGGATTTTTGTCAGATACTATCTGGAGTATCAGTATCTTGAGTGCTTCTCTGTCTGTGGCTTTCCTAACATCATTGTCACACTAGGCTACAAATAATGGGTGGATTTGGAAGGGCCAGTAGCTGGAAGAAAGTTCTAGGTGGAATTATGATGCTTTTATTTGGTGATGGTGGTTTTTAAAGAATTAAATGCCGTCACCCATCACTAGCTCCTAACAGGAACATCGGAGTGAACTCTGCTTCCAGGTGGAGTCATCTCGCAACACTCCCTGGCAGGCACGTTATTCACAGGACCGCTGTTCTTCTAGGATTGATGGAACTGGCAATGGGCCATTTTTCCTTTCACCCCATCGGTGTTCAGCAAACATTGGCTTAGGCACAAACATTTGGAGATGGGGGAGTGGTTTGTATGCAACAGGAAACGTCGGCCTTTCGTCTTTGCTTCGACTCCAATGCTGCATTCCTGGGAAGAGTGAGGTCTGTGATGTTAATTCTGTCCCTGGTGGACAGCAATCATCCATTCATAGAACGAGCTCATGATCTGGCAGGTTCTCACATGGAGAAGGCCAAGAAGAAGTGAACACAGAGGCTGACTCTGCTTTCAGGCGAGTGTTCCCTTGCCCAGGGCTGAGCCTGTTGCTGGGAGGATGTGGGAGGCATCAGGGAAGAGCCGCCTTTTATTTCTAGAGAGCAAATGTTTTCAAAGGCCTTGATGAGTGTTCTCCTTAAATAAAAGCCAACTTTGCGAGGGGGGGAGAAGGGGGGACTTTTCCTCCTTACAACAGCGATGTTTCAGTGATCGCTTTGGTTTGGATTAGAGCAGTGTATACAGAAAGCAAAGGGGAAAGATGGACAGCTGAGCTGGCTCGAGGAAGGGTTTAGAAAACAGAGACCTACTGATATTCCTAGAAGTTTTATCTTGCAGTCTTACCCTCTGGCCAGTGAGCAATCATCCACCACAGAGGGGCACAGCCTGTTTTGGGTGGGATATGTACTGTGTGAGTGACCTGCCAGTGTCTTAGTGTAGAGTGGAATGAATGCAAGGAGGATAAATATCTGTTTCTGCCTGTGATGTGTTTGTTCCTATCTCAAACGATGGAAGTTTCTCAGTGGTATGTGACTGTGCTGAAGCAGATGTATCTCAGCTCCTGCTAGTTCAGGCTGAGGGAGAAGAAAATGGCTTTGATGTAGGGTCCTGGCCTGTTGTGCCAAAATCTTCATTCTGGTTGGGCTGAAAAGAAATGTAGCTGCTTAAACTGATCTTTTTCATGACATGCACCAGGTAAACTGCTCTAACACAGCCTGCCCTTTAGCTTTGTAACTGGTTTTTATAAAACGGTGCTTAAAAGAGGGCACACATTACACATCTTCGTATGGATTGGTCCCTCCTTAGCTGAGGTACTTGGCTTGGACCTAGTCAAAGGAGAGAGATGTATTTTCAGGGTGCAGAGTAACTCATCTGTGACATCCCGTGTTCCCAAAGATACCTCTTACTCTTTTCTTACTGTATAGAGCTCTTGGTGTCAACCGGTTCCTAAGTTAAGCACCTCAGTTAACGCCTAAAATTAGATATTTTAAAATGAAACTTTGAGATTTTTTCACATCACGTGGCCTTTTTCTCTTCCCTATGATTTCTTTCATTTTTTTCCAGTGCCCAAGTCAAACTGGGAAATTGAAAATTCTGATTTACAGCAGCTTTTCTCCTTGCATGTGAATCTAAGCAGGCATGTGCAGGTCCATTGACATGTGTAGCCTCCTTTACTCACGTAAGGCACTCATTTGGCCCCTGATTTGCCTCCCTGATTAACATTCCTTTCCTTTCATGTCATCCCCCTTCTCTGCGATGCAACGTATGATGCTGAAATTGCAGTTTCTTTGGCTAAAGCACAACCTGAGGCTCTGTGGTTTCCTTTCCAGCAGAGGAAGGCCCTCCACTACAGACAGATCTGTCGTACTACTCCTATGAATACGACCCAGACCCGTATGTGTCGGAAACTGATGTTTTTGAGATTGTGGCAGAACTGACAACAGCAAGCACGTTAAAAGAAGTGGACAAGATTCAGGAAGTAGTGACCACAGTAGAATGGTGAGCTGGGAGCCTGGGATCGTAAACCTGGTTTGAGAGTCACCACATAATGTACTAACTCATGTGTTGGGTGTCACAGTTGGGTCAAATGTATTCAATTCCTCAAAAGGGGCATTCTTACAACTGACTTGCTAACCTTTTTACCAAGGGATCCCCAGGAACAAGACCTTGCTAGGGCAGCATATAAAAGTCTTTGTGAGCTGAATGTCTCTATCCCTAGCACAATGAAAAGTGACCTTTTAAGCTTTTCTCTGCCCAGCCACAGTGATATTTCAGAAAGACAGGTAATGGGAAAGTGACTTTTCTTCATTATGTTCTCTTTTCAACAGAAATATATAATTTAAATAAAGAGAAGAGGCTCAGAATCAACTCCTGTATGAGTTTGTTCCTACAGACGACCTGCTGCAGACCAGAAACTGAACGATGACTACTTCCTGATGCACTCAGAACTGTAGGCTTTGCTTCCCCGTGGGGGGGATCTGGAGCGCTAAGGGGGACACTCAGCGTTATTTTTCTGTCAATTTTCCTGCCTTTTGTGCATCCTCTTTGGAGTACTTCCAAGGATGGGAGACCAATATGCTGTGCCCTCTAGGTGAGAAAAATAGGGGCTGGAGTTCAAACCTATAGACCATTTCAAAGTGTTTTCTCTACTCTCAGAATACTGCAAATGCCATTTCCTAGCTACATTTAGGAGCTAAGTCCAGGCCTTGTGCTTAGCTGAACTGCTGTTTGAGGAAAGATGGCTGAGAAGTTTTCTTTCAAATTATAACAATAAAAATCAGTGTGTTTTGCTAATCATGACATAGCAAGAGGCTAATCATCTTCCCGAGCCCATAAGTCCACTGCACCCACAACAATGTCCCACAAGAGGAAAAACTTCTCTAGTTTACTCCACATTCAGGAAGGTCGTTGGGAGGGACATTTTACAAGAGAAAACTGAAATCTGCCCTCGGGGCTGAAAGGCTCAACTGTCCACCATGTGACTGCGGGCTTCCCGTGGGGAGTTTGCCAGCTCTAGCAGTGACAAGGGTTAGGTGGGTGACCCTCTTCACGTTGCACTATGTGCTGCTAAGGGCTGTTTGCAGCCTTCTCAGCCCCTTTCCTCCTTGTAACCCTGGCATGAAAATAAAGCTGACCCAAGGCGCAGTCCTTTTGAATGCTTGCCTGACTTCACCAGTCACTTCTGTTCTGCTCCCACTAGGATCCCCGTACAATGGTTGTTCTGGATATGGTAATCTATGCATAGGCCCTGGGTCTGCTGCCCAGTACAAATCACTGGTGTCACAGAGGCTGTGGACTCCCTTAGACTGACCTGCCCCGAGCAATGTGGTAAAACTAAAAACAAAAGCTTTGTGTTTCCAAAAGTGCAGGAGCCAAGATTTTTTGGTTTCCCTTCCAGCCTGGAGTAGCATTGTTCTCTTTGGAGGAGTTACATGCAATTGCCTGTTGCAAAATAGCATTAATATTTTATCTTCCCACTTCTATTGTTACCAGGACCCAGAGTGGGGTGGAAACTCCTTTTGAGGGTGTTTATTGGTGAATGGAAACAGGAAAAAGCCCAGCTCCATTCATTTTTAGGGCTTGTTTATACAGGAACCATGACAAGAATATATCCCAGTATAGACATTCCATTCCAGAATAAAGGCAATTTTATTCCAGAAAAATGTCCACATGGGGACAAAACAGGAGGTATCCCAGAAGTTGGGCATATGTAGTTTCCAATCCTTTTTGTCTGGGGCCAGCTATTTGCAGAATGTAGCTGACATGATGAAGGTCTGGGTCTTGAAGTTCCCAGAAATTTCAGAACTGCTTTGTTGGCAAGTTTCCAAGCCTTCCTTCGTGGCTGCCCTGAACTCTCCTCACAGGATCTTGACGTGGCTGCTGCCCGTATGTACCCACTGCTTCTCAGCAGAGGTTTTTGCCACGTCTCTTCAGTGTGCACGAACAGGCCGTGTCCTCGCTGTGTCCGCACAGCACAGCGGAAGCACTGGCAGCCGCGTTCCTGTCTGGCAGGTAAATAAATGCCTTTAAACTAAATTCCATCTCCTGTGAGCAACTGCCCTGGCAGACGCTGGCTATTGTGTACACACACAGGACTGAGTCAATATTTATCCCCTGGGTAAATAACAGACCTAGTGTGAGCTGCAACAAGAGGGGTTTTTTTTTCTGTTCTAAATATCAAAGCTGCACAATACAAACCCTGCTCTTTGCTGGTTCCAGCCTCAGCTGTTTAATGCTTTGAGTCTGGGATAATGAGACGTTTGGTCACCCTGATAATGTCTGTGTGTAGCTTCCCACAGAAGATGGGACCCATGTTCTGGATTCTTCAGTCTCCTGTCCTCTGTCCCCTTCTGGCTTTCGTTTCCTTGTCTGCTTCTGGATAGGTATTTGAAGTTGTTTTGTGTTGCTTGGTCTTCTCATAGATCCTGGGGCAGTCAGACAGCATCACCACTGGGGACAAGGAGATGAAGGTAGGGAGTTTCAGCCAAGTATTAAACCTGCCTTTCTTCACTTTCCTCAGGCTCTGGTACATGTAATGTACTCATTCAAGATGCAGACATGTCCCCATTGCTGCCAGCTAAGTAATGCCTCATGGTGGTGCCAGCCCATCAATCATGCCTTGTTCTGCGGGGTCTCTGTGTGCCAGTGCACTCACCTGTTCGAGGCAGAGGAGTCTTACTTCTGTTTTACAACTAGAAGAAAAGCCAGAGAGACCTGGACCCTTGGAAGCCAAAGGCAGAGCAGCCTTAGAGTCCTTAAACAGAGTCAGAGCAGGACAGTGCGTGTGAGGTAATGTGCCGGGGTTTCTGGAGCCTGACTTCACCTTGAGTGGTTCTTCACAGCTTTGGCACTTTCAGGGAAATCCCTAGTCCATCTATTCTTGGCAGCCTCTGCCTCCCCTCAGTCTTGCCATACCAAATTAGCTCTTTTCTAGTTAAAAAGTCATTTTATTTAAGGAATTAAATAAAGGAACCTGCAATTACAGTTGTGGTTGCCTTTTCTCCCCTAGCAAAGGAGCAGGTCTCTGCCCTCTTCTCCCTCTGTCCATAGCTGCTGCATAGACCTGCTGCTGCTTTGGGCTTTCAGTTGTTTCTGGCTTAGAGACGTTTGCCTCCCTCTGCCAGAGATGCTTCTCCTTTCCTTTTTCTGATGGTCCCTCGTTGCAAAAGGAGAAAAGTGCCAGTGGGTTTGTAAGACACAGAGATTCCTACTTACATCAAGTTACGTTACTGAATAGCTGCAGCAGTGCTAGTTGTCAGTGATTTCTGCTTGTAATCCTTTCAATGAAATTAATATTTATATATTTGTAAGTGTACATTATGCAGAGTAATCATTACCATGTATTTATTTTAAAGCAATAGTTCCCTTGTTCTTTCTTGTCCAAGTGTTTTGGTCTTGCCTCTTTCCCTCCTTCTTAACCAGCCTCAGTAGAAAACAGATACCAGAAGAACGTTCAGCTTGAAGAACATCATTGAAACAACAGCACTTGCTTTGCTGACGTTGACTATTGACATTTAATGCACAATAACCTGGTTTTCATTATTGTGAATAGATCATCAGTTTAGAAAACCTCGGCTCAGTTTGGGTTTTGGGGTTGGGTTTGGGGGTTTTTTTAGTACTTGCTCTTTCTGACCGAGTGGCAATAGCCCTGGCTACACCAGGTCCCCCGTGTTCAGTAGCTCACACAACCTCTGCACGTGCACCCCTAGGAGATAAGCTCTAGTTTTTCACCTGCATTTCGCCCCCCGCACATACACGTACATGCAAACCGTTCTATGACCAGTTTTGTTTTGTTCACACAAATTGTAGCAAGTCTGAGTCCAGAAAAGGGTTTGGTTTAGATTCTGATAAATATTTTATTAAAAATTGATTTTAAGACAATCTTGTCTGCCTCTTCTTATTCACATTGTGTGCTGTAAGTTTGTTTGCTCATAGGTTATGGTGAGGACAGAAGTCATGTCTGTGCCACTAAAGCTAAAGAATTCAGGAACTCTAAGGAGGTTTGTTGCTCATTTTCTACCTTGCTGCTTACTGGGATATGCCCAAGTTGTGTCTGAGAGAGAGGCTGGCTGTGTTTTGTCAAATTTGGACAGGTTTCAATAGGCAACAAGCTTGGTCACCTGTTTAATAAGAGACAGCTCTTGATTGTGTGTGACAGTACACAAAAGAAGCATGGAGTTCTAGAGCAAGGGTTTTCTTAACTCCTCTTTTAATTTTTCCGTTCAAGAGACACAATTTTTTTTAAAAAATCCATTAATACAGTCTTTGCCCCAAAGAAGTTATGGATGCCCAGGGTCATTTGAAAAAAATAGGGATTAGTGAATGGGATTTTTACACTTGTTACCAACAACTGGCTGACATTATTCTGGTGTTGCTTACTAAACAAGAATGTATTTGCTAGAAAAGCCAGTGCTCCACGTTCTCTTGACAGACTATTTTAGTTCAGGAGAGTACCTTTCACATAGGTACCTCCTAGTACTTTTGAAATGTTTAGAAATTTGGTTTTGCAAGTGCCTGTTCTTTTTCAGTTGTAGGTGAAGGGAATGTGTGTTCAAGGACAGCAAGCAAGTCAGTAGCAGAAAGAGAAATAGAACACGAATAGCAACCAGCCTGCAAGATGTGTTAGAAAACCAGCCCAGGTGTATTGGCAAGAGCACCCCTGGCAATGTGTGCCCAGAGGAGAAGTTGCATGCAGTGTCCCAGTAACAGATCTATACATGTTCAGCACTCCACGTCTTGTCTGGACTCCACACCTCTCAAGGACTCCTGTGGTCCAGGTTTATTCAGTTTTACCTATGCAGCCAGGAGAAAGGACTTGTCTCCTGGGAAATACCGCTCGCTGCTCTGGATGAAACTTGTGGGATCCCAGTGTTGTCTTCATCTCATCCCCACTGTCTGTTGTGAGTGCCTTGGGAGCTGGGATGGAGGCTTATACCAGTGAATCTTTGGAACTTTTTTGAGGGAGTGTTTCCTTGGAGGTTTTTAGGGATGTGGTGTTTTGTTTTCTGTGACTGAAGAATCTCCTCCTCACCTTATCCCGGAAATCTTCAGAAACGTAGTAGTAGACAAAGGGATCAGCGCAGCTGTTAAAGGTGCTGATGGCCAGGCTCACCATGTAGCTGATGTAACTCCAAGTTGTATGGCAACCTGTATAACTGGAGTAATGAACGAGGAGCAGAACGTTGCTGGGTGTGTAGAAGGCCACAAGTGTGAACAGCACGAGAGCTGTGAGCTTCATAGAGTAGGAGTACCGCTTCCCACTGTCCAGGAGGGCTCGCAGTACGGAGCAGTAGCTGAACAGCATCACCACCAGAGGAGCGAGGAAAGCACAGGCGATCAGGCAGATGAAGTAGTAGAAGTAATACCCATCGTCCTCATGCCTGGGGAGAACGTCGTGGCAGAGAGTGACGTCTGCCCCGTACAGGGGGTACGACTGCCGCTGCAGCGTCAGGGGCAGGGTGAGGACGGCAGCGCAGAGCCAGATGGCAGTGCAGGTGCAGGCAGCAAAGGCAGGGGTGCGGAAAGAACGCGAAAAGAAGGGATGCACCACAGCTAGGTACCGGTCGACGCTGATGCATGTAAGCAGCAGCACTGAGCAGTACATGTTCCCGTAGAAGAAAGCTGTGGTGAGCCGGCACAAGCCTTCCCCAAAGGGCCAGTTGTTCCCCAGGAAATAGTAGAAAATCTTGAAGGGCAGCACCAATACGAGCAGCAGGTCTGCTGCAGCCAAGTTCATCAGAAAGACAGTGGAGGTCAGCTGCTCAGCCCTGGTGGCCAGGACCCACAGGGCCAGCCCGTTTGAAGGCAGCCCCACCAGGAAGACGAGGGTGTAGAGGCAGGGGATGAGCCGCACTGTGACCACGCTGCCCAGCTGAGAGCGGGTGGCCTCGTGTATCAACAGGTAGGTGACGTTGTTTACGGTTGCCTTTTCCCCGGGGATGGCTCGGGGACACGGTGCGATCTCTGGTGTCGTTACCTGCTCGCCGGTGCTGTTCTGAGAGTAATCTGTCAGATAAACGCAGTCTGTTACTCGCTGTTTGTGTAGTTACCCTCGTACTTTGCAGAGCAGGCTGCTACATAACGCTTACCCCAAGGGCTATGGGTTTGCATTTTTTGTTGGGTCCCTAGAAGTGGGAGTATTCTGTGTGATGGGCAGGAAAAGCTGGCGAACAGAATTAGGTGTGCAGGAGTAACCCTCAACAACCTGACTGAAAATTCACACGATTCCTCTGTCATGTGGTTTCCCAGAGCTCACAAGTGATTGCTGTGTTGTACAACTATCAGCAGGCCTGGGAAGCCAGAGAGCAATTCTTCTGCCCAGCTTTCAGAAGAATCATAAGATCTGG